>NC_059301.1:15549753-15637253 GCF_017591435.1 Portunus trituberculatus | reverse complement strand
GTGTGTGTGTGTGTGAGAGAGAGAGAGAGAGAGAGAGAGAGAGAGAGAGAGAGAGAGAGAGAGAGAGAGAGAGAGAGATTGACGGACAAAGAAACACACACACACACACACACACACACACACACACACACACACACACACACACACACACACACACACACACACACACCATCACTAACACCATCACTAACACCCACAAATTTCACTACCGCCAGTCCTGCATGCCACACCGCTCACCACCACCATTACTCAGTGTTGTTTGAACCGTGGAGCACACACTTACCACCACCACCACCACCACCACCACCACCACCACCACCACCATTACCACCAACCACCACCACCACCACCACCACCATTACCACCAACCAGCCAGTGCTTTCTCCCTTCCCTTGCCTTCCCATGCCTTCCCATCCCTTCCCATCCCATCCTCCCATACACACTACTTAGATCAATCACCCTTTTTTTTCCCTTCCTTTGTAATTGGAAGTCATTTTTCTCCCACACGCACACACACACATACTCTCTCTCTCTCTGTACGGGTATCTCTTGGTTAGCGCTGAGTGTGTGTGTGTGTGTGTGTGTGTGTGTGTGTGTGTGTGTTGTGGTGTTCAGTGGTATTAAGCCGCCGGGAATCAGAGGCGCTGTACAGTTTTGCTGGTCTGTGCACAAAAGGGAGCTGAACACACGAACGAGTCACAGATATTACATTTCTCGGTACATAACAGCTGTGTGTATGTGTGTGTGTGTGTGTGTGTGTGTGTGTGTGTGTGTGTGTGTGTGTGTGTGTGTGTGTGTGTGTGTGTGTGTGTGTATAAATCACCATGCGTAAGTGTGAATGCAAGCTACACACACACACACACACACACACACACACACACACACACACACACACACACACACACACACCGGTCCTCGCACTGCATCTTCCCTCCCTCCCTCCCTCCATCACACACACACACACACACACACACACACACACACACACACACACACACACACACACACACACCGGTCCTCGCACTGCATCTTCCCTCCCTCCCTCCTTTCCCTCCCTCCCTCCCTCCATCGCCGCACGGACTTGGAGGCTTGCACGGTTAGTTTGCATAATGACGTCAGCTACTCCACGTCCACGACTTGCCCTGCGCCACCGGGTATAGTCAGTGGGTGGGGGAGGGCAGCGGCGGGGAGGCGGGGCACGAAGCAAGACGTCAGGGCAAGGAGGGTAATGCACGGGTCGAGTGAGCTCTGATACAACTACAGTGCTTGGTGGTGGTGAGCAGGGTGAGCAGTATAGCCAGGGGTCAGGGGTAACAGGGGTAGTAGGTCCTGTCTTGGATGGGCAGGGGAGCGGTACAGGCGAGGATAATGACTAGTGTAAAGCGGTGAGGAAGGTGCAGATGGATTTGTGGACATACTCTCTCCTGATCCAATTTTAAAGTTTGAAGGGAAAGGCGAGAGAAAGGAAATAAAAAGTGGCGCTCCTCCTTGTGCCGCTGATTAAATTGCCGAGGAAAGTTACGAGTCGACGAGGGGACAGGTACTTGGCGGCTGCGGCTGTGACGGTGACGGGGAAGGAGAGGCAAAGTTCCGCCGTGAGATTAGCTTGAATTACAGACAGTCTCGCTGCTTCCTCCTCCTCCTCTTCCTCCCTGCTCCTCTCCGCCGGCCATCGTCCATCTCACCTTTACCTCTGCCACAAGTCTGAGTAACCAAAGCGGGGTTTAGGAACAAGGAAGCGCTTAGTGGCGGGCACACATAGGCTCATCACTCCTCCACACGTTCCCACACGCAGCGTCATGTGTGCTTTAATCTCTCATACATCTGGTCCACACCCGCATCCCGTATACGCCGCGATTTCCACTCCCACACGCACGCTACCACATTGCCCCACACTGCCCCCACACTGCCCCACACCTGCACACCCCACACCCACATCCCTTTTACGCTCCCACACTGTGTATCCTCCTCGCACTCATGCCCGTCACCACTCACACCCACGCCGCAGCCTCGCACTCAAAGCACGTCATTCCCTGCACTTCCCATAAGGCGTGGGAATGTCGTGCCTTGGCTTTCCCTCACTTATGGAGTAAAGTATCGCGGTTCTTATATTTTAAAAAGGTGATAAAGTTTAAACGACATGCACAGCGATGAGTAAATCTGGCAAGGATGTGTGTGTGGGAGAGAGAGAGAGAGAGAGAGAGAGAGAGAGAGAGAGAGAGAGATAGGATGGCAATGTAGAAGAAAAGTAAGGTGTTCGTAGGAGGACATACGCGTGCACCAAATAGCGACAGATTTTTTTTTCTCTTTTTTTAGTTCAGAATGGCAACCGAATGTTTTGAGAAATAGACTAGAAAATATGAGAGTCTTCCGGATTTGAACTAATGATATGAAGTGCATGGTGGGGTGAAAACTTGAAACTGGAAGAGAAATAAAATAAGTACCGTGAGTGTAAAGATACGAGAGAGAGAGAGAGAGAGAGAGAGAGAGAGAGAGAGAGAGAGAGAGAGAGAGAGAGAACGGAAGCAAGATCAAAACATGAGAACCAACTGACACATTCTTTCACGAGCGTCTCATCTTCTCTCCGCCACTGGGGCCAAGAAGGAAGGTACGTGATGGCGACGCTATCAGTGACGTTATCAGTGTGTGTGGAGGCAAGGACGCCGCCACGGACTGCTCTTCCTTCACAGCAGCAGCGGCAGGTCGAGCGAGGCAGCGGCGGCGGCGGCACGAGGGGCGGCGAGGCTCATGGGCAGAGGGACGCGAGGGATGAGGGGACGAGGGGATTCACCAATCGATCATGTTGATTTATTGCACATCCGCGGCTAGGCTGTCCCCTCCCCTCTCAGGCGGTGCAGGAGGGAGGCGCACACAAGAGAATATACTGCACTACTCCAACGGCCTGAAAAAAAAAAAAAAAGTTGTCTGTCGTTTTTGTTACACCGTATAGATTTGTTGCAAGCCTCCTCGTGTTTGTTTAGTGTGTCAGGTTACCTTTGAGGAGTGTGTATGTGTATCTTTACACGGCATACAACAGTTGTCTCTTGTTTCCTTGCCACACCGTATATAAGCTTTATATTGCTGCCCTCGAGGTGATTTGATGCGTCGGTAACATTGCAACTTTCAAAGCGCCATATACAGAAACGCTTCCTTCTCTCACCGCTGCTATTTTCAATGACCTTAGAGACAATTAGCCGAGTTCTAAAGAGTATTTGACCTGTTGATAATGTAGAAAACTTGTTAACATGTCACTAGAATTAGAGAAACACCCTTAAAAACCCGTGTCACGTCAAGTAGAGCCCTTTGAAAATAGTGAAGGTGCTGTAAGGCGCGGAAATGTTTTAGAATATGGTCCTTTGTCTCCGGGAAGTTGTTGTGATGCGCGTGGTGTTTGCTCGGTGCTTGCTTGGTGTTGTGTGATTGAAGCCACGCAAAGCAGAGGGGTGAATGTTGACGGGTGGCCAGCGTCTTGGTGTGCGTTGCTTGGCCAGACGGATTTGTTGTAACGTGAGATCAATATTACGTTTAGGTTGATGTCATTCTCCGCGGCAGTTCAGTTGAGGTCCCGTTGAGCTGCACCAAAGGGCGTCAGTGGGGAAAAATGTAACAGGAAATTGTTGTCTCGTGATTTAATTTTTGTTTTACAGTTTGCGATTACATTTACATACACATTTGCATACGTGATTTTGGTAGGAAATTTGGGTGTCATTTTTTTCTCCCTAGCGGCAAATAATTGTTAACCGCTAGATGGTGAGCAGGAGAGGCAGTGGAGTTAGTATAGATCTCTCTCTCTCTCTCTCTCTCTCTCTCTCTCTCTCTCTCTCTCTCTCTCTCTCTCTCTCTCTCTCTCTCTCTCTCTCTCTCTCTCTCTCTCTCTCTCTCTCAGTTCATGTTCTTGGTTTCACTCTAATTATAAATCAAAGATGGCGGGTCTGCGTGTGTCTCCGCCTTGACATTATAAGTGATAAGTTGATGATCGCTAACCAGTCTTCTTTCCTCTCTTTGCAGGAGTCGCCCATGGAACTGAGCTTTCAAGTGGTGGCCACGAGGAAAGTGAGGAAACGACGCCAAGTGTCTGCCACTCCGAGCGTTTCTGGGGACAGGGAGGAGATCCCGGTGGTGAGCAACAACACTCCGCCGCCAGCCGAGGAACCTCCAGAGAAGGTGGCGAGGATTGAGGCTCCCTGTCCCGACACTGCTAATGTCATGCTCACGGAGGGCCAGACTTCTATGGACACCAGCCCTCCCACTCCTCCTGAGACCCCAGAGGGAGGACAAGACAGGGAGAGTGAACAGTTTCCTGTGGAAGGGCAGACTGTCACTGACCCACAAGGCGATGACAATGGAAACACGACCGACGGTGAGGCGCCAACGCTGCAGCAACAACCTGAAGCGGAGCATACCATGGAGGAGGAGGCACCTGAACTGGAGGCTGAAGTGCCCCTCACTGTGCAGGAGAATGGGCTACCTGAAGAGAACACGCCGCAGTGCAAGGAAGAGGTGAACAGCGAGGACACAGATAAACACCACATGGAAGCCAGCGAGGACTTCGACACCTCGAAGGAATCAAACGACCTCATTGTTGATCACGACTCTGAGACGCCGCTGGAAGTTGATACAAGCCACGAGACGGAACCAGACGGAGAAGGGGAAGGCGACGGTGACGGCGACGGCGAGCAGGATGGAGACTCAAACAGGGGCGGAGGGAAGGACAATGATAATAACGGTAATCATGGTGTTGACGGAGAGAAGAACGGAAAGCACTGCAGAGACGACGAGCAGGAAGACAGTGCCATTGACGTCACGGAGACTAGTGCCAGCGAGCCCATGGACAGCGACGATAAAGACACGGACCTCAACGTGAGCACGGAGTCCAATGAGCTGGAAGTGGAGGAACCGTCTGAGGTCGGCACCACCACGCGGGAAGTGCAGACCGACGAGGGTCCGCTCAACCTGAGCCAGGGCTACAGGGGCGACAAGAACTTCCGCAAAGACTGCTACGTGTTTACTGATAACGAAGACGATGAGGAAGACTGCGGGGATCAGGAGGAGGAGCATGATGAAGTGGGTGCGCTAGATCTCTCCCGCCACGCCCGCAGCGTGAGGGAGGCAAGGACGCAGCGCGAGAGTCTGGAGTCTCCGCCTGGTGACACGGATGGTAAAGGTGAAAACCGCAACGCTCGAGGACAAGGCACCCAGACGATTCTCTCCATTACGCAGAGCAGAAAGTCTAAAAAGCTGAAGCAGCAGTCCGCGACTTCCACCGGGGCATCCACGCCAGCGGTTCAGACGGCGTCCATGGTTGCACCGATCACGAGGCCGCCCATGCCACTGGACTGGGCGTGTTCATCTTTGGTGCCCGCGCCAGTCAACCCTCAGGCTGTTGCATTCAATGACCTCATGACCTTATCCCACGCCGCTGTTCAGCTGCAGCTTATGGCGCACCACGCTCAGGCACAAGCTCAAGCCCAGGCGCAGGCCAGGGCACAGGCGGAGGTGCAGGCCAGGGCTCAGGCGGAGGTGCTCAAGAGCCTCAAATCCACCGAGTCTCTGAGTTTCGTGAATGGCTCAGGCGACACGCTCACCATCAGTCCTATCACCGCCACGTCACCGGATAACAAGTCCAAGACAACTTATTCCAAGGCCGTCACCAAGTCCCACCACACTCCAAAGACTGTCAATGGCAACACCTACAGTAAAAACATGAATAACAAATCTCACAACACAAGCAAGTCAGGAGGAAGCATCAGCAGCAGCAGAGTCAGCAGTGCTGCCATCAATCACGGCAACATCCGAACAATATCTAAGCCTGGCCTCGCTGCTTCCCTCAAAATACCAAACGTTTCTGTCGGTTCCAAGACCAATGGCACCTCGGCCCTCCCCACCCCGAAGCCGGAGAAGGATCACCCGGAGAGGACTGGCGACCCGGTCTTTAAAATAACAAACCAAAAATTAGCAGAGTTCGTCAGAATGCAGAAAATGAAACAAAGAAATCATTTTAAATCCAGCACCACCTCAACCACCACCACCTCATCATCATCGTCATCATCAAATCTGAGCTCATCGCCTTCCCTGAGCACTTGTTCCTCCTCCAAGCCTCACACCAACAGTCCCCTCAAGGTCTCCTCCAGCTCAGGACCGACCACCAGCCTCAGCAGCTCCGTGACTCGGCCTAACACGGGTTCTAGTCAGAGCATTCGTGCCACCAACACCAGCGTCCGTCAGATCCCTAACCCTTCATTTATTCGCCAGCAGTCAGAGTCTCGGATCACCGGTGGCCTTTCTGGGCTGGGACTGAACAACAGAAAACCTTCGGAGTCCATTAGTAGGATCGAGAGTCTAACGAGGTCCCTGCACGAAAAGGTGGCCGCCTCCTCCCGAGCGGCGATCAACTCCGCCGCCAGATAAGCGGAGGAGGACGGCGAAGATCCTGAACTTACCCTCAGGCTGCCCAGCCTCACGGTGACCGGGCGCTGTGGCGACCTGCTCATGGCGGGGAAGAACGACAGAAATCACTTATCCAGAGTCCCTCCGCACCCCATCGTTGCTGGTGTAGACTTGGTGCTAGAGGTGTTGTGCTTTTACTTCCTGTACAAAGTGGTGATGTGTAAATATGGCAGCCACCCTCTTGTAGGTGTGTACCAGCGGAGGGTAAAGTGGATGTTATGCCTGCGTGGTGAGCCACGCCGCTCGGCCCCGCACCCTGACGGGCCCTGGACTGGCTGGCTCACTATATGCGTATTCCATTGACAAAACTTATCAACCCTTAGTGATGTAGATCTGATATCTGGTGGGACAGGTCCACATACAAAACAGTGATATAGTATTTAGAGGTAGCGAGTTAAGGATGAACTTTGGCTTGTAATCTGGCTTTAATTTGAACTTTCGGTGGTAGTGACGACCCCGGACGGTGCCTCGCTACAAGGTCACTGCGCTTGCTGACTCTGTAATGACGAGGTAGTTTACTTTTAGTTTGTTTTCCAGGCTCTCCCACGAGTCTATTCAAGGGTCCACCGGCCCGGGATTGCCTCTCCCGGGGCCACCGAGGCCCACAGCGAGGCTCATGTTTTCTGCGGTCGTCCTACTCCTGCGTCACCAAAGAGCTTTTTCCGATGCCGACTTTCCCTTCCCTTTTATTGTTTGTGCTCCGGCGTGTGTACATAGTGCGGGTAGTGGTAGTATAGTCGTGTTTATTATTCCAGTTGAGTGTCGCATATAATCATGACTCTTCTTTTTGTCTTCCTTCCCGTAGTTCTTATATCATAAGCACATTGTTATATCGGGCAGGACACTCAGTCTGGCTTCTCTTCTCCCGTGCATTATGCTCCACTACCATATTATTGTTCTTATTTATACCAGTGACCTGTGTACACGTAGTGCTTAGTTCCCGCCCTGGCCGCGGTCACGCAGCCCCTCACGCATGGCCGCGGCGCCCCTCACTTCGCTGTTGATTGTTTGTTTACTGTGTTAGTTCCTGAGCATGGGTGCTGCCGAAGGAGGATGTGACCCACAACTGCTGCCGCCCCGTCGTCCTGTGGGACACCAGGCTCCACTCGCCCCATTCTGGTTCACATGAGTAAATGTACCCACCGGCTGAATGTAGAGCTTGAGATGAGTATTGAGGGCAGAGGGTACCGCAGTATAGAGTGGCCTGTAATTAATTCTCCTTCGGCAGTACAGAGGTGAGGAAAAAGAGTGTTGTTGGTAAGAGAGGGATGGCGCAAGAGGGACTAAAAGGTTATTCCCCTCCTTCCTCCAGCACCCTCCCCCTGTCCCAGGCTCTCCTCCCCTGCTGGTCGTCTCTCGAGTCCAGTACGTTTCGGTTATGTTCCTGCGGAAATTACTTTGCGTTACAGTTGTAAATTATCCACATCATTATTGTTGTATCCAGTAAGATTATTTTATTATTTATGCAAAACATGCGTGCCATGATGAGTTTGTTTGTCGTTTTACGTGACTTATTTGTATGAGTGTTGGTCAGTGTCTACCTTGAGGGCATTCGTTACTCGCCGCTGTCAGCCACACGTGTGCACCACACACACACACACACACACACACACACACACACACACACACACACACACACACAGGATCACAGAACTGGTCCGAGCAAGCCAACACGCTGCCGGTGCTGGTGGCGGCGCTACCTCGGCAAGCCAGGTCAGCGTGAAAGCAGACAGTCTTGCCGCCAAACTCGACAAAACGCATGACTCATGGAAAGTCTCTTTAGTGCGGGTCAAATATGTTTCTGAGGATTCATTGAGTCGGGTGGAATTTTCCCGATACAGATTTAGTTCTCACATTTCAAATGCGGCCACAAGTTTTTGCCAAGTCCTCCACAGAGGCACCGACACAGCTACGTATATCTTCACCTGGTAGTACAAATGCCTTAATGAATAGGAGCATCGATATAGCTCAACATTTTAGTTGGTGGGTTATTTGTTTCCTACTGAAGGAATCCGCCATCTCAGACACCGTGACCCTTCGGTGCAGGATTTGGCTGTTGCAGCCTGCCTCGAGGCTCGCCGCGGCCACCCCCGCCACCAGCACGGCAGCGACACACCACCACACTGACAGTAATCAAACATACTAACTAATGCCCGAAAGCACGCAATGCACAAAAGGTCAGCAATCACAGCGTGGCCACGGAAGCCGGAGCACCACACCCGACGCGGCGGCCGCTCACCACTCCCGCTCACCAAGGGCGTGCGTGCTGCCCTCTGTCGGTCTGGTCCTTTCCTGGGGACAGCGACTGAGGCACACCTGGAGCGCGGCCCAAGTGTGCTGCCAGGTACACTCAACACTTAGGGCATTCGTGACTCCTGCGTGATAATATATACAAATGTATATATTATATACATTTGTGTGTTTGTGTTGTAGTTAGTATGAATGGAATATGCGTCTCTATGTTCAAAATCTACACTTAAATATAAATATATATATTTACTGTTGCAAGGGTCAGTTTTCATTGAAGGTTCATCCTGGACGGCCTTCTGCCTCCCTCTGTTACTCTGTGCTCCTCTGTGTGTGAACGCCGACCGCGCCTCCCGCGGCTCAAGTGGCCCCGGGCGGCGCCGGCCGCTGGTGACGTCATGGGTTTTATCTTCATTAACTCAACGAGCTCTTCTTTTTTTTCTCTTTTCTCCTTGAACACCTTTGGTCTTCATCATTCATTGAAAACTCATGTTATACCATTCCTATCTCCTGTTCACATTGCATCGTTCACGGTCATAATTTTCCCATCTCCCAACCGTGGCTTATTTCAGTTGTTAGTGTATGACGTGACATGTGGAACGTACGTTGTCATTCGTGTCTGCGTGGTGCCCGTGGCCATGGTGGTGACCCGGCACGGTGGTGGCGGCGGCTACACCACTATCAGACAGCAGCCGGTGTTGCACCCCACCGCTAATATCGCAGCCGTCACCGCCACCGCCGCCATCACCACCACCACCACCACCACCCGACGCGGGAGGGCTGCCGGGCTGTATTCCACCCACAATCTGACATAGCTGCGTCCTTCTCCGGTATTGTTTACAATGTGCGCGCGTACACACACACACACACACACACACACACACACACACACACACACACACACACACACACACACATACACTTCCACCCATTGCCCCTCGTGCCGCAAAGAGTGGGAATTATAGTAATTAACAGAAAACAAGATATATAATTGTACCTGAAACTCGATGCCAACACCCATTCTGCAGCGACGCGTGGACAGCAAACTGGTGGCCCGCCCTGCCCTCCCGCCACCCCACCACTCCGTATACGGTGTCTCGCATACACGAATGTTATATATATATATATATATATATATATATATATATATATATATATATATATATATATATATAAGCATACAGACGTACGTATCACCTATGTAGTATACATAGATATGTATACACACGAGAGAGAATGTGTCGCGCCTAGGCAGAGGCTGACGGCACCGACTCCTTCCCTCACCCAGTAAGTGCACTCTGTAGGGGTACAGTGGACGGTGCTTGTTTTGTATCATCGCAGTCATCACATGTAGAGGTGACCCATGGAGAAAAATAAAGTATACTGGATAATGATAACATCTTTTATTTATGAAACACACTGCGCTACGCTAGAGTTGTTCACTCTACACCAAGTGAAGGATTACTGTCGGCAGTGCTGCGGCACCACTAGCTGGCCGCTTCTGCCAGAAGGCCGCAGACAGGTAAAGAGTGTGTGTGTGTGTGTATGTATGTCTGTGTGATTTTATGGAAATTGACTATAGAAACGAATTTACTTAATATCAGCTACATAAACTAGAAACACGCGCATTCTCTCTCTCTCTCTCTCTCTCTCTCTCTCTCTCTCTCTCTGTTTTTCACACACACACACACACCTTCAATGGGTAGGGAATGAAGACACACTAACATCCAGTGTAATCAGTTCTCGCACCAGACTATGCTTAATATCTCTCCTTTTCCACGCCAGCGCCGCGTCCACCAGCTCACTATCTCGCCGAGTTACCACCTGCGCTATAGAAGTGTGGCCCATTATTCATGCATTCACCGGCGTCACCCTAAAACGTCAAAATTACATAGTCGGGAATAATTTACCGGAAATGAGAACCCATGATTTAGTAGCTGTTCGTAAAATGTAGGCGATTAAACTGACGAGAGAGAGAGAGAGAGAGAGAGAGAGAGAGAGAGAGAGAGAGAAAATTATTCAGTATCAAGTTGGTACAATTGGTCATGGTCGTAATTCACCCGCTTAGGAAGAATACTGTGGCTTAATAAATGCAAGGAAAACGAGACACGGTACTTATGTGGACGCGCGTTACTGCTTCTGGAAATATTTCATAATCAATAAGTACCACATGAAATATAGAGCAGTCTATTACCAGTATCCAGCACAGCAACCCTTGGCCGCTGTGGTGCTGGGGCGGTGATCAGAGACACTGCCCAAATGAAGCAAGGAGAAGGTGAGGGACGCCATGTGTAGCTTGTGGGGGTCACTGTCCTGTTACAAAAATGAACGAAAGCTTTAGAAAGTCTCCTTGAACGTTCTGCTTCGGTATTGTTTTCAAATGCCACGATTATTATCATAAGTCACGTTTTCATGGTGATCTTCGTAAACTAATTTGAACACTTTTTGTTATTTATTTTCCAGTAGTGTATACCCTTTCCCTGCTCTGTGTTGTGTTGGTCAGTGCAATATTAGACGAGCAAATACCAAAGCGTTTCGAAAAAAGAAAGTGAAGCAGTGCGACTCACTCTCATGCGAGTCACTCTCACCCAGCCATAGAGACGCCAGTGTAGCCGTGGGTGTTTCGTGGTGCGTGTACTGGATTTTGGGTTCCCTCGATCACTTATTTTTAGTGAAGGTGAAGCAGGACCGCAGAAGAGCTTCCCGTGGCTGCTACCTACAGTGCAGGAGGTATGGTGAGTAGGTGATGAATGTATGTGGACGTGTATTGTGGCGTGTAGTGAGTGATTCTTTTGCTGGCCAGACTCGTAACGCAGAATGGCCGAGAAGCCCGAGTTGCCATGCCGTCATATGTAACGCCATTCTATTTTCTCCATCTTACGTTTCATAGAAGTCTAGTTATTGTCCCTCTTCAGTCTTCTTAAACCCCTTAGTACTGGGACGCATTTTTCTATTGTGTATTTTGGGTATGATTGGACTATTTTATTTTAGGATGGGTCTATGGAGATCAGAAGATTAATGGCAACAGTCTTCACTAATTCAATCCCGACATAAATATTTGAAGCTGTATAAAATCACCAAATAATAAGCAGAATAAATACGGAAATGCGTCATGGTACTGAAGAGATTGAGTCAAGTGAGTGGTGTCCAAACTGGGAAGAAGCTCGAAGGCCTAGCTAGAGACGCGAGAAAGTCTGTGTGCGTGACGATAGCCGATGCTGACAGTGAGGTTGCATGCCGCCTCCTGCCGTACCTAGCACCCACAATACACCACTCAGTCTACTTTGGTATATTACAAGCGGCTCGAGAATCTTTCATTTCGATGATGTACAAGTCCTCGCTCAGGTTAGCATGTGTTCTCTTCCTTATCGCCGCCACATCCTTCACTGCCCGACACGCCGCCACCACTACTGCCATCCATTTCAATGCTGCTCTTTCCCCATGCTGTACCGCCGCCACCACCACCACCATCACCGCCACTATCACTAACTCGTCAACGCAAGCAATGATTTGTATTAAGTAACGCTTTTCTACCTCTCCACGACTCTTTTCAAAGGATTATAAACGTTTTTTTTTTTCAGTTAACCTCTTCAGTACCATGGCACGTTCCTATATCTCTTCTACTTGTACTATTTGGTGAGTTTATACAGCTTCAGAAACTTACGTGGGGGTTGAAATAGTGAAGACTCTGGTCATTAATCTTCTGACATCCATAAAGTCTTCTAAATGTCAATAAAATGGTCTAATCATACCCAAAACTCACGGTAGAAATGCGCCCCAGTACTAAATGGGCTTAATACTGTAGAAAGCTTGTTAATCTGCCACTCGGATCATAAATAAATGCATGTAAATCACAGAAGCGCTTTATGATATGGTCTTGGTTATAGTATCCTCTCAATACCACACCCATCACCATTACAATACAACTCGCGCCGCTTCGTAACAAATGCCCTTCAGTAAAGAAACCTTATGAGGGACGAACAATTGACGGAAGAACAAACATAAGTAAATGAATAAAATGTTTCAACCGGATCGAATGAAAACGGCGAAGAAAAGCGTGTATTTTGATGTTATTCTTCTGAACGTTTTGTATCTTACTTTTGATTTAGGGCTTTTTTTTAGGTAATAGAGTAAAAAAGGAAGGTAGGAGAGAAGGAAAGCCAAGAGGAGGAGGAGGAGGAGGAGTAGAAGAAGAAAAGAAGAAAACAGTGATTATATAAATTCATCAGTGTTGGAAAGGCTTGTTTTGTAATGTTTTATGAGCTTTTGTAATGGACTGGCCTTTTTTTCTGACTGACTGGAGCCTTTTAGTAAATCAATGGACTGGAGCCTTTTAATAATCGAGTGGAACCTTTTAGTAATGGACTGGAACCTTTTTGCAATCGATTAGAGCCTTTAAGTAATGGAGCCTTTTAGTAATCGACTGGAGCCATTTTGTAATCGACTGGAACCATTTTTTAATGGACTGGAGCTTTTTTGTAATGAACTTGAACCGTTTTGTAATCGATTGGAGTGTTTTAGTAATGGAGACTTTTAGTAATCGACTGAACCCTTTTTCTAACTGACTGGGGCCTTTTAATAATTAACTGAATCCTTTTTGTAATGGACTGAAACGTTTTAGTAATGGACTGAAACCTTTTAGTAATGGACTGGAGCCTTTTAGTAATGGACGAGCCTTTTGATAATGGACTAGAGCCTTTTTAGTAACCGACTGGAGTTTTTTTTGCAATTAAGTGGAGCCTTTTTCTAACTGACTGGGGTCTTTTAGTGATGGAGCCTTTTAGTAATGGACTGGAACCTTTTTTTGTACTTGACTAGAACCGTTTTGTAATTAATTGAAGCCTTTTAGTAATGGACTGGAACCTTTTTTTTGTAATTGACTGAAGCGTTTTTGTAATAAACTGGAGCAGCGTGTACCAACTATAGAGGCAGTAGGTGTTTCTGACGCTTAAGTTACGACCAATTAGAGAAAAAAAGACGAAGAAATCCAGGTCATTATCTTTCACAACCAGTCTTTATGCAGCGCACGACATTAAACGAGTACACTTTTAACCCCTTCAGCACTGGGACGCATTTTTTACCATAAATTTTGGGTATGATTAGACGATTTTATTTAGACTGGCAAGGATCTATGGAGGTCAGAAGATTATTGGCCACAGTCTTCACTATTTTAATTTAATTCTCACATGTGTGTCTGAAGTTGTGTAAAATCACCAGATAGTAAGCAAAATGATGTATGAAAACGCGTCATGGTACTGAAGGGTAGTAGATATTGGTGAACATAAAAGGAGGACATGAAACAAACACAATGCAAAAAAATAATAGATAAATAAATAAATAAACAGGAGCAAGTTGCAGCGTGGAGGTTGTGGCGAGGTAACATCCGGCGCCTGGTGCAACGCAGAGCACCTCAAAGTGTATCTGAAGGAGAAAAAATTGCGCACTAATTCATAACTATGCGTGCAACAAAGCAAGATGACGGTGAATTAATGCTCCCCACACCCACCTTCTCTCTCTCTCTCTCTCTCTCTCTCTCTCTCTCTCTCTCTCTCTCTCTCTCTCTCTCTCTCTCTCTCTCTCTCTCTCTCTCTATTCATATCTGTATCTATTTATCCATCCATCTATAATACATATACGTACTGTAAAGTAAACAAATTCAGCGAGGAGCCTAAAGGATGAGCGGCTGCAGGACGAGCACAGCAGCGGCGGGAGTGACTTTTGTTCGGGCAGGGCAAGGCTTAATCAGCACGGCGCCCCATCACTATACAGACAAGACACAGAACACTCACTCCCCATGTATACACTTCAAGACGGAAAGCTTATGGTTCATCTACTTCCTGTGTGTGTGTGTGTGTGTGTGTGTGTGTGTGTGTGTGTGTGTGTGTGTGCGTGTGTGTGAAAGTGAGATAAACTTGACAGTTCAGAAGGACAGAACAAAGAAAGCCGACTTTCATTCACAGCCACATCGAACGAAACAACTCCACTGCTATTGTCAACGGTATGCCATGAACAAAGGGACACACACACACACACACACACACACACACACACACACACACACACACACACACACACACACACACACACACACACACACACACACACACATAGAGAAGAGAGAGAGAGAGAGAGAGAGAGAGAGTGTGTGTGTGTGTGTGTGTGTGTGTGTACTGAGGATCGTAAAGCTGAGAGGCAGTTACTTCAGTATTAGCAGCACATCAGCAGCACATCCCCCTACCAGATTTCTTAAGTATTTTAAAGTGGGTTTGGCAATAATGTTTTGGTAATGACATGTTTTTGCGTCTCGCACAAAATTAACAAACAAAACCTTCACTTCTCGTCACCTGCCTGGCGTTTGGTTCTCATTCAGTGGTGGGGTAAAACAAGAGACACTCCTGATGACAGACTCTGTGAGCTGAAAGCTGAGTGTGTTGCTGCTGCTGCTTTTTATGCCGCACACCACGGGGCGCGGCGAGGCACACGCATACTGTAGCCATCGTGCACAAACTGTGGCCACTGATGATGAAACCTTCCCGAGCCACAACAACCATCGCCACTCACACAAGCGCCGCTGGTGACTGCAGGAGTTTGTTGGCCAATTGTTTTATCGCCAGGTACTAGCAGGGCAGGTGTTTACTGTTCAGGTGTATTCCCAGCCCTACTCGTAATTACCTTTTCAATGAAGAGCCCAGGAGTGTCTCTTCTCAGCGAGCAACATGCCTAGGTACGCTGGTGTTAGTGAACTACTCTAATGAGTGGTGAAGCGAGTGGCGTTTGTGTGCTGCGGGAGAATGATGATGATGATGATGATGTCGTTGTTGTTGTTGTTGATGAGCTCTACTTTTCTGCCCACACAACGGGTGACTGAGGTATTAAGCAAGATCAGCATCGGTTTCAATGCCATTGTTTTTGCCATTCTATCGGTGGTAGACGCGTTCCACACATCACTGAGAGTCTGAAAACCGCCTGTGTTTTGCACCAGCAGCCTCTGCCGCGCGGCGCGGCGCGGCTTGTGTCAGACACACACGGCGAGTAACTTGAGGTTCATGCAAGCATTGCTATAAATTACACCGTGTGCTCATGCCGGACGGCGCATGGCGCGCTTAGCATGGCTAATTGGCGAATGCTGGCAAAGATTTATTAGGACCAGTGTGTCGTGCATCACAAGTCGTGGTGCATGGAATTTTGAGAAAGTGGATGCCGTGTTTTGGTGTAGAAAGCGCCCTTCTCGCGGGACTTTTAGAATTGGTAATGCAGCGCGGCAGCCACGCGTCCCAAGGTACCGGCTGTATTTGCTTAACATGTTCATCAGCTGAGTGATTTACGGCGATTTTTACCAATACGGTGGTGTGAATACATCTTCCTTTCATTAGTAAACACTTTGTGGCCCAAGTGTCCGGGGAATGTATCGCCAGTACCGGCGATCAAGGACACAAATCATCAATCCTGGAAAGAATGCACACAAGTACACAAGCACACTCACACCAGCCACGCTGCCGGCACTCTCTCCTCCCCAGCAGCCCTGGGACACCAGTGGCTGCCTGGACATCACAAGTCCAGGTTTAGACTAAATACCTTGAGTGGAATCTGTTCTATCTCTCCCTTACCTCATCACTGATAATTCAACTCCCTCGTGTGTTTGGCGGACACAGTGACCCGCGGGGATGGGAACAGGTGTCATGCGACAAAGCAAAGGAAAGTTGCGAGTATCTGGCGGCGCCCTCTGCCCCTGTGTCCTGCCAGATGTGCTCACTGATTATGCAAGCCAGTCTGGTGCGGGTGTCTTGGACAGCATCAAGAGAGGCGAGTGGACAGCATCGTAATAGTCTCATCGTCACCTTTTTTTCTAATTACTAATGACGCGCCTGTGTGTGTGTGTGTGTGTGTGTGTGTGTGTGTGTGTGTGTGTGTGTGTGTGTGTGTGTGTGTGTGTGTGTGTGTGTGTGTGCGTATTTGTGTGTCTGATTACATATATCTTGTTTTTAATTAGCTTTATTTTTTTAAAGGATTGTTTTCATTTTAGTGATTTACACACACACACACACACACACACACACACACACACACACATATAACATCGCATCAGTAAGTATGCTGCGCTACAGGAAGTTGCTCTCCAATGTGTCGTTCATATTTGCATGGGGCAGGTGTTTGTTTTGTCCCTCGTGGCGCTGCCCTGGCAGGCCGCGCTACGGACGCCGCCCCTCGCCGCCAGTCATGAAGGGCTTCACCGCACACCGTCAATAAACAATTGCAATTAATTCATACAGGTTTTTAT
The DNA here is from genome assembly GCF_017591435.1 of Portunus trituberculatus. Taxonomy (NCBI): domain Eukaryota; kingdom Metazoa; phylum Arthropoda; class Malacostraca; order Decapoda; family Portunidae; genus Portunus; species Portunus trituberculatus. The sequence goes on along the minus strand of NC_059301.1, from coordinate 15,620,281 downwards.
TTTCTCGTTTTATATTTGAGCACAAAGACAGCGGCTCGTCAATGCTCTGCTTGTCTCCATAAATTCCACCATAAATGTTTATTTCACGCTATTTCTTTGTATCCATTATTTGTTTTCCTGCTTTACCTGGATGAAATTTTACAACAATATAATTTAGGAATGCGTTACAAGTTTATGAGTGCATTAAAAAGTTCGTCATGCCATAAAGATCACTTTCTGTAGTATATATATATATATATATATATATATATATATATATATATATATATATATATATATATATATATATATATATATATTCTGTTTTCTGCATCATAGTTTAGTGACAAATCCATAATGTTCTTGAAAACGTGCGAGGGTGGAGAGACATCGCTAAAACAAATATTCTTTCTTCTTACGGCGCGGAGTTACAAGTATTGCCGCTTTAACACAAATTCATTATGTTACACTCGTATTTGGCTTTGACACGCGTCACTTTTATTCTCCTCCTGACTGAATTATGTCTCTCCACTCTCCTGTTTGTATTCACAGAGTACACCACAACAGCCGTTTCTGTCAGCGTGTATCATTGTCCTCTATCGCCGTTTCTCAGCTTTCTCCTCGCCACATTAACACGCCGCAACTCATGCAGCTTGCCCGTCCCTCTCAAGTCACTCCCTCCCTCGCGTCTAAACGAATCTTTCTCCTCGTTCAGCATTTATATAATCAGCTTGATTTAACCTATGATAGCATAACCAAACCAGAGAGAACAACAAAACTGTCTGTATCTCTCTCTCTCTCTCTCTCTCTCTCTCTCTCTCTCTCTCTCTCTCTCTCTCTCTCTCTCTCTCTCTCTCTCTCTCTTTCTGCCATAAAGTTCCTTCACAGATCTCACTCCAGGAACATTTAGCGGCGTGCTCTCCGTCACGTGAGCGCCACGCGGAGCCTCGCGCCACTGCTAAAGTAAATACATTTCTGCACAATGTTGTCCGGAACGGAAGAGCGCGGCGAGGCCAGGCCAGGCGAGGCGAGGCCGCGCTCTTGACAAGGTGGCAAGACTCATTAATTAAGCGAGGACTGCTCATTACCACAATGGAAATTATGTTCATATAATCCTTGACTTGGCGGAAAAATTGTTGTGTAATTACTGCATGACACGTTTTTCCTGGAAGTCAAGATGCACAGTAAGAAAAGATTTACGTGTAACAAAAATTATAATCGTTTGCACCACCGAGAAAGATTTTTCCTAATTAGGAGAGTCGGTGTTCGCGAGACGCGGCGCTTGAGGACAAGACACGATAGATAATGCTTATCTTCTTCAAACCGGTATGGTAGTGGAGTCTCTCTTAATTATTTACTTAATATCCTTAATCGCTGCTCGAGAGAATAAGAACATTGTGTAAATTGATAAGAGAAAAATTAAAGTGATTCTAAATTCACGAGTCTGACCAAAGATAGACAGCGACTAATTACTTCCCTGGCCCGTGAGTCTATCGAGTCAGTGACGCCACAAAACCTGCGGGGAGAGAAGCACTGCAGCGCCTCAACCCTTACACTGCTGAGACCATTCTTTGTCCACAACCACTACACTGGAATAAAATGGTCTGCAGAGAGAGAGAGAGAGAGAGAGAGAGAGAGAGAGAGAGAGAGAGAGAGATTGATTGATTTTTATTTCCAAGATGTTACATAACTAGCATCGTAAACATAGATAATAGTCTGCTGAGCTTTTAATGGCTCTTTAGCAGACATGTTGCTGATCACAAGAGTAATATTAGCGACACACACAGTGATTTATGAGTCTAGCATTTACCAGAGACGATAATCACACACGATACGATGACGCTGGTTTCAAATAATCATATCTAATCCTTGTTACGTAGGCGTCACACACAGAGAAACAGGTGGTGACTCGTGTGGGTCTGCTTGCCGCTGCCCCGTCCCCAGCAGGTCAATAGCCGCGGGACACAAATGTAGCGCCTGCTTTATGAGACGGGCGGCGAGCGGCACGTCCCTGCATATTACCCCCGTCTGATTTACTGTTTAATCCAAAAGGTCGTTCACGTAATTTACAGCTCGGGGAATCTGACAGAGATTAATGAGGGTGTTCAATGTTCCTCGGAGCAGCTTCCCTCGCCATGTTGCCTTGAGAAGACCCGCTGACTCCCTGCTCTGAAGGACGGAGGGACGGTGAAGGTGTGCTTGTTAGGCATGGTTCGTGACGGACTGGTACTGGTGCGGTGTATTCACGGTAGTGTAAAGGTTTGTTTCACCCAGCTGGAGCGTTAATAATTAATTAGAGCTTTTTTTTCTCATTATTTTTTTCTTCTTTTAGATGTGACAGTGAGCACATTACTCTCGTGTCAGGGAATTGTACACGGATGAAATTTTTTTATTGTTTTCAGTGTTCACGAAAAGTGCTTCATTATTGTTGCATATTTTTCAGGGGATTGTATTTATTTAGCTTTGATAAATTAATAAGTGATTTCCGCGAGTCACGAGTCATCGGAGAGGTGGCAGAGGGAGGTGCCAGGGTGAGAGCTAGCACGGTGGCGGCAGCGGCAGGGGTGTGCAGATAGCCCGCTGTGTTGACATTTACTGTCTGAGAGGATGAAAGTTTCGTCACATGGCGATTAACGCAGGAGGCGAGGATGGTGTAATAGTCTTTTGTTCATTTCATATCAAACTACCATAAGGTGTCAGCGTCCGCTGTGAGTCAGGAAGTGACGAAACATTATGTAATGTGGCACAACCTTTCCACTCACTCGCTTGGTCCACCTACGTTTTCTTGTCCTTTGTCTGTTTTCCTGACGAGTGCCAAAACCAGAGCTCACAGAACGTTAACGCAAGAACAGGATTATTAATATTGAAGAATATAGACAAGAGGCACAACTACCTTACCCGAATAACCTGTCTATCACACTGAGTAATCCCAAAGGTATTCTTAAGAACTGCAAGCTCTTTCATTTTGATCCCAGCACTCGTTTGCCTGGCTACAAGTAATGGGTTGACGCGTCAGGACACAGCCCGTCACTCTCCTGGTGAAGAGGAACCGTCATGCAAATTTCATCTCGATAGGTCCAGTCCTGAACGGCGAACTGACAGACAGACACGAAGACAGACGGACAGACAGACAACCATGTGGGCTTTCATATATACGTATATTCTCAGATAGAATAATGTTCTCTAACATGATATGCTGAGGAGGGCCGGAGCAGTATTGGGTGTGACAGGCAACTGACTGATTGTTTGATTGACTGTACTAAGAGACTGGAACAATGCGATCACATGGCGTTTGTGTGGCGGGAAACACGTGTGTCAGGCGTGCCTCCCATGCCTCGCCAGCCGCCCTCCTCAAGACAACGATCAGAAAGGCATGGCAGGAAATTGACTGCCACGCTGCCAGTTCCTCTTCCAACAGTCTTCCTGAGGCAAGGGTTGGGGGGAGGGGGAGCAGGCAAGCTGTTGGGTTGCGTCAAGTGCACGTTTTCTGCATTTTCTTGCCTTTTTCTTTTCTTTTTAATCCCGAGCGAAATTGCCACACTTTCACCGCGCAGGACGCAGTCTTTCGCCTGGCGGTGGAGTGGCGCTGCACTGCAAATGCATTCTTTACACATTGCAAAATGCAAACCTTTCTTTCAGCTGAAAGCATTTTTGTGTCACATGTCAACTGGCGAGGAAGGCAACGCGTGTTCTGGTCCACACACGTGGGAATATTGCTGTGATTGTGCGTTAAGCAATATGTGCATGAATAAACTCATCAGTAATGTGCCTCTACTGTAGTGAATACTAGAACTTATTGCAAGTAACACTCCTGCATCATGAGAGCAAAGCAACACAAGGAGCCTTGGAATGCCGGCACGCTTCTCGGGGTTCGTTCACACTCCCTTCCTGCGTCAAGTTCCTGCGGCTAAAGCGGCGGCGGAGAAAACTTTGATCTCCTTTGCCAGTCATATGAAAGTGTGACGCGGACTGCCGCCCTGCCTGTCTGCCGCGGTTCGCACCATTCCTATCTTAACTACTTCCTGATAATTTCACCTTGATCTGTATACTCTGAGTAATCCCGCGACGGCCATTCTGATAAGCAGTGACGCTTTATTTGTTTGTTAATCTGTATTTATTTGCAGTCTGCCAGTAACTTAGTCATGTGAAGAGAATGTGTGCAGTTGAGACCAAAAAAAAAAAAAAAAAGAAAAAAAGCGTAGCAGAAATAACTGTAACGACGTGTTCACCCATTTCCCAGCAGCTCTCTCCTTCCCTGGGACCTTGGAGAGCGCAAGAGTCATAGCAAGAAAAAAAGCGTCACCTACTTTCACCAGCAGAATCTTGATAATGATCAAATTATTGCCTATTTTATACTTCATTGTTTGCACCAGCGGCTCTGGGATTCATTGTACCTAACGAGACTTTCTTCGTCCTTTTCCTTCTAGTGCAGTCTTGGTCAGTGGTAGACTAACCTGCAGTGTTCAGTGCATGCATTTTCAGCTTTTCTTTTAATCGTGATTTGATTTAAGTAGTTTGTCGTTGTTCGGATTTGTAAGGAGAGTGTGGTGGTTGTGTGTGGTGTGTGGGAAGTGGGTTCACCACAGGATGCGGAGCGGGTGTTGATATCATGGGTGTGCGATGTCTCGTGTCCAGGTAACGAGTATTGCCATGTAATGTGCTGAGGGGCGCAGATGTGTGGCTTTATATGCCGGTCACCTAAAACACGCACCTCCCCTTCCGTTTATTCCCTCCCGCCTCCCTCCCGTGTAAACACATGCAGGCTTGCCACCACTGATCTCTTCAACAGAAACAATGGGAGGGGTAATCGCCATTGGCAGCAGACATGGATTACTGGTAATAAAGGCCTTTTCACATTTTATGTTCGTAATATATTGCAATACGGCGGTAATCCCGGCGATGCGGCACAGTCCCTTTAACACGCTGCTGGAAACATTCTAGCAATATGATGCGCACTCTTGAGCGATAATGGAGTGTTTCACCAACACTGGTGATAACGTTCCCGCTGGCCTGGCTAATAGCTCCAGATTAAGGGTTTTCAAACTGTTCCGCGCAGCAACACAGTAAAAAATGAACTGTAGTTTCTTTGTATCGCGACCTTTACCTCTTTCTGGCTTCCGTGACAGCATTTCCAGGAGTAAATTGTGGTGCATGACCACTGCAGGCAGGCAGAAGCCACCCATCACTTGTCATCCCTGCAAGACAAGACAGTTATAGAAAATGTGAATAATTTAGAAGCTACGTGAGCCAGACCATAGCATCTTCACCGGCTAGTCAGTTTGTCTTCACTTAAAATTGACGGCGAGTGAGCAGCACAGTTCCTTGTTCTGCACGCCACGGCCAAGCCTTGAGTTCTGACTTGCAGGTGTTTGAACGTAAGCTTTGACGTGAAACCAGTGTGGTATGTTGACGATAGATTATTCCCAACAAGATTATATAGTCTGAAGAAAATAATGGTTATATTAAGGCTTTCCTTGAAGAGCTTAACAAGACCAATTATCTGATGTAGATCGCTCGCTTACTGGCTTAAAATAAAATAAATAAATAAAAGCTCAACTGGTGAATTCAAGCGTACCCTTAAAGACTCCCGCCACAGTCCGCGTCGTACCCTTGTCAGGAAGCTCTGGGCCACTGCAGTTATTATGCGCGTGGCTCCTCCGTCTGTCACTCGTTAAGGACACATATTCATAAAGAGGAAAATATCAAAGGTGTTATCGCAAGCAGCGCACAATGAGATACAGGCGCCGCGCTCAGCCAGCACACCTCCCGCCGCCGCCCGCTCGCACTCCCTCAGGTAATGGTGCTGTTGTTGTTATTGTCGTCGTCCTTGACCATTAACTACTACAATACTGCTTCTGCTACTACTAATACCATTACTGTTAATGCTACAACTGCTTTTGCTACCATTATCAATATTACGACTGCTACTACAACTGCTGCTGCTACATCTACTACTACCACCTATACATCTTGTTCTTCTTGTTAATCTTGCTCTTGTCATTCTTCGTCCTTGTCTTCATATTCATCTTCCTCGTCTTTCTTGTCCATCTTCGTCTTCTTTTTCCTCTTGCATGACGTGTACTTCTTACATTTCGCTTCTCGTTGGGACAAATTTCGTGTTTGTTGGTGGGGCGTTGATGGCAGTGGTGGTAGCAGTGAACGCGCCTGAAGGACTGCTTCCTTGCGAACTTTTATTGCTGCAGACGCTATTAACGAGCCTTGGGATGGGGAGCAGGTGCAGGAAACAGGTGTAGCGCCTCACAAAAATGGCGATACTGCTTCCACTCGTCACTTAATAAATACCAGACAACTTAGCGTCATCATTCCTGCTTGATGGACTTAGAGCAGATTAGCGCCGTCACTCCTGATTGATTGCCGGCAGGGATGCATCGCTTGGTAACATTGCAACCTCTCCCCGGAGCAAAGCAAGACACTCCTACTGGTGAAACTCTAAACTCCTGAGGCACAGCAAGAGTTACGGCAACAGATGTCTTCTCAGTGTTTTCCCACAAAAAGGTAATCTGAGCTGCAACCACCGCGTCTTTAAAAAAGTGTGTGGAGGAAGGGGAGGAGGAGGGGAGAGCTCAGAGGGAAGGGGGAAGCAGTCTCTTGGTCGGAAGGGCGAGGGCTGCGCCGTGCGTCTCGCCGCAGGTAGTAGTGATGCTGCTGTCCTCGCGTAGGTGACCTGCTCGGCTTTTGATTTCCTGTCCTGCCTCGGAGGGATGCGTTCATTTATACAATGTTGAAATCCTTTCCCCTCATCAAGGCTTGCGAAATTATAGTAATTATTTCACTCACACTTGAGTGAGTTAATGTCATGTTCATTGTGTGATATGAAAATATCTTTATATAATTGTACCGACAATTAAATTCTTCCTTCTTGACAATATTTTACAATGATTTCAGTGAGCGGAAACAGTCCGCTCCAGTTCCTGTGTGACCACTTCCTTCCGTAAAGAAATCAAGAAAGATATATACAAAAAATAGAAGGAAAAAACTACATATTTAGTATATATATATATATATATATATATATATATATATATATATATATATATATATATATACTAAATATGTAGTTTTTTCCTTCTATATTTTGTATATATCTTTCTTGATTTCTTTACGGAAGGAAGTGGTCACACAGGAACTGGAGCGGACTGTTTCCGCTCACTGAAATCATTGTAATATATATATATATATATATATATATATATATATATATATATATATATATATATATATATATATATATATATATATATATATATATACTATCGCCCTCTACTGCACGAATCGTTGTTCACACACCTTTTTTTTTTTTCTTTTCACGAACAAAGGTGACGTGCATTACATCACTTTGTTCTCCACCACTGAAATGAAATGAACTCCTGTTGTAGCATTGTCATTGATGGAACGCACAGCGACAGTGACGCTTCCACCAGTAATGAGTCAAAGGAAGGAACTAACTAACTCTGGTCCCGCCTCGCCTCGCCTCGTGCTGCACGGACGCTGTTCACACGTCGCCCAGTGAGTGTTAACGAGCAACCTCTGAGTCAGCGCCGGGCGTCTCCTCGCTGTCAAATTAGAGGAATGTTTTTCGTCCTCCAACTGTCCCCTTTGCCCCGAGATGCGAGAGATATCATTTCACGGTCACATGTGGCGGAAAAACATTACCCTTATAAACAGTTGTGGCTTTGCTTGGCGGTGAGGTCACCATTCCTGTGAAACGCTTGCACGCACGCACGCCCTCACCCTCGCCACTGGATGTCAGGTCTTGTTTGTTTCTTTGTTTGTCTGTTCGTCACTACGTTTGCTGGTTTCTTTAGTTGTTTGGCTGTGTGTGTGTGTGTGTGTGTGTGTGTGTGTGTGTGTGTGTGTGTGTGTGTGTGTGTGTGTGTGTGTGTGTGTGTGTGTGTGTGTGTGTGTGTGTGTGTGTGTCTGTGTGTGTGTGTGTGTGTGTGTGTGTGTGTGTGTGTGTGTGTGTGCGTGCGTGCGTGCGTGCGTGCGTGCGTGCGTGCGTGCGTGCGTGCGTGTGCTCTGTCTCTCTCTCTCTCTCTCTCTCTCTCTCTCTCTCTCTCTCTCTCTCTCTCTCTCTCTCTCTCTCTCTCTCTCTCTCTCTCTCTCTCTCTCTCTCTCTCTCTCTCTCTCAGCAACAAATATTTAACTTTTGCACTGCCTGCTCTTGCGCACACACACACACACACACACACACACACACACACACACACACACACACACACACACACACACACACACACACACACACGCTCATTTCCCAATAGGCTCCCCTCGGCCTCTCCATCTCCCCTCACTCACTCACAGGAGGGGAAGAGGGGAGCGAGTCAGTGTTCGCATCCCTGCACCGTCGCCCCTCGCCACTCACCCACGCGGGGCCTGGGACGGACGCCGCTAACTGGGCCCACAAGAACTGTCAGGGGAATCGTATGCGAGGCCAAATACGGACAGCAAACACTAGCGCACCGGATTACATTAAGTCATCTGTGAGTTATGTGTAAGCTTTTCAAAGAGGAGATCAGACCTGCTTGTGGTGGCTGCGTCAGGAGAGAGAGGGAGAGTAGAGAGAAGAGGAGGCTGTGTAGGGTGGGTGAAGGATGGTGAGGGATGGTGATGGTGCAGAACAGGCGAGCTCTTTACCCTTCGTCCACTCTCTGTCTCTCTCTCTCTCTCTCTCTCTCTCTCTCTCTCTCTCTCTCTCTCTGGTTGTCATGGTGATGCTGATGGTTTGTGTGTTAGAGAGAGAGAGAGAGAGAGAGAGAGAGAGAGAGAGAGAGAGAGAGAGAGAGAATAAACCAGATCACATTTTCGTATACATGCTTTTGCTAGTGTGAGTGTGTGTGTTTGATCATGGGATATATTTTATTAGCGAGTGTGTGCTGAAAGTTAAGTGTGTGTGTGTGTGTGTGTGTGTGTGTGTGTGTGTGTGTGTGGTGAGCTGCATGTATGTATGTAAGTATGTATGTATGTATGCCCCCTAGTCAATTCGTGTAAGCTGATAAAAAATGTTTGGTGATATGTGTGTGTCTGTATGTCTTGCAGCGGCAGTGAATGTATACAAGAAATAAAAAAAAAGGATGTATGGGAAAAAAATTGTATGTATGTATGTATGTATGTATGTATGTATTTATGTATGTATGTATGTATGCATGTGACTCTCCTAGCGTGGCCCTGAGTCTGACCCACCAAAACTTACGCACGTAGTTTATTTACGACACATTTTAGTCCAATTGCGCCGTATTGGAGTGCCTGTGTGTGTGTGTGTGTGTGTGTGTGTGTGTGTGTGTGTGTGTGTGTGTGTGTGTGCTCTATTTTTAACCCACTTTTATTTTTTTAACTTCACGTCAAGCCCGTTTTGTTCTTTCTTGATTTTTCGGCTTCAACATAAACGCTGAATATTTAGTCTAAAGCATCTGACATTTCATTTCCTCCCCAGTTGACTTCCATTATTTTTCTTCATCTCTCTCTCTCTCTCTCTCTCTCTCTCTCTCTCTCTCTCTCTCTCTCTCTCTCTCTCTCTCTCTCTCTCTCTCTCTCTCTCTCTCTCTCTCTCTCTCTCTCTCTCTCTCTTTCCTTTTATGTGTGTATCTTTTTCTTATTTACATCTCTTCTTTTTCTTTACTTGGATTTTCTCTTTTACGAGGGTTAATGAACTCTCTATACCTGCTTCTGTATTCCCAAATTCCTCTGACATAGCTTCATATAAGAGTGAGGTTTCAAGACATTTATCCCTTTTCTTTTTTTTCTTGGCTCACTCTCTCAGACCTGCAAGGGAACTGGCGACTAAGTGGGTCTTTTTTATATATTTTTTTTGTCGTTTTATGTTGCTCTTGGCCAGCTTTTCCCTCTTACATAAAAAAAAAAAGGTGCAAAGGTCAGTGTTTGAAGCATTAGGTTGAGGATACGAGATAAGAGGAGAGCAAGAGAGGTGAAGTGATTTGAGGATTGTGTAATGAATTCCTCTTTGCTCTTTTGTTTTTATACCATGTGGGCTTTTCACGGGAATTTATGGGCTAAAGGAGCTACTTCTTGAGATACCTCCTATCTAAAAACCCACACGCCAGGAAACCGTTGCCCTGAGTGAGGAAACCCAACCTACACTCGGACCGTGGACAGGATTCGATCCCGTGCGCTTGGAGACCCCTCGGACCGCAAAGCACGCATGGTTCCACTGTGAAGGGAAGAAATGGCTGAAAGAAATGGGTAGTAAAAGAAAGAATACTAAAAGAGGAGGCATGTGAAGGTTTGGTAAAAAGTAATGTAAAGTGCAAGTAACGAAATGTATATATAAAAAAAAATAAAAAAATAAGATAATGATAATACAAAGGTTTGGGGAAAAGTTATCGAGAATGAAAGCAACATGAAATAGAAGTAATAGCTGTAACGATTCAGAAAAAAAAAATAATAATAATAAACATAAGATGAAATAGTAAACAGAAATTTGGTTTGTCTATACACAGCCGTCAACTTCACAAATATACTAAGTTATTTTGCATATTTTTTTTTTTAGGGGGGGTGGAGAAAGAAAAATTAAACTCAAAACTCACCATATCATATTAACCCCATGACGAGTTTCCTTATTCATTCTACTTACTATTTGCTGATTTTATACAGCTTCAGAAACTCATGTGAGGGATTGAAGTAGTGAAGTTTGTGACCATTAATCTTCTAACCTCCATAGATCCTTCCTAATGTCAATAAAATGGTCTAATCGTACACAAATCTCAAGGTAAAATAATGTGTCCTAATATTGAAGGAATTGAATTGTAAAACGTTATGGTAAACTCTCGACCACTCACGCCATAGACACGACAAAGCAGCCCTGTGATTTGATGTTCCATATAAAGAAACCCACAAAAACTCGCTTCAGCAGTTTGTATATTAGGCTCGTATTCAGAAACGCTTTGCTCTCTCACCACGACTGCTTGCAAGAGCCACAAAGGTCATCAGCCGAGTTCCCAAGACCGTTTCACCTGTTAATAATATAGAAATCATGTTAATCTATCACTAGAATCACAGAAACACGCGTAGAAATCAATGCAGCTGTAACTAGAACCTTCGAAAACAGTGGAGGTGCAGCCAAAAGTGTTTCAAAATTTGGACTTTAGAATGACGGTAAGCAATGGGGGAGTGAGAGGAAAGAAAGGCTGGGTTTGGGAAAGTGCAGCAACATACAAGTAGTCGCCTCCCTGCCCTCAGCATTGCCTTGTATAGGAAATGCCGAGATTGTGATGGCTTCACTTAACACAACCTCCACCACCACCACCACCACCACCACCACCACCACCACCACCACCACCACCACCACCACCACCACCACCACCACCACTAGCCCCCCCCCCCCACAACACGTGCTGCAACCTAGCAAGTATTTCCCATTAACGAACTTTTGTGTGGGAGGTAATTCACGCCACGGTCTGAGGTATTATAAAGTGGAGTGAACGACGAGGTATGAGGAAAAAAACCCTGGGAAATAATAGCGTTGTAAAGATACGAGGATTTGCATAGAAAGAAATGTGTTTAATATGTATCAGGAAGTAGGACAATATCAGCATTTAAATGTAGAGAATAATTAAAGAGAAAAATAGAGAAAAAATTGTACATACACACAACGAATAACGTGACTGGATGTACGATATTATACAGAGAGAGAGAGAGAGAGAGAGAGAGAGAGAGAGAGAGAGAGAGAGAGAGAGAGAGAGAGAGAGAGGAAAAAGATATGCTGAATTGTGTCATGCTTCCTGTATATACATGTTTTAATTAATGAAGCAAGTGTCACTAATATAAAGTCATTGAAGTTGTTCATTCGCGTGGCACTGTAGTAAGTATATGGCTTATGTACAAATGGTGAATGTTTTTCTTTTTTCTTTTCTTTCTTTCTTTTAAGACGGCGGCCAGACGTGGAAAGACATTTGCTCCAGTCAGTCTTTCTTCGGTCACGGCGAGGCTAAAGGTTCTCTGTTCAACTGTTCGTAAAGTGAAGTTAAATGAAGTGAAGCGCTCTCTCTCTCTCTCTCTCTCTCTCTCTCTCTCTCTCTCTCTCTCTCTCTCTCTCTCTCTCTCTCTCTCTCTCTCTCTCTCTCTCTCTCTCTCTCTCTCTCTCTCTCTCTCTCTCTGTGTGTGTGTGTGTGTGTGTGTGTGTGTGTGTGTGTGTGTGTGTGTGTATATATATATATATATATATATATATATATATATATATATATATATATATATATATATATATATAGAGAGAGAGAGAGAGAGAGAGAGAGAGAGAGAGAGAGAGAGAGAGAGAGAGAGAGAGAGAGAGAGAGAGAGAGAGAGAGGTGGGGGTGAATCATTCGGTCTAGATGAGGGATTCTATGGATTAGCATTAACACGTGAGGGGCAGACCACTGTCTAGGAGAGTTAGGTGTCCGGCAGTGTTTATCAGTCACCAAAACATGTCAAACCCCTGCCACTCCTCAGGACGCCGCCACGCAATGGGGAGAAGATCCAGGCCACGCTAAGCTCCGCCGTGAGGGAGGGTGTTGTGTCTCTAACGTTCATGAACAGAGTATAGTAATGATTTGTTCTCAATATCCTGGATTGACGGGTCTCTTTATCTCTGGAACATGTCCTGTACTAGGCAGCCTGCTCCTCACCTCTGCACTGCCTGCGACAAGTGGCAAAATCGCCCGTTCCGTGCTGACGTGTTTGTAAATAGAGAACCTGTTGAGGGCAGCGGGACACTCCACTCCCTCGCTAATCCCTCGCCAGTGCTCACCCGCTTTCCGCCTCCCTTCCCGCCGCCCTTCCCGCCGCCCTCCACTTCCCCTCGCTGCTTATTCAGCCAAACACCTCTCAAACTCCCCTCACTTTTCTTACGCAAAACCAAAACAACGCACTCAAGGCTGCGGGGCTGTCATCGCATGCTGCACGCCACTTGTGACGGCCACAAGGACGCTGGTTCAAGATGAGGAGGGAAGGGAGGCAGCAGGGAGAGAAAGGGCCGCCTTCACTGGTATATAGACATTGCAGGAGCCAGTGTTGCGCCACCTCGAGCTGCAGCCCCGAGGGAAGCCAGGCTCGCTCTCCCCTTAATTACATTGCTAACAAGATCAGCGGCAGGTGTGGATGCGGAGCGTCTTCAGCACAATCGCCGCACCTCCCAACAAGGAGCCTGGGCCGCGTGGGGGGGGAAAGGGACGAGGGGGAGACCCATTCCGGCCAGTTCACCTTGAGACCGCCATTTTTGTTGCGTGACGTCATGAAAGACGTCACTTAGTCTACTACCGCGGCGGGGACGGCGGTGAGTCGACGGGACGGTACGATGGGGGCGGCGGCAGGGACGATGGGAAGGGACAGGACGGGACGCCAGCCTGCATAAGGAAGGGAGTCCCGGACCGAGCCACGTGTGGGTAGCCGGACCAACCAGTCTGGTGGTGTAATGGCCTTCCTTCCCGCTGCTCTCCTCCATCCCGGCAGCTCACCCTTTCCCATGCAGGTCATTCCTATCCCCTCCTGGCTATACCTCTTCCCCCTCTCCCCGTGATCCCCTGCACCCTCACACAGACCCTCGTCCTCCCTGCCGCCTTGCTCACTGCCCGCAACCATGCCGCCCCCCTCCCCCCTCCATCCCTCCCTCCCTCCCTTCACGCTCCATGCAGGTCACAGCAAAGTTTTCAAATTATGCAGATGTATGTATATATGCCGTCCTGCGCTGGAGTCATTTATGAGAAATTATTAACTCTTGATACCATCACTATGCAAATGTAGTCTCTCTCTCTCTCTCTCTCTCTCTCTCTCTCTCTCTCTCTCTCTCTCTCTCTCTCTCTCTCTCTCTCTCTCTCTCTCTCTCTCTCTCTCTCTCTCTCTCTCTCTCTCTCTCTCTCTCTCTCTCTCTCTCTCTCTCTCTCTCTCTCTCTCTCTCCCAGGGTGATTGTCATAACAATGAGAGGCAGTCCAAATATATGAATATCAAAAGCTATATGCTGAACAAAGGAAGGAGGAGGAGAAAAGAAGAGGAAGAAAAGAAAGATGAAGAGTAGGAGGAGGAGGAGGAGGAGGAGGAGGAGGAAAAGGAGGAGGGAGAGAAGGAGAAGAAAGAGACGGAGGAGGAGGAGAAAGAGGAATAAAAAAAGGAAGAAGAAGAAGTATAACAATAACCAAAGCAACAACAAAGGGAAATTTAATTAAATATAGAAAGGAAAGCAAAATTAATGAGAAGGAAACATTGACCTGAAGAGAAGGAGACGAAGAAGCGACCACCACCACCACCACCACCACCACCACCATCACCACCACCACCACCACCACCACCACCACCACCACCACCACCACCACCACCACCACCACCACCACCACCACCACCACCACCACCACCACCACCACCACCACGAGAAGATGGAAAAGAGGAGGAAGAAGAGAGGAGGAGGGGGAGGAGGAGGAGGAGGAGGAGGAGGAGGAGGAGGAAGAAGAGACGGGTGAGAAGGATGAACAAGAAGAAAAAAAACAACGCCAACAACAACAACTTCTGCAACAACAACAGCAATAACAACAACAACAACAAAGAAGGAGAAAGAAAAAAAGAGAAAAATAAAAATAACTCGTTCGTTCCTTTTATGTATTTTCATCTTATTTCTCTCTCTCTCTCTCTCTCTCTCTCTCTCTCTCTCTCTCTCTCTCTCTCTCTCTCTCTCTCTCTCTCTCTCTCTCTCTCTCTCTCTCCTGTTCTTACTATTCAACACTTGGCTAGCAACACCACCACCACCACCACCACCACCACCACCACCACCACCACCACCACCACCTCCTCCTCCAGCAGCCAGTAACCTCTGCGCACAGGTAATGAGTGGCTCCCTCCTCCACGACTCCGGCACAGGTGTTTCCGCCGCTGCGCTAATTGGCAATAACCACTCCAAGCAGGCGGCCGCCGGGACGTGTCCGAGCCACCAGCGAGCACGCCACGCCGCTCTGCTGATATTAATTTGCATCTCGCTGTTGCCTCCTCCTCCTCCACCTTCTACTCCTCCAACTTCTCTTGCCCTTCCGCTTCCCTCGTGTGTGTGTGTGTGTGTGTGTGTGTGTGTGTGTGTGTGGGTGGGTGGGTGGTGTTTATAAAAGGGGAGACCAGGCCAAGGGCAACAAAAAAAAAAAAATGGCCCACTTAGTCGTCAATCATCTTACAGGTCAGAAAGGATTAGCCAAAAGACAGGGATGTGTGTGTGTGTGTGTGTGGGTGTGGGTGTGGGTGTGGGTGACAGTTTTTCGTGTTCCAAGACATAGCTAACAACAGAGATTCAAACACTTCGTAGATAAAGAAAAAAAAAAAAAAGGTAATGAGATCAGCAGGAAGGAAAGATAAAGAGATGCAACACACTCTTTGATGATGTGATTCACTGGTGCATTGTTAGAAAGTGAAGGGATGGAACAGGGTCGGTCATCTCTCTGTACTTGCCAGTCTTCATTCAGTCTTCCTCATCTTCACATCCTCTTCCTCCCTTCCTGGTAAAAACATCAGCTTCTCCCTTAGATACATTAACAGATAGACAAGTTGTAACACTCTATGATGAAAGTAAAGTTGAAATCTTAACCCCTTCAATACCGGGACACAGATTTTAGCTTGAGATCTGTGTACGATTAGACCATTCTATTTACATTAAGAAGGGTCTATGGAGATCAGAAGATTAATGGCCAGTCTTCTGAAGGTGTATAAAATCACCAAGTAATAAGCAAAATGAATATGGAACTGCGTCGTGGTAATGAAGGAGTTAAATGCAAGTCACAATTGACAGGTGAGTGACAACGCTTTGGTCACCTTGATAAGTCGCAAGTCATCTGCAATGAACCTGCTGTGTGACAAGAAATGCAAACCAGAAGGCGAGAGAGGACGTGGCGGTGTTGGCTGTGGTGTTGACGGCATGGAGGCTGTGGTGTTGTTGATGTTGATGGTGGTGGTGGTGGTGGCAGGATATTGACTGACTGATTGATTGACTGATTGACTGATTGGCTGATTAGTTCTAAGAATGGGATCATATAGCAAGGGAAAGGAAGAAAATGTAGGTTTTAGCAGAGTTTGTATTTGTTCAGCTACTTTATCCATTTATCTATATTACACCCATTCCACTCACGGTAGACTCAACATAGAACAGTGCTGAAAATGAAACTGGAACACTACATTGAAGATTTGGGGCTAAAAGCTTAAAAATAAAAACGTAATGATTTTTCCAGTATAGAAGTGAGACAACAAATATCCTCAACAGTCGCAAAGATGAGACGAACAAAAGTATTAATAATAATCTTTCCCGTAATAGCAAGACAGATTTAATCATTAACCGCTTCAATACTGGGACACATTCTTACCTTGAGATTTGTGTACGATTAGACCATTTCATTGACATTAGGAAGAGTCCATGGGAGTCAGAAGTTTAATGGCCACAGTCTTCACTATTTCAATCCCCCACGTAAGTTTCTGAAGCTACATAAAATCACCAAATAGTAAGCAGAATGAATATGGAAACGCATCATGGTACGCAAGAGGTTAAGAGATGTGTGTTACCTCTCGTATTATAAGAGTGATGTGCAGCTGTGGACTAACTGACAATAAGTTTTTTTCTGACATGCAAGGGAATCGTGTCTTGAGTCAGCCTCTCTTCTTTTATTCCTCGCCTTGGTCGCGGCAGGCATGTGGACATCACCACCCTCCCCCGTCCCTGTGCTGCTCCGCTCAAACTTTCAGTGCGATGTGGATTCTTCTCTTGTCGGCGTGTATTGAGACTTGCTGTGTCTTGTGGTGTTGGGAAAGGAGGGAGAAGAGACTGGTTTATCAAATGGACTCTTACTTGTTACTCTAAGGGAGGATCACTGTAATGAAAAGTGCGTTAACTGGTACTGTTTTTAGAGCTTTAGGACTCTTACTGAGGTGTTCTGGAGTAGACAGGCAGCCGATTGAAGTGTGAGAAGTGTATATTTGCTTCTTGTACTGTAGTGAAATTAATGGAATGATAACGATAATAATGATGATGTTGGAGATGATGATGATGATGAGGATTAGTGCATTCATGTATAAAGTGAGACCCTTCTAGATAATTAATAAATGATAATAGATAAATGAAAAGTAAAGAGAAGAGGGTGTAAGGATAGAAGAAGAGAGGAGGGTGTAAAGATAGAGCTGTGTGATCACCTGTTTAGGATGTGCACTTGCCATTCCTGAGGGGAGTGTGGTGTGCCGCAGGGAGGTGCCGCCAACCACTGTGGAGGTGTGCATAGTAACTAAGGTGTGGCACATGACTTACGCCTCATGTGTTGGCGCCTTAATGTTCATGGCACGTCTTTGCAATGTGTAGTGCGGCGGTGTTTCGAATGCATTGATGTTCTGCTGGGTACACGTTTAGCCAGTACAGTGGAACAAGGATCGCCCTCACTCTGTATAATCACAAGTGTGTGTACTAAATGCTGGACAACGCTGGCATGGTGGTGTGATTGAGAGAGCGGTGTTTGATATGGAAATGCCAGAAATCCCACGGTACACTAACGCATCACGTACACAAATACTGTTTACTATGTATTTCATTATAGTGAAGTTACTCGTCTCGATGCATGAAGGTCCCGAGCGGACGTCTTACCAGGAAGGGAGAAGTGAGTGTCGATGAGGTGATGAAGACACATTGAAAGTGAAGCGTGACGAGTAGGTTCAGTACACACAGTCAGTGAGGTGCTGAATACAGATAAATTCGATGAAACGAAGACGATCGTATGCTTGTTATTCGTAAGTAAAGGGGAAGAGTGTTACCTTTGGAAACAAGCAGAAGAAAATGATTAATGGCGAGGGACAAGGTTTCACTCCGAAGACGAAGCAAACTTCTGAAAAACGAAGGAAAATAAACAGATTTTACAGCCTTCGTTATGATGATGGTCCGTTGCACGAGTGTTTCCTGAGGTGGCAGCAGACCAAGGGTGTCCTCAGGCGACAATGAAAGATATCTTAAAGATATCTTTAAATATTGAGCTATACATTGTTGCTAATGTACGCGGGTATAAACTTCAAGACAAATTATACTGGCAGCTAAATAAGTCGGCCCGTGTGTCCCGCCAACAGCGGACATATTTACCGTTAATTTGCTTTCAAGTTATAAATCTTGGAATATATATTTATTTTCTTTTAACAAGCGATGGTCGTAGATCAAGCGGAGTTTCGAACAAAGAACGAAGGCCAATACGAAGGAAAACTTTCCTCCTCATCACTGGTCCATCATCACATCATCGCGTTGCGTGGCTGCTCCACACTGGGTATGTCAGGGCAGCTCCATGATGCGGCACCCACTGTGGCCTCACCTCAGCCTGTGTCGTGCCAGAGTTTGAAAAGAACAGAGCACGTCATAAGAGTGCCACAGTTCTGGCGCAGCAAATGTCCAGAACATTGCGACATAATTGGGGAACTGATTCTCCTCGAACTCGCTTCACTACAGCGATTGCCTATCCACGGCCTGGGCAGCGAGAGTGGGCGGCACGGCGACACTGTTAAGTCATGAACTGGCCATTAAAGAAAGAGTTGTGCACAATGAGCCTGTGTCTCTCATGGAGCGATGGAAGGTCCCGCTCAGCCGAGTGAACTGGTGCAAGATTAATCATGAGCCATCCATGGTTAAGGTGGACTCACTCTGGAGGAATGAAACATTTATTGCCGAGGTTCATGAATGGCTTTGTTACAGAATGACACACTTCAAACACTTCCGCAACACTTTCATCAGTCCCGTCATGTTCGTGTCTCGGTGATCAGTGAGTGCTTGAGTACACTACATAGAAATCAGTGTCTATATATATAATGGCTAGCTTCCTCACTCGTGCATGAACATGAACACAACAATTCAAACATTTACTCACCGTTATTTAAATGTATATACATGTATGATAAAAATACGTGGAAAACGATTTCTCTTTTGGTATTTTCCTCAATTTAAATTACACAGGAAACCGACGGCAACTTTTTTCTTCTCCTTTTAAACACTTCCACGGAATTCCCACCACACTGCATGCTGGCTGAAAGAAAGTCCATTAAACCGAAACTACAAAACTACCAAACTACCAAAACTCACGAACGGCATAAAAATCAAACTTCCCTCATCTCACAACATCAATCACAACGTCAATAAACATAATCTAACAAGAATAACGTGAGAAGCATTGACGGTGATCCAGTTTTTGTGACTCCAATGCTCGCAAATACACAACACAAGTAACAATTTCATACCCTCGTCGCCACATAACTCTCGCCAGGAAGACTCTAATCACAGCCACTCGATGAGGTGCGGCAGGACAGTCGAGTTGCCCTGACCTTCAAAACCTGGCTTGGTCTCAGAAACTGGTTGGTAGAGAAGACACGCATTTCCTTCACCCGAGGCTCTGTGTTGCTTTGGTTTGAGGGATGGAGAGAGAGAGAGAGAGAGAGAGAGAGAGAGAGAGAGAGAGAGAGAGAGAGTGTGTGTGTGTGTGTGTGTGTGTGTGTGAAGTGAAAGGAAAAGAAAGGCGAGAGTTTAGTAGTTAATGTCTTCTTCTTCTTCATCTCCTTCTTCTCCTTCTCCTTCTCCTTCTCCTTCTTTTTCTCCTCCTTCTCCTTCTCCTTCTCCTTCTCCTTCTCCTTTTTCTTCTTCTTCTTCTTCTTCTTCTTCTTCTTCTTCTTCTTCTTCTTCTTCTTCTTTTTCTTCTTCTCCTTCTCCTTCTTCTTCTTCTTCTTTTTTTTTTCTTTTCTTTTCTTTTCTTTTTCTTTTCTTCTTCTTCTTATTCTTATTCTTCTTCTTCTTCTTCTTCTTCTTCTTCTTTTCTTCTTATTATCACTATCATTCCTCTTCTTCTTGTTCTTCTTGTTCTTGTTCTTGTTCTTCTTCTTGCTGTTGTTGTTGTTGTTGTTCTTCTTTATTTTCTTCCTCTTTCATTTTCTTCTTCTTCTTCTTCTTCTTCTTCTTCTTCTTCCAGAGAGAGAGAGAGAGAGAGAGAGAGAGAGAGAGAGAGAGAGAGAGAGAGCGAGCAACCACAGCAGTAGTCATCAAGCTCAGTAAAATATCACCTGTCACAAGAGCGATTGAAGGTGAGAAACTAATTATATTCAGGTTAAGATAATGGCGAGAGAGTCAGTAGGAGGAGATTAATGGCAAGAGGAGCGCTTAACTCAGTCCTAATCAGCATACACGCTTCAGTCCTTTGGCAGTAATCGGCACACGGGTCCAAGCAGCACACACGGGAGAAAGCTTGGCCGTGTATGGTAACGCTGCGAGATCCGGTAAAGGAGAAAAAAAAAAAGGAGCAAAAACACATTCGTCTGGGTTCGCGTAGCTTAATAACCTGCTGGGAACCGAACGAGCGTGTGAGGAAATAGCAAAGCCTTAGTTTAGATTGCTGATAATGGTTAAACATGCCTCGCCGCCATTAAATTAACGCTGTGATACCCACCATTCATCCACCCATGCATCCACAGTACTAAGAGCAGTGAATGATACCTTTACATACGTTTACATGAAAGAAAAAGGAGTTAGGAGTTAGAGAATAGGGTGTTTCTTTAGGGAGTTTCTAGCCAGTATAGTGTTTAGAAAATAGGAGTAAATGCCTCACAGTGTTTGGCGATTCAGGAATTAAAGACGCGCCAAGTAGCCAGGCAAAGGATTATTAGCCAAGATAGAACCAGAAATAATGGGTTTAAGCTTGAGAAATTCAGGTTTAGGAAAGAGATGGGGAAGGAACTGGTTCTCTAACAGTGTGGTTGATGAATGGAACGGTCTCAGTAATCATGTTGTTAGTGTTGAGTCAATAGGGAGCTTTAAAAGAATATTAGACAAGTTTATGGATGGGGACGATAGATGGAATTAAGTGGCTTTACTTATTCAGGGACTGCCACGTGTAGGTCTGACAGCCTCTTACAGCTTCCCTCATTTACTGTGTTCTTCAGTGACAGGGTTAGTTAAAGAGTTATGCATTATTGTCATCAGTGGTTAGTTAGTCACAGCCGAAGAGGAAATAGTGATGTCTTAGTTGGAATTGCTAAGAAAGGTTAGGAATGCCAAGCCACCCACCACTATAAGAGAGAGAGAGAGAGAGAGAGAGAGAGAGAGAGAGAGAGAGAGAGAGAGAGAGAGAGAGAGAGAATTTAATTAGTACTTTTTTCCTCCTTTTCAATTTAAAAGGCTTAAAAAAGAAAGGGTGAAGCAATAATGTGGAAATCGATTTTAGTTTTCCTCAATTCTAGTTAAGCAGGAAACTATTCTTTTTTTTTTTTTTTTCCTTTCAACACTTCCCCAGAACTTCCTTGACATAGTTTGCTGAAAGTTTGTGTGGGAGTGAGACTGCCAAACTCTCACTGCGTGGAAGACTCTAAGTAAAGGCACACACACACACACACACACACACACACACACACACACACACACACACACACACACACACACACACACACACACACACACACACACACACACACACACACACACACACACACACACACACACACACACACACACACACACACGTACCTAATTGATATTCATAATACTTTACTTGAAAAAAAAGAAAGAAAATCATTCGCGCTCTAAATTAATTACTGGTTCTATATCCTCTTACTAATTATCCAAAATGGCAAAGCCGCGTCAAGTCACGTCTCATCAGTATCGGTGTCCACACTTACCTTGATGATGTCACGTCAGAAAGGCTGCCCGCGACCCCGCCCATCTCAGTCACGCGTGGTGGGCAAACAAGAGCCTCCTTCCCCTATTGTGCCTGACCGCGGTGCCTTATTGCTCTATTGCTGTTCCACGTTTCTTTCTTGGTCATACAGTGAGTTCTTTAAAGGATGGTCTTGCTGTCTGTCTATCTGTACCTTTCTGATTCGTTCTCTTCATGAAGTTTATTTTGGGTTATCTGTTTCCCTCTATAGGTGATGTGCTAGCTATTTGTCTGTCTATGTTTCTACTCTGCGATCTCTTAAAGTCATGACTCGGTTTTTTTTAGGCTGTCTGTCTCTCTCCACGTGAAGTTTCGGCTATTTATCTGTCTGTTTCTAAGCTGCGATCTCTAAAAGTCGTGACTCTTGGTTTTTTGGGGGTTGTCTGTCTCTCTCCACGTGAAGTTTCAGCTATTTGTCTGTCTCTATCTCTCCGCTGCGTTCTCTAAAAATCGTGACGCGCGGTTTTTCGCTGTCTGTGTCTTTTAACGAAATTCTCTATATCTGTCTGTTTTTATGACGTATAGGATCCCTGTGCGCCCTTAACGACTGTGTATTTTGAATAGGTTCCAGTGGTCGGCTTTAGTGTGTGCCGGGGGTGGCGTGCTGCTTCCTCGGTGTAATATACTGATGGAATTCTCGAGTAGTGAGTCTGAGCGTCGCGCGGCTCATGATGTCAGTGATTGTTTTCTTCGACGCGTTAAAACTAAAGTATAAATGATGTATCGATCTGTCCATTAATTTGTGTACATTCATCTAAAGTGTTCATATGTTGTATACGTTAGGCGACGTGACTGTAACCGCATGAGAAGGAGTATTAGAGAAGTGTGTTTCAGGACTGTGCATTGATTGTGCAACACTGCATGACTGAGATAAAGACACAAAATAAAGACATAGGTTGTCCACAAGAAAGACTGAGAAATAGGGCGGAAAAACAACTTGACCAGCTAACTTGAAAAGAAACAAAACTGGGCAGCGAGCGAAGGACGGAGCGAGGAAGTAAGGACGAGGAAAATAGCTTTGGAAAATCGATCGGACACAGTGAAGCTGACTTTCATTGGTTTTATTTGTGTTTACGTGCGTGTGGCGGGCCAGGGAGTGCACTGAAGCACTCTGAGGCTGCTGGACGTGTTGGCGGCGTTATTCATGATCACAGGGAACGCTGCTCTTTTTAAGAACAACAACACTGTCGAAGATGTTCTGAGACTGAAAACTTGCCGATAAGAGGCGCTTTGCTAACTCGAACATGCCAGAGGGAGAGGGTTAGTGGGGAGAGGAGGGAAGGCCTCAGCGTGGCCTTGAAGCAGCCTCGCCACCTTGGCTGTGTGGGGCCTTACTGCGCACGACCGCTTCCCTCCCGCCCTATTAATTAATTAACTCTTCCATTACCTCTCCTCATTTGTATTTAATATTCTCCCATTATCTTGGAGGCGGGTAATTATAACATATTAGCCTCGTTCCTGGAGGTCCGGACTGACCCACGCGGAAGGTGAAGGCTGACGAGGAGCAGCGGGGCCGTGCTGGGAATGGTTAAGGAAGTTTGTGTCTTCCACCCTGAAATTAAGTCAGTGGGAAAGCACCTCACCTAACACAGCGTCACACCCAGCGCAGGTGTCAAAGTCTGCAGGAAAAGTAAGGCAAGTGGGAAAATAACTCACAATTTACCTAGCAGTTATATATCATTACCCTCACCTCCTCCTGGAATATGAAATGCGCGTCCGTGGAGGGAAAAGAATATTTTTGATGATGATTTAGGAGCTTGATGGCTCTGCAATTTGGCGACTCGAGCCGCACTCTTTAAATCTGACCCTCCTGCTGCAGGTGCTGGAATTTAATGAGGCGAGGGAGACATACCCGCACAAAGTCAGACGGGAAAAAAAGAAGCGTCGAGGCGTTTTAAATACTGAAGACGAGAGGAGGAGGAGGAGGAGGAGGAGGAGGAGGAGGAGGAGGAGGAGGAGGACGGTCGGAGTGCAGGGCGGCCGCCTGGCGTGGATCCACGTCTCTTCCCCTCGCACGAACCCCTCACAAATTAGCACCTCCGCAGCACGAAGCACTGCACAGATTCACACCATTGATTTTGTTCTGTAAATCAGCCAGGAACGGCAGAGGAGGGAGAGGATGCGTTGGCGAGGCCTTGATGCCTGGCAGGTCCACACAGCGGCGGGCACCCACTGTGGCGCCGCCGTGACGACTGCATACCTCTCATACCAACACACACTTTGATGTTGGACCACTCGACAACGACAAACACACTGACGCACACCGGCACTCAGAGAACACCACAGACACGCCACAACGTTGATGACCAGAGGTGGAAAACATTCATCCTCTGCAACACAAATATCCGACACAACGCCTACATAAAACAACACAGCGGCGCCATAACACTAACGAACAACGTTGATGAACAACATAACTGCGAAAAAACAGCTAAACGGAACCGCCACGACAATAACAATCAACAACACGGGGGAAAAAAACAACAACAATACAAAGATTCCTGAACAGTGGGAACTCTGCACAAACAACACTGAGGAACGACAACACCGCTCACTCGCAACACTGTCCAGCAACGCATCCCCACTCCCCTAAAAAGAAAGAGGAGAACAACAACACCAATGAAAAACACTGCGGAAAAGAAAAAGACTGTGAAGGCGGCAACAGTATACACACACACACACACACACACACACACACACACACACACACACACACACACACACACACACACACACACACACACACACACACACACAGACCTGCACGAGCGCCATAACAACACAACAATGCCTAACAAAAAAAATAAATGCGTAAAGAAAATGAGGTGGCGCCACAATGGAGCTCAGGACACTCATATAATCACACGTGTACAATTATCACAATGCAAGGGTCGGTGCGCTGAGAGAGAGAGAGAGAGAGAGAGAGAGAGAGAGAGAGAGAGAGAGAGAGAGAGAGAGTAGAAAAGATTAAATGATTCAATTAAATTATGAAAAGCCACCACACGACTCGTATACCTAATGTCGACTACGAACTGAACTCTGAAATGAAATTGTTAACTGCACACACACACACACACACACACACACACACACACACACACACACACACACACACACACACACACACACACACACACCCTCGAGCTGTGACTGAATATGACGGAAATGATAAATGTTAGTGTAAAACCTTCGGTGAGTTTCAGAAGCAATAAACGTTTACAGGGAATGGAAAAGGACGATGAGACGAGACTTAGTATTATTAGTTGTTGCCAGAGAGAGAGAGAGAGAGAGAGAGAGAGAGAGAGAGAGAGAGAGAGACGATGGGCGACGACAAAAAAGAAAGGTGGAGGAAAGGGAGTAGTGTGGAGTGGTACAGGAGTAGAGTAAGTGTGTAGTGGTCTGTGAAAGCGGGAGGCAGAGGGGCGCTGTGTGTGTGTGTGTGTGTGTGTGTGTGGTGCGGCAGGAGGAAGGGTGAGGGTGCTGGCTGGTGAGGGCGAAGTGCCAGATGATCAGCTGATAGCGTGGCGAGCACAGAGTTGGTCGGTCGTCGTCATGGCAACCCCGTCACCAGTCCGTAGCCTCCACACCACTCCGCCAAGTCCTTCTAATATCAGCCTCCTCCACGCAACACCACGCAACACCATACCGCGACCTCCTCCTCCTCCTCTTCTCTTTCCCCTTCCTCCTCCTCCTCCTCCTCCTCCTCCTCCTCCTCCTCTTCTTCTTCTTCTTCTTCTTCTTCTTCTTCTTCTTCTTCTTCTTCTTCTTCTTCTTCTTCTTCTTCTTCTTCCTCCTTCACACACACACACACACACACACACACACACACACACACACACACACACACACACACACACACACACACACACACACAGCCAGCCACTCCTACACCGCCTCCTTTTTCCTTTTTTTTCATGATTTTGTTCTCCCTCTGCGTCTGTTGCTACTATTACTACTACTACTACTATTTTCAAGAACGTTACCACTACCATCACTATTACCGCCACCACGACAACCACTACCGGTACAACTACCACCACCACTACCACTACTACTAAAACCACAGGCATTATCACCGCCACTGCCACTGTCCACTATCATCACCACCACCACCACCACCACCACCACCACTACACGACGCCCAACCCTCTTCACCATCATATCCACTAATCACCATCATCGTCACCACGCGGGGCACTCGAATTATACACGGCTCACTGCTCCTCTAATTCACTGCACGATAATCACCATCATGCCACCACCACCATCACAATCACCACGTTTGTAATCACCATTATTGCCAAGGCGGTAAGTATGGTCGCCTTCATACATACATACATACATACGTGGATGTGTTAGTGTATTTTTCATTAGGAATATTGCAGTCACTATTGCTTATCACAATTATAGCACTGTAATGATCTTGTTTAAGTATTTCACCCTTATTATTTCTCTGCTTCGTTATTTATTTATTTATTTATTTATTTATTTATTTATTTATTTTATTTACTCTTTTTAAGTGGTGTTCCGTTTTAGTAGTAATTGTTTGAGATATGCTGTTCTTCTAAGGTTTTATCTCTCTCTCTCTCTCTCTCTCTCTCTCTCTCTCTCTCTCTCTCTCTCTCTCTCTCTCTCTCTCTCTCTCTCTCTCTCTCTCTCTCTCTCTCTCTCTCTCTCTCTCTCTCTCTCTCTCTCTCTCTCTCTCACACACACACACACACACACACACACACACACACACACACACACACACACACACACACACACACACACACACCTCCTCATAAAAATTGCATACGCATAAATAAATCGTAAAATATGTGTAGTACGTACTTTACAAACATCAATCAGTCAGCCAGCCAATCAGTCAGTCAGTCAGTCAGTCAGTCAGTTAGTCAGTCAGCCAGTCAGTTGCATGATCTGAGCTTCTTCCGTATAAGTGGACAAAAGCTGACTAGTTTTTGTTCAGTTATTTACAATACCTTCTTTTTTTTGTGTGTGTGTGTGTGTGTGTGTGTGTGTGTGTGTGTGTGTGTGTGTGTATTTTTTCCCTCTCACTCCCCCTCTCCTTTGGTGTTTGTACTTACTGTTGCTACTTTTGACCTTTTGTAATGATGGGATGAGTTGCAACATGACCAACCGACACTGCAACCTTGACGTGACAGGCTGGCGGTTGGGCAGACATGTAGGCATGCGGACAGGCAGGCAGTAAGGCAGGCAGGCAGGCATGTAGGTGAGGAGGCAGGCAGGGAGGAAAAAAGTCAGGCAGGGAGAGAGTGAGGCAGGTAAGGAGGCAGTGAGGCAAGCAGGAGGCAGTGAGGCAGGCAGGGAGATACATAGGTAGAGAAGCAGGCAGGCGGGCAAGGAAACAGACAGACGGAGAAGCAAACATGCAGGCAGGAAGTATGTATGAAGGCAGGGAGGGAGTGAGGCAGGCATGGAGACAGTGAGATAGACACGGAAACAAGCAGACAAGCAGGCAGGAAGGGAGACAGGTAGGTAGGCATGCAGGCAGGCAGTGAGACAAACAGGCAGGTATGAGGAGAATGGGCTGGCAAGACGGTATAGGCGAACATACACACAGGTAAACTTGTAGTCAGATAGGAGAGCGGACAGACAGACGAGTAAAGGTTAATACAATGGTACATACGAACAGCAGGGGGAGGGATGTACAGACAGACGGACATACAGGTTACTAGGGTTACAGGCAAACAGGAGGACTGACTAAGACAGGTGAACAGAGAAGCAGACAAGCGGATTGACATTGGTGTACAGATAGACAGGTTGAAAGCTTTGCAAGCTGACAGACTGACGGGCAAACAGACAAGCAAGCATGCAGGCAACCAGAGAGTAGAGAAACACTCGTACAGTGCATGTGGACTCGGATAGACACGGGGCTTAGGTAATCATTAGTGTACAGATAGGAAGGAAGGAAGGGAAAAAGTCCGTTTCTGGTCTTATATTTACGTATACTGATATTCTGTTACACTGGCAGGAAGGAAGGCGCCCACACAGTAATGCACTACGTATTCTATCTTGCCGAACACTCAAACTAGCACTCTGGACATTGGCGGGGAGACAGTGGGCGGAGGGACGTCTTGGGTCCTGGCGCCAGGATGACCAATGCCGAAAATACGTAATTCTTTTCATTTTGAAAATGACCTCTCGGAAAAACGAAGCTAGACTAGATTGCCTTATATATTCTGACTTAGAAAAATATTTGATTAACATCTGGAAAGTAAAACCTTTTCCAGCTTAAATAATAACAAAGAGAGCTCGGAGGAAAGGTGTCTATTCTTTACGAACGGGGTCACAAAAACTTCATAATATCGAGATGGAAAACACCGCCGGGCTGGATCATATTACATATTCTGAATGGGAAAAATTTGTACTTCTCAAGGAAATAAAGGAAACGCGAATTGCTCGTTGTTTAAAGAAACACTATTTACCATTTCGGCGACATAACGATTTTGAATTTGAAAATACGAATAGTTAAACTAAATCTTATTGAATATCATTGCTTGAGGCACATTTCTTATGTCTTTTAAGTCTTATATCAAGCACCAAAACAGTAGTAGGAGTGCAAATTAAAAAATATGTATTTTTCTTAAATATTTAATGTGTTATATTTACCAGATGCAAAACCACAGCTAGACAAGATCTTACCAGCTATTATAACTTGCTTTACTTTCATATCAATAAATAAAATACCAAAACAGTGCAAACTCCATCAATAAAAGAAAAAGAAATCAAGCCAGAAGCCGAAGTAGTTTTTTTTGCACCGTTCCGCGGCACCACAACTCCCGCTCCCACCCACCCCACACACCACCTCTTCCCTCCATTTCCACCTCATTCACCTCCTCCAACACGGCGACCCTTTAAACCACCTGAAAACACCTGGAAAACTATGGAAAGTCCGCTAAAATGTGGCTAGGGAAAGTGGCACTGTAGCCGAGGAGACCGTGGCGGAGCGGGGCCAAGTTGGGGCATAGGGGATATCAAGATATGGGATGTTGTGGTGTGTTGTGGTGGTGTCTGGTGTGTTGTGGTGGTGTCTGGTCTGCTGTGGTGGTGTTGGGTGATGTGTGCTTGTGTGTGACGATGTGTGTGATGGTGGTTGTGGTGTGTGATGGTGTCTGGTGGTGTGTGGTGGTGTGTCATGGTGTGTGGTGGTGTGTGGTGGTGTGTCATGGTGTCTGGTGGTGTGTCATGATGTCTGGTGGTGTGTCATGGTGTCTGGTGGTGTGTCATGATGTCTGGTGGTGTGTCATGGTGTCTGGTGGTGTGTTGTGGTGTGTGGTGGTGTGTCATGGTGTCTGGTGGTGTGTCATGATGTCTGGTGGTGTGTTTTGGCGGTGTTTGGTCTGTTGTGGTGGTGTGTGGTGGTGGTGTGTGGCGGTGTGGTATGGTATGATATGGCATGGTTATGTTATAATGTATAGTTGCGTAATGGTGCATGATGGTATTGTCGTGGTGTTAAGAGTGTGTGGTTTGGTGTGGTACGGTAGGATGTGGGGGTGTCTTTTGTGGTATGGTATGGTATTGTGTGGTGTGGCGTTGTAGTATGGTATTAACACTACACTCCCAGAAGCTTTACTGCCGTGTATGTGTGTGTGTGTGTGTGTGTGTGTGCGTGTGTGTGGCCCCTATCACACGAATCACAAGGTAAATATGTAATTGATGTTGAACCTTTTAATAGTGTTTCTATGGTTCTAGTAACAGCTTAACAACATTTCTGTATTCCTAGCAAGAAAAACACCCTTGAAAACTCTGGTATCTTTATTTAAACGGCTCTAGTTGAAGTGACACGACTTTCTAAGAATGTTTTGATGGTTATAATAACACATTAACAAGATTTCTATATAAATAACAGGAAAAGCACCGTTGAAAAATAACATTGCTAATATTCAAAAGCTCTAATTCTAGCTCCATGGGTTTCAAGGGCGTTTTTACAGTTATAGCTACAGTTTAACAATATCTGAGCATTATTAACGGGAGAAACACTCTTGAAAATCTTGTTGATCATATGTGTGGCCTTGAAAAACAGTCGCGGTGAGGAAGCGAAGTGTATGTGAATAAGAGAGAATGAGATACGCATACATTTGGGTGTGTCTCCTTTCACGTGTACTGGCTGTCTCGTCAGAGACTGCAGCAGATCAAACACACACACACACACACTCTCTCTCTCTCTCTCTCTCTCTCTCTCTCTCTCTCTCTCTCTCTCTCTCTCTCTCTCTCTCTCTCTCTCTCTCTCTCGTAAGTTGGAGCGTATAGCAAAGCACCAATACGTCTTTATTATGCTTTGACTTTGGTTGATATGATATAGATATTGTTTAACTTGAACAGAACTGAGTAAAGCAAAGCTGTTTCCGGGTTGAGAATGCGCGGATGAACTCAGCGAACTCGTCAAGTATTATGTTGTGATGGCCTTGGGGTGGATTGTCAGGGCAGGCGAGCGCAAAAGCAATTACGACCTCAGTGGCGCGTTTAGTTTTCCCTGTCATTTCTATTTGCATCGTCATGTTATATCTTTTTCAGCCACCGTGTTTAAACAGTTATTTTATCCTTTCAGTAGAAGGACAGTAATGGGTCGTGAGCTTCCATGATACTCACTTAGAGGGGAAAAAAAAATAAACGAAGAATTGTTTTGTTGTTGCTAAAAGGTGTAATGAGGTCTGATTATCTCGCCAAAACACACTCTGGCTGAAAGCTTTGTCCTGTAAACGTGGAATCTGCTTGTGTGGGAATAATACATGGTTGAAATCCTTCTTTGCATGATGAATCAACTTTTTATGAGTTTTCTGCGGGTGTTTTCAACTGC
Organism: Portunus trituberculatus; assembly: GCF_017591435.1. Classification (NCBI taxonomy): domain Eukaryota; kingdom Metazoa; phylum Arthropoda; class Malacostraca; order Decapoda; family Portunidae; genus Portunus; species Portunus trituberculatus. Next base: position 15,589,794 of record NC_059301.1, on the reverse strand, counting down.
ACGGATAACAGAGATCTTGCAGTCAGATTAGAAAGGCTGATGGTGATGATGATGATGCAGTATAGTGTGTCATCAAGTGCTGAATGAATTTCGTAACATATGGAAATGATGATGTTGAAATGATGATGAAGAGTCTCGCTGGTCAGGCCACTTCGCCCCCTTGACGCGTGTCGCCAACTCTCCTGATGTCAATCTTTAAATAAGTCACCATCAAGCGTACAATATTTCAGCAATAGTTAACTCTAAAGTCTTGATTGTGATGATAAGATTTCGGTATTCATCAAACAAAATAAGGTTAGAGTAATGCGCTGACTGTATATTGATAGTGAGATTACATAAAATAAAGATAATTAGATAAAGAAGCTTAAAATCGCCTAAAGTTTTAATTCTAATGATAAGATTTCGGTATTCATCAAGCAAAATGAGGTTAGAGTAATGCGCTGACTGTACATTTATAGTAAGAATAGATAAAATAAAGGTAAGCAGATAAAGCAGCTTAAAATAGCCTCAGCTCACGGAAAAACGAAAACAGTTTTTGGTAACGTGTTCAATTCATCAAGTTTTCTTTTTATGAGTGGATTATGAAGTGACTTGTCGAGCCGCCGCCTGACTGACCACCGCCTCCCCACCAGACACCACCATACAGTATTCCCGTCCCGTGGAGAGCACACATGACGCCTCCAACAACGACAATTTAAAGAAGACGAGCTGAGTGTCGAGTCTCGCCCCGTCAGTCCGTCCGTCCGCCTCAGCAACAACCTTTTCGCCTCAAACACTTTATCTTTTCGGTTTTATTATTTTTTCTCTCTGTCGCTCCTCCACCCGCGGAAAATTCTCGTGGCGCTGTATAGTGGGGCCGTCGCCTAGGGAGGTCGCCAGCCGGACATATTCAGGTCTGCTCACACGAGAGGAAACTCATGCAGCGGCGGCGTTGTTGGAGGGAGTGACGGGAAAGAAAAGTAGATGTGTAAGCCGCGGCGGTCATTGCTGTCACTAGCGAGTTTACGACTAACAGGTGACACGGACGGGAGCTATGAATAACTCATGAGAACACAAACACACACACACACACACACACACACACACACACACACACACACACACACACACACACACACACACACACACCTATGAATGAAGTGAAGAGCAGCTCACTCCCAGCACCAAGCCAGCGAGGGAGTGAGAAAGAGAGTGCGTGCGTCCATCAACCCGAACAGGTAACCTTCAGCGGGTCTTATTCATTCATGGCAGCCTCGAAGCCACTTAGGCACCACAATGAATATATATTAAAGTTGTGGGTCGTAGCAGCGGCCACCATACACTGCCGCTCCGCCACACTGCTGCATATTAAACTGGGCTCACTTGGCTTCCCTTGGGACGTAAGAAGATGTAAAGAAGAGAGTAAAAAACAGGAGAGTGATGGCGCTACGATGGTTTTTTGTATATTAATTTGATTAGTATGCGGCTCCACAACGTCTGGGTGGCGGTGATCATAATGAGAGTGTAGGGCGGATCTCCAGCGCGCCGCCCACACCTTCCACCAGCCCCGCCCGCCTCCACGCCAAATTATGATCAAAATTTCAATTATTTCCAGGTAGCGAAGGGCCAACGAGGCAACACATGCAAAGACCCAGGCTGAGAGTGACGCCACTCAGCACACAGCGAAGTATGCTCGTGTGTGTGTGTGTGTGTGTGTGTGTGTGTGTGTGTGTGTGTGTGTGTGTGTGTGTGTGTTTACATAGCTGCAGTGTACATGGTTTCAGGTTAGCTTGGTCTGCCGTGTCTCCATATTTACATTTACCAAGTTTGTTTTTTTGTTAAGTTCATGATGTTCTTTCCTCATACCACCACCACCACCACCACCATCATCGTCGCTACCACCACCACCACGACTACCACCACCACCACCACCACCACCACCACCTGTGCCGCCAGATCCACTCCAAATGTCAAAACTTCCATTCGAGAGGATGAATTTCTTTACATCCTTGAAATAAAACATTGGCTTTCTCTTAATCTATATTCATGACCCGGTGTTCTTCCTTCATCCTCCACCACCATCACCACCGCCACCAGTAGCTCTCTCCACACACACACACACACACACACACACACACACACACACACACACACACACACACACACACACACACACACACACACACACACACACACACACACACACACACACACACACACACACACACGGGTCATTATAGATTCAAACACCATGCATTATTAGGCCAACAAATCCTCTTCTCTTCCTTCCCTCTGGTGTGGTGGCAGGTTAACCCCTTCAGCACTGGGACGCATTTTCACCATGAGTTTTGAGCATTATTAGACGATTTTATTTGCATTAGAGAAAGGATCTATGGAGGTCAGAACATTAATGGCAAAGAGTTTTCACTATTGTAATCCACACATAAGTTTCTGTAGCTGTATAAAATCACCATATAGTCACCATATAAAAACGTGTCATGGTACTGATGGGGTTAAGCTTTCCATAAATTCTCTTCAAAAGTCACGCACACTGCAACTCTCCTCTCAACCCTTGGCATTGCTTTCATCGCCACGTTTCCCTTGCATGTTCTCAAGTTTGTTTATGTGTTTATTCTGTAAATGGGGCGGACACACTACGCCTGTGTTCTCTCGTCTGTCCTGCTCGTGGGATGTGCTACACTCTCTCTCTCTCTCTCTTTCTCTCTGCCTCGACACGCCCTCGGCCACGTGGCTCAGTGGTACTTGCAGGCTCGTCAGCAGTTTGTATTCCACTGTTTGTTCTGAATTAATGTGCTTTCCTGGTGACTGATCAGCTTTTGTTAGTACTCCTGTGTGTGTGTGTGTGTGTGTGTGTGTGTGTGTGTGTGTGTGTGTGTGTGTGTGTGTGTGTGTGTGTGTGTGTGTGTGTGTGTGTGTGTGTGTGTGTGTGTGTGTGTGTGTGTGTGTGTGTGTGTGTGTGTGTGTGTGTGTGTGTGTGTGTGTGTGTGTGTGTGTGTGTGTGCGTTTGTGTGTGTGGTACTATATTTTCTTTCTCCTTTAAGTGATATGGAAATAGATGGATAGATAGAGATAGATAGATAGATACACACGTAAATAGATAGGTAAGTTATCTATCGATCTCAACATTAAGTTTGAAAGTTAACAAATATAAACCTTGAAAAAATAGAGCAATGCGTTATTAGCTTGACAGAGGCAGAGTCAAACTGAAAAAAAAAAAAAACGAAGAGAAACAGGCATAAAACACGACACCAGCAAGACTAAGCGAGGGCACAAGGCTCATCTCTTCCCATGTCATCTGCAGCACCGCCACCATCGCCACCACCGCCCCCTTCCATCACCGCCCCCTCTCCCCCACACACCCGTGACACCAAATTAAATATATAGTTATTCATAAATAGGAAAAAACTTTGTAAATATTTGACAGCAAAAAAAAAGGATTAATACATTCATTTTCTCTATATATAATTCGCTTAGCGCTGTAAATATTAGTGACCGTTGCACAAAATGTCATCTGCACACAATGAAATAATCATCTGAGATCACATTATTGAATTGAAAAAAGAGAAGTATTGTGTTGAAATGTTAACGCGAAATAAATGCTTAATACTGATTGCCTAACTGCACGCAATTATAACTTTAATAGCAACTCTACAATTATACATTGGAAAGCATTGTGGCGGTGCTTCAAGGTGAGTCACGTCCTGTGTTGTGGTGGCTGTGGTGGTGGCGGTGGTGGTGTCGCCGTGCGGGGTGCGGTGTGGCAATGCTTGGGGACAGGGGGGAGAGGGGAAGGCATGGGAAGAGGGTTGGTGTCTGTGGTGGCGTGCCTGGTGGAAATGCGTCTCCGGTGCGGGCTGAAGGGCTAACGCAGCCGCTCACCCACACAGTAATTTGTTCGTCATAATTAAAGGGGTGGAGGTTAGAAATGCCCAAAGTGTTGGCTTGTGGCGCAGTAGTGGTGGCCGCCATTACTGTGCTTCTGTAAGTCGTGCCATTACCTGCGTGGCGCACCTCAGCCCTGGCTAAAGAACCAAGTGGCAGCGCTTTCTCGTTACCTTCGCCGGTGCCATGTGACATTTTTGTAGCTCTGGGACTGACTCAACATCACTAATTCTAATGAGCGGATAAAGTTTTTTTCGTGAATAGTTTTTCTACTTCTTGTACAAGATGTCCAAGTCAGCCTGGACTTAGACATTGACTTGTCTCCGTTGCCTTCGGTTTTCCAACAGAAAAATTTGATTTTGCATTGTACGAGTCTACGCAGCCATCGCAGGAAAAGGATATAATTTAGGAAGAGGAAGGAATGCTCTAATTTATGAATGTGTTCCCAAACCTTCCACATGGACACCACGAGACCACTCCTCCCACACTCCATGCAAGTCAAAAAGGACTTAGAAAAATCTCATTTATGAGATTCGAAGCAACGCGGCAAGTAGTCACAGGAAAGGTTTCACAGAAAAGTCTGAAAATACTGAGGCAGAAATTCGAAGCAGAAAGCCCTCGACGCCCACACGCGATGAATAATGAGTAACTCTGTGCATGCATTGTCTTCAGTCTCGAGTTAGATCCACTTCATCAGCGGCGCTCAGATTGTACACGTGCACTTCAACACTACTTGTCGATTGATTCGAGCTGAGAGGAATGGGAATGGTCAAAGGTTAATTTGTGAAAACTTGAATGTGAGATCGTCAGACACAATGGACAGAGATGGCAGTATTCTGTCCGCGTAGTGCGGTGTCCATCTATCGAGAACCTCCTCAAAGCTGGAAAGGACGTAGCAACTTACTAGGAATAGGTACTGTACAATGGGAAATCATATACAATAAGTTTCTGTTCCGGTTCCCTCTCCGGCAAATGCATCACATTTGACGCATGTTTCGTTGCAGTTCATTTTATCTTCTTCAATTTGTGTTTTTTTTTTTTCTTCCTGATGTGACCAAATAGCAGCTCAAACAATGATCATGTCACAGATTATCTCAGCTTTCCCAGCATTCCTTCGGCCATAAAGAGGAACACCACCTTCATGTTTATCAGCAATCTGTGTCTCTCCACTAATCCTATTTTTATAATTTTGACGTATTTTGTATCTTTATTACCAAATCTTTTCCTCACTTTCCTCCTTACCAGTCTTATATCTCCATGTGAGTCTCCTCTTACTCTCTCCCGTCTCATTTCTTACCATTAAGGTTCATTTCCCAGTCTTGGCTCCATTTTCATAAATCGTCTAAGTTTTCCTATAACTCTCTACATCAGTCATTACTTGCAATTTGCTTCATAATTCCTACATCAGTAAATAAGTTTATAAAGCTCCCAGCGGTACACCGTTTGCATAAATCAAGAACATAATTGCTGCTTTCTGTGTGTGTGTGTGTGTGTGTGTGTGTGTGTGTGTGTGTGTGTGTGTGTGTGTGTGTGTGTGTGTGTGTGTGTGTGTGTGTGCATGCATGTGCGTACGTATGTGTGTGCTCGTGTGTGCGTGTGCTGGTGCATAATCATGGGCCGCTGTATCCGGTTTGTCCACTTCACCTTTCAGCGACTCGAGCGTCTTGTTAGCTCACGGCCCGAAATTGTGAAGCTAATGAATTTCTACGAGCCACTTCATCCCGACACTGGAGACAGGGACAAATGAATGAGACTCCCAGGGCCGCTGCCGCACCTTCATCACTGTTCCCTCCTGCCTTCACGAGCTGAGAGCCGCGGCCAAACCAACACAGCAAACCATACCCTCGAGCCACTCTGGTACTGGGCATTTCTGTGAGAGTACTGTGGCCAGCCAAGCGTACATTTCCCTCGTTACGTCCGTCTTTCGAGGAACTGACGAGATGTGCGCTTTTTTATTATTGTATTGTGTTGGTGAAAAGACGAGGCCACGCTTCTCATGCAGGTATTAATCTTGAGTCCTTCCGCTGCGCCATCCACACTTGATGGGTCACACACACACACACACACACACACACACACACACACACACACACACACACACACACACACACACACACACACACACACACTTACATACACACACATACCCACACACACACGCACGCATCTTCCCAATCCACCTCGAGCAAGCGTGGAGCAAGCGTGCAGTGGATGATGTTTTTGCCCTGCGGCGGAGTACATTGGTGGACTGAAACTACTAATTCTTCCCGGCAATGTTTTGTTCTTAAATTGCAAGTGCGTAGTGTAAAGATGACTCTAGTGTACTTTATCATTGTATCCTTACTTTTCACTGACAAAGGAGTGTTTTTGATGATTACGCGGCATCCGTTGTTTGTCAGTGTGGTCAGTGTGTGTGTGTGTGTGTGTGTGTGTGTGTGTGTGTGTGTGCGTGTGCGTGTGCGTGTGTGTACCGCTTGAATCACTTTAATAGACTTAAGTTGGTGTGTATATGATTATGTACGTGCCATGAATTTATATACCAGATTGCAACATTAAGATTAGCCCCAGTATAGACATCATACTATTACATTCATCATTTAACTTGTACGCCGCCTGCACCATGAGAGACAAATATAAATAGAAAAATTAGATAAAAAGATAAAACACTAAGGCAATCTTTACTCACCAGAATGTTAGTTCGCCAAGGAGGAAAAGACGAGAAGATGACCCAGGATTAATTAGGCGCCTGAGTGTTACTAGGTCCGTAATCATAAACGCTTTGCTCTCTCACCACGACTGTTTTCCAAGACCACAGAGATGATTAGCCTGGTCTTCAAGAGTGTTTCCCCCATTAACAATGTAGAAATTTTGTCAATCTGCCTGTAGAACAGTAGAAATACCTTTAAAAACTAGTGTACATTTAAATAGAGCCTTTTGAAATAGTGAAGGTGAAGCACAGAAGTGTTTGAGAATACGAGCTTCAGATTCAAGCGTAGATTGTGTAAAGCGGGACGAAAGGACGAGAAGTGAACAAATAGCATCACTGAGGCGCCTCGTCACGTACAGCCGGCAGGATGGCGTCACTAAACGTCTTTGAGCGATAACCACGCGGAAGATGGACGTCATGCAGGCCATTCTCTCTCCGCTGAAGGCTATCAAGACATCTGAGCGCCCCACACGGTCCCACAAATTGTAGTTTATCTCCGTAATTGAGCCCTGTTCAGTAAAAATCGTTACACCGCATCCAGGGAATCGCCGCTCACTCGCCACGCCCTCAAGTCCCGGATGCCTGGTGAGGAGTGAGTGAGACGCATTGCCTCCGCGGAGCTGAGACACAACCGGCCCATGCAATGTTGCTTTACTTGCAGCAGAATGAGCGATGCGGTGGACTGGAGGGAGTCGGAGTGAAACATGGCGCTGCAATAGTTCCCTAGCGCTTGGTTGTGTTTGCTACTTATTTTCTTTTATTTGGTGCAAACATACGTGCGATAGCAACCATCTTGACCTGCAGCTGTGGGAACCAACGCCACCTCGTTACCTTCACCGAGGCGCTGTGTTACGTTTCACTTCCTTCTGTAAAATAAAAACAAGTAAATGTGTATTCGCTAAAGAAATAGGGTACAATTCAGTCTCAAAAAAAAAACAAAAACATAACTTTTGATTGTTACATCAGTGGTTACGGCTGACACGAATCAACTCAGAAAAGAATTCGAGTAAAGACACAAAGCCACATTTCCAGTGTCGCTGTCGCTACAACCTCCGCTTCCACCTACTCACCTTTGCAAACCAAGCTACAAAATTCTTGCAGCTTCAACGCTCGCCTCAACCCACACACTCGCCAGCTCCCACGGGACGCCGCCGCTTATAAACGACTCACAGCCAACTTGCTCGTTCTGTAATAATTCATGAAACGCTGCCTGCCTGCCTGCCTCCCTCCTTCCCTCCCTCCTCCCTCCCTCCCTGTCCCGCTTCGTCGCCTCAGGTCACTTCGACAAAATCTATACCTGTGGAAAGTGTGAGCGATATACCTTGAACACAACGCTATTTTTTTTCCCTTTGTGTGTGTGTGTGTGTGTGTGTGTGTGTGTGTGTGTGTGTGTGTGTGTGTGTGTGTGTGAGCGTGCGTGCGTGCGTGCGTGCATTAGGGCTAACCAAGTCACTCTTCTTCCTTGTCAACTTTATTTGTTTTTTATCCAATTTGATTTGAAAATCACGATGATCTTTCCTTGTAGTGTGTGTGTGTGTGTGTGTGTGTGTGTGTGTGTGTGTGTGTGTGTGTGTGTGTGTGTGTGTGGTGACAGGAGTTCAATACCACGATCATCCGAGGCCACTGCAACAATAACGATAACATCCTCCTGAATTATTTATCTCCTGCCCCGGCCCAGCAGCACGCCCCCCACACCCCCGCCTGCCTGGAGGGGCGCCCCGAGGAGGCAGCAGGTGTGCGGGGCTTCGTCTCGGGGTCTGCTGGAGAGGGTGACGCAGCTCACACGACGCGCGGGTCGGCAGTTATCGCAGAACATCTCTTGCTAATGAATAAACTGGCGGTTGTACCCCAGTCCACCGCGGCGCGCTGATAGCAGCAAACGGCGTGTGGCAACTCAAGCGGCGAGACCCGTTCACCTTGAGCCGCAGCGCCTCCTCTGCTAGTGCTCACCCTCCTCTCCCTTCACTCACCTGGCACTCTGCCCTGCACTCTCCCAGGTCCTGCCACGCCCCATAGTCCCTCTGCCGCACCACACCGTCAGGCCAGCCCCGCACGGTTGCAAATTCTATGCATGATTAGAAAATTGCCTCACTTAAGAGTTTAATCTTCATAAACGGACAACATGCGGTGCAAGGACGCTGAAAAGACTTGGAACTCACTGAAAAGTATGAATGCATAGCAACAGCGGTTGAACGACCATAACAAGTGCATAGTATTGTTTCTACACCGCAGGAAGACTTTGATAGGACAGTTTTTGTCACTTTCTTATCAAACCAGACACTTTCCTTTCCTAGGTGCCCTCCCTTCAACCCCTACAAGCCACCGCCCGTGCCTCCCACCGCTGCCACTCGGTGCTGACCGGGCATAAGACGCTCGGTAAACAGGTTGGCTGCATGCAAGCAAGCACACGAGCACCACTGCAGGCAGCCCTGTGCCTGCCCGGAGACCCTCGAGCAGATTCACAGACGCGACTAAGGTCTCGTCTCGTCCCAGCTCGCCGCGTCGAGACAGGTGCAAAGTGGCCTCAGGCAGGGAGGCGTCACCCTGCCACAGCTTGTGTCTGAGGTGATGAAAGTGTCAAGAGCCTCCTACTGTGACGACCCGGCGGGAGGAGGGCGGCTCAGTTCTGGCTGCTAGCGGGCCTCACGCCCTTCCTCTTAAACAGGCTCGCTGGATTTAGATTTTACGCCCGACCGAAGCCAAGGGGAAAATAAAACTGCTGTTGGCGTAGTAATTGGGATGTACCTGTCCGCGGAGGATCATCGCCGCTCCAACTTAACATCGGCGGACATAAATTATGATCGTGCCATCACTCCACACCTGCCTCCGTGCCTCCTCTCGCCTCCTGGGACGAAAATCTGGTGCGAGGGTGTTAGTACAATGGTTGGCCACTCCTCCGAACGTCCAGCTCGACAGCCATAATATAGTGCGCTAAAATATTACCATACTTTCGTCCATGCTCGACACAGACTCCTCCTGTACACATAATAATCAGTGTTAGGGTGGAGCACGAACTGTTGGCTGACAATACACTTAGGGGAGAAACATCTACACATCTCTCGACAACACGTCTTTACGTAATATCATAATGTGCGCAAAGGCCGCGAGAGACAGGGTGGCGGTGGCGGGGCGACCTACAGGTGAGACGCGTCCACCCAAGATAGAATATACTCCTGCTGTTGTGCTGCAGTCTGCTTGTGTGGACATGGGAGGGAGGGGGAGAGAGAGGAGGAGGAGGAGGTGAAGGGGAAAAGAGGAGGACGAGGTAGAACAAGAGGAACAAAGGATGAGGAGAAGGAGAAGGACTGGGAGTAGGACAAGGATGAGGGCGAAGGGGAGAAACAAAGAGCAAAATGGGAAAAGGATGAGGAAGACGACAATGAGAAGGAGCAAAGGAGGACAAGGATGAAAAGGAAAAACAAATAAAGAGAAGAAGGAAGAAGAGACGAAGATGAGAAGAGGTATAAAGGGCGATAATGAGAAGAAACAAAGAAAGGAGGAGCTTGACGACGAGGACGAGATAAAGAAACAAAAAAGGAGTTGCAGGAGGAGAAGGGGAGGAGGAAAAATAAATGTGTGGGGGTGTGAAGGGAAATACTTAAGGTGTGTGGCTGCAGCAGTGGCCTCGCCCTGTCCTGACGAGCCCCTTGGTGTACACACGGAAACGGTCACCCACAATTTATAGCAAGCGATCTCTTTGTGTGTGTGTGTGTGTGTGTGTGTGTATGTGTGTGTGTGTGTGTGTGTATGTGTGTGTGTGTCTTGCCTTGGTCTCCCTGCCCTCGCCTTCCATTGTTTGCTTTCTGCCTCATCCCTTGGTCTTTCTTGATTCGTCTCATCAGAGTGTTGACAAATCCTTCACCACGACGCCCACTCACTCTCCTCTATGGCCAGCAGGCAGGCAGAGAAGGCCTCCCCCAACCCTCCACCCTCCCTGCTCTCCCTGCCCTCCGCCTTGCTCGTGCCCTGCTCTCCAATCCCTTCCCAGCTGCTCACACCTCTTTCTTCACCTCCTGTCGCTACCACAACTTCCCGCCACAGCCACCACCGCCGCCGCCGCCGCCGAGTCATGTTCCGCGCGCCAGACATGCAGCCATACATCCGCCGACCCCCACCGACACCTCCTCCTTCCTCTTTCAACACGATTACTTCTCCTACCCTGGCGTTCCAATGTCAAAATATTCAGAAGCACGCTCTAGGGAGAAGTGATCTGCTCATCTCACCATCACCACTACTCACCACTACTACTACTACTACTACTATCATCACCACGACCATGTCTCTCTCTCTCCGTGCTCCTTGTATACCTTCCACCGCTTCATTCTCTGCATCATCACCGTGTCCACCTCACGCACCAAACTCTCCCGTAATCACAACTTATCTAATTCAAATGCGCTAAAACATTACTGAATGTAGTCTAAAGTTATCCGCTTCACTGGGACTTGCAACTAAGGCTCACTCCTCCGCTGCAAATGTATAGCGAAGGGTGCTTTACGTGCTTTATGCTTGTATGCAGCCGGTGCGCTCGCGTGACAAGCAGCAATGTGTCAGAGCGGACGCCAGCCACGCGACCCTCAGCTTCGCACACCGCTCACCGCCCATTAAGTCATTACTCGCAGAAATTTATATTCGTTCAACTCTAACGCGGTGGTGAGGCTTTCCCGGCGCCGAGTGATTAGGCAGCAGGTTCCGGAAGGGGTTTGGCTGGCTGGCTGGCTGGTTGGCTGGCTGGCGTCACGGCGGCCGAAGGATATACAGACTTAAGTGTGTGACAAGACGTGTGTTTCTTCTGCAAGCCACACGCCCTACTCCACAAGTTGTCCGGCAAGACTGTGTGCTCTCATTGTAAACTAACCTGTGTGTGTGTGTGTGTGTGTGTGTGTGTGTGTGTGTGTGTGTGTGTGTGTGTGTGTGTGTGTGTGTTTGTGTTTGTGTGTAAGGTAATGAAACTGTTCTACCTGTAAATCCTCAAGTAATGTTTCGTATATCGGCTGTGTTGAGTCACCTGTCCCTTGTGCTCAGTCAAGTTGAGTCTGCTAAGTGCTTACAACATTGAATTGATAACCTAGACTTGCAATTGCTGTACCAAACTACTTCACAGCTTATCATTAAACGAGGAGAGGGACAAAAACAAGAAAACAACAAGAATAAGAACACCACAGCAAAAAACAACACCAGCAGCATCATCATCAACATCAACGACAACGAACGCAGGCAATTTAGAAGCAAGTGAGCAAAAACAAAATGCGCGGTAGTCGAGTCGAGACAAAGGTTATCTGTTCTCTTAAACCTTCAGTAATAACAATCACGAGACACGCACTGGGGGAGGCAAGACACATCCTGAGGGAGCGACTGAGCAACTGACGGAGGCGAGGGTGGAGAGGAAGGGGGAGGCGAGAATATTATAAGATGTGGATATAATTGTGTTCTCTCTCTCTCTCTCTCTCTCTCTCTCTCTCTCTCTCTCTCTCTCTCTCTCTCTCTCTCTCTCTCTCTCTCTCTCTCTCTCTCTCTCTCTCTCTCTCTCTCTCTCTCTCTCTCTCTCTCTCTCTCTCTCTCTCTCTCTCTCTCTCTCTCTCTCTCTCTCTCTCTCTCTCTCTCTCTCTCTCTCTCTCTCTCTCTCTCTCTCTCTCTACAAGACAAGAGAACTCCATCATAAGCTACACCGGCCATCTTTTCTGTCTTCCCACAACACCTTTCCTCATACCCTTTCTCCATCCCCCTTCCTTTCTCCGCCATCACCACCAACCATCCCTCCACGCTGCCACACCCACCACACCCACACCACCACACCACATCCACCACACCACACCATCGTGATACTAAACCGACTTCTTCCTTCATGATAAAGGCTAAAATAATCAGCATATCCTCTTTTGTCTTATGGTTAACTAGCACTGCCCTGCTCATTCCCCACCCCTTCATCACATCACAGGTTTTAGAAGGGGGCAAGGATAGTGACGGTGGTGGTGGTGGTGGTGGTGGTTGGGAGGAGTGAGAGACGAGAGTGGGGGAGTAATAATGTAAGAACCGGTTAAGTGGCATGACATTCCTCTCAGCGGTGAAGGCAAGTGGTCACCCGCCCTGATACGGCTCATGCAATGCTCCTATATAAGGGACAACGTGCCGCCCCGCCGCCGCCTGTCTGGAGGAGAGAGACGGACTCATATTTTCCAGAGAGCACTCGGGGACGTGAGGGAGTGTTGCGTCAAGCGGGGAGGCTGGCGGGGGCTGCTGCTTGTCACTGTGTTGCCTTGACAGGGAGCCAAAGAAGGAAGTTGCGTCGCTATGGTTGCGGGCTGGACTGGTTGTTATCTTGCCTGAAGGAACGTGGGTATTGTTACGTTGCCCTGGGTGCTGTGGAGGTTGTTAGGTGGACAACAGCAGAAGGGAATGATTTGTTTGGTATGCGGAGGCAGATGAAGCTGTTGAATCGTGGACAGAGGCTGGAGAGTAAGAGGAACACCAGAGAAAGATATTTGACTGCTTCCAAACTCTAGTCTAATTCTTATTATTTATCAGGAACTCTTTTTTGCTATATTTATAACCTTCTCAGCGTCATGTATAAACTTCTTTGTTCATGCTTCAAATAACTCTGGCCATTTCTCACGATAAGCTCAAGTGCACCACCATTACTGTCACGTAGTAAACCGGTGGCCGGCTTGGTGCTTGGGACCCATACCGTTCAGAGGCACTCAATACCACTCAGTGAATTATGACAGGGATCCATTGTGTGAGCTGCCGCGCAAGTCACGTGTACAGGTAATGCAAGACGTATTTCTTTTCTTTTCCAGGAATTGTACTGGTCATGGCACTGTACATGGTCTGTCTGCTGGAGTGAGTGACTGCACGGCTCGTTCAGTTGCTCCTCGTGCACCACCACTGCCGTTGGACATGTGACTGTTTGAAGGGAGATGTATGTGATTAATTCCTCCCAGCGTATGGACGTTTGTGTTTGTAGTATTGAGTACTCACTGATTGTGTGCTGAACTGTTGCTCTCGTATCGAATATTCAATTTGATGTCTTAGGTTTCTTCAGTAAAGAGTGCTGTCAACAGAATTATTTATATTTCTTAACTCGTAAAAGAAGCTAGCCGAGAGTTGAAGGTTTCCAAGTTATACCTCATAAAAATAATGATAATAATAATAATAATAATAATAATAATAATAATAATAATAATAATAATAATAATAATAATAATAATAATAATGAAGGGTTTCTATCACGTGGACCTGTTTCATTTAAAAAGTGTCTTCCGATTCCTCTCTTCGCTCACCAACAACTTGTCTTCCTCGTAGCAAAGTAGTGAAGTAGAGGCAGAGTCCCTCCAGTGACTTGCTCAACGCCTCTGTTAAGAAGTTAAGCTCAAGAGAATGGCGTGTGTAAAAGACGCTTGTAGCTGTTCTGATTAAGGAACTATTATTATAATCAAATGTAATATCGTATGTGTGTGTGTGCGTGTGGGGAAGTATGATGTGGGTAATCAAGGTTATTCAGGCTGCGGTAATTAACTAGAATATCGCAATTATGAAACCGTCAGGCGAGCGTGGCGACCCGTGATGGCCAATAAAAGATGTATGGGATGCGTAATGACTGTCTGACATGACCTGCGGCAGTGTGTGTGTGTGTGTGTGTGTGTGTGTGTGTGTGTGTGTGTGTGTGTGTGTGTGTGTGTGTGTGTGTGTGTGTGTGTGTAACATATCAGTCGTGTCCCTGAATGTGGACTGTTGCTTCACAATCCTGGTATCGTGGTTGATTCAGAAAGGCAAAGTGTCTTCCAAACACGTTAATGTTAGGTTGTGTGAGTGGATGTCTGCGTTGGACAGGTAACAAACAGTCAAGGAGATTCTTTATTTGGATCATTGCAGTATGGTAGAGCGCAGCGAGGGATGAAATATACGGCGGAATCTAATTGTTTCTGTCTGCCTCTTAGCGTTGTTTAATTAAATTCTGTCAGTGAGTTGTCAGCTGTGTGACGGAACAAAAATAACGACATGTCTTCAGTGCTCGCGTCCCGGTATTCCCGTGCACGTAATCTGCTTTCAGCGGAAACCTTAATTTTTTTCCTCTGCATTAATTGAATTATTTCCTTTCATCGTCCCAGGATGAAACAAAATATATATACAGAGAGAGAGAGAGAGAGAGAGAGAGAGAGAGAGAGAGAGAGAGAGAGAGAGAGAGAGAGAGAGAAAGTGAGCGAGTGAGAGCGCTTTCCGAAGATTCAAAGCCGATATTATGACATTTTTGGTTGTAGACTCAAAAGTGGCTTTCGCACAAGATCAAAGGCCCTGCTATGGTGTCCTGACCTCGTGGACTTTGGTGCTTCACGCATATATGAACTGTGTCTCCAGAATTAGTGTCACGAGCGAGGGAGGTAGAAAAGTTGTGAAAAGAACGGATTGCAGTACGAGTTATAGATGTTACCTCTTGCTTCAAAACTCCAGAAGAAAAAGAGATGAAAATATTTATTGTAAGTTCACGAAATATATGCTTTAAATGTATACATGACCCCACCCAGAAAAAAAAAAAAATAGGTAAATGAATAGAAAATGGAGGTATGTTTGTCGTCAGTTCGTCAGCTTCAACTTACACTCAGATTACGGGGTGACTTATTAAATAGCTGAGATAGTCACAAGCCAGCCAGACACGTGCATTGAAGGTGGCAGTGAACATCCAAGAAGGCTGTACTCGTATACCATGAAGGGACCTGTTTTCGTGATGATTTTTCTATTGTCGTATGCACGTTAATGAACAAAAATAATCAATTTAATGAAAAATAAGGACAATATACGCATAAAACCCTCTTCAGTTGGAACTATTACTGTAGAGAGAGAGAGAGAGAGAGAGAGAGAGAGAGAGAGAGATGGGGATGGAAAGACGTGGTTTACACTGTAATTGGCGAACTGTTATTGGTAACCGTCCCTTTCACAGTCTGAGGAAAATTGGAAAGGTTTACATAATCATTCGACTTCTTTGTTTATGCGTCATTTCTCCTCGCAGAAAAAAAAAAAAAAATAATCAAACATGTCACTGAATTACTATGAAACTATTTGATGCTTCACACAGCGCGAACAACGTCAATGCATCAACGATTAAAACAGCGAACAGAATAACAGGATATGAAAAGAAACTAACAGGAAAAGGAAATGTCACTGATAGCTATACAACAGCACTGAAGCTTCACACAGTGGGAACAAACAAGCCTTCCTCCTGAATTAATGACTATAGCGCCAAGTATTGCTGCCGTGGTACAGTGGAACCATGCGTGCTTTGGGGTCCGAGGAATCTCCAAGCGCAAGGGTTAGAATCCTGTCCACAGTCCGAGTGTAGGTTGGGCTTCCTCACTCGGGGCAACGGTTTCCTAGCAGGTAATCTTTGAGATAGGAGGTACCCCAAAAGTATCCCCTTCAGCCCTTAAATTCCCGTGAAAAGCTCTTATGATATAAATAAGTAAATAAGTACGATCACGAGCCGCATTCCGAAACATTCCCTGGTCTTGTCTCGATTTTAACAGTCTAGCGGGAATTATAAGCGCGTCTTCATGATTCTAGTGATAGTTTACCCAATAATCTGCATCGTCACCGGGAAAATCACCCATGAAAGTCCAGCAAAGAGGGAGGGAAGTGTTTGAAAATGGTGGTCTGTATCATTTATGCCTTCAGTACCATAACGCGTTTCCATATTTATTCTGATTACAATTTGGTAATTTTATATTGCTTCGGAAACTCATGTGGGGAATTAGAATAATGAAGACTGTAGCCATTAATCTTCTGACTCCCATAGATCCTTCCTAAGGTCAATAAAATGGTCTAATCGTACACAAATCTCAAGGTAAAAATGTGTCCCAGTATCGAAGGGGTTAACAGAGGATAGTCTGCCTCACACATGGCACTCACTCACAAGGAGACTCAATATTGCAAATTTGTTTATATAATGGAAAGTTCATTAAATCTCGTTAATATTTACTGGCATTGCAACTATTTACTCCTCCCAACAGTTGAAGAAGTTGAAAATAAACAAATTGAGGACAGTCTTGATCAGCTATGAAATGTTGACAGACGAGACCGGATGTGAGTTACAGGAAAATGTGATACCACGAAAGGCTGTGAGGGACACGCATCCTTGAGTCTAGAGAGTGAAGTAGTTGTTGGACCCATTGACTGCTTGACTTAGGCTCGTATTTAGAAACGCTTTGCTCTCTCACCATGACTATTTCCAAGAGACAGAGATGATTAGCCGAGTTATCAGGAGTGTTAGTAATGTAGAAAGAAATCTTGTCACTTTGCCTGTAGAACCATAAATCTCGTGTAAATTTAAATAAAGCCTTTTGAAAAAGTGGAGGTGAAGCACAGAAGTGTTTGAGAATACTAGCTTTTCTGAAATTACGTAAGGAAACACAATTAATTCTAACAACAACAACAACATCAACAACAACAACAACAACAATCTATATATCTATCAACAAACAACAACCGCATAGACACTTACAGACAACAAACCTACAAGCAGTTCAAAAAGTGACGCAGTGAGGTACATAACAAAGGATAATCACTCTACCATTACTGAGAATTTTGAGGTGGTAAAGTGGTATCGCTTTGTCTGTACCTCGCCACTCACAAACCTTTCCACGTATTGCTGTCATTCCCAGCATTTTAACGTCTCTGGGCTGATGGGAAGTTGAATCTCTCCCTTTTAATGCTTTGTGTGGCTAGAATGAGCGTGGCATGCCTAAATAACTAAGGAGATTGTAGAATAGGAGATGAATGGACTAAAAATTTTCAAACCACCAGGACCAGATGAAATATATACACCCAAGAGTACTTAACCGTTTCAATACAAGGACGCATTTTTACCTTGAGTTTGGGATATGATTAGGTGGTTTTTATTGACATGAAGGGTGTATGGAGGTCAGGAGATTAGTGGTCAGAGTCTTCACTATTTTAATCCTCCACATAAGTTTCTGAAGTTCTATAAAATCACCAAACAGTAACCAGAATGAATATGGAAACGCGTCATGGTACTGAAGGGATTAAGGAAGGCAAGGAGGTCGTCAGTTAGCCATTAGCATCAGTCTTTAGGATGTCACTGGAGTCAGGTGAGGTGTCGATAACGTAGAGACAAACAAGCCAGTGTTGTACCTAAATTCAGCTCCATGTTTCAGTGTCTTTGGCGCCTCCAAGACTCAGCATTATCAGCATCACGAACATCGAGACCCATGCTTCAGCTCATTCCCTGCTGCCTCTATCATGACGCTGCGGAGTGAGGAGTGATGCGGGAATGAAATTTAAGACCGTCCTTATTTTCATTTAGCGTGTTGTATATCTATAAAATCATTCATTTGTTATCTAGGAAGCGTGTTTTGATTTATTCATTTGATGCACGCCATGTTTGTTTGCTCTTGTTCGTCTATCATATTAAACGTCAGCTACTTTGGTTTGTATATTTAATGATAGCCGTCTCCGTATTTGCATGAACGTTATCTGTGTGCTATTTTCATCTGTTTATTCAGTGCAAGTAAACAAATTCAGCGCTTGCACTAATATGCCAAGAGCGTGGTGTCTTGTGTGGTACGGTGTGGTTGTCTGTGCTCTTTTGTTCTATGGCTCACGTCCAGATAAGATGCGAAACTCTGGTGAGGGAAACACTTTGGCAGCGTAGACTTTAATGAACGAATGTTATTGATATAGAGGCGAAGCTTTGATTTAATGTTTTTACTAAGGATTCATGCGGTGTTTTCTGCTCTCTCGCCTGTCATACTCATCGTGCACAGGCAACCATGAGGCAACGCACGGGGAACAAACAAAGCAAGGGAAAGGAAAAAGGAAAAAAAAAAAAAAAAAGATATATTCTGTTGTGATTACTTCCTCCGTATAATGTAAAGCTCTATATGATTTGAGTTCAGCTTTAAGTTTTGAGGTCATCTGATACATCTATGCTGTAAAAATATGCTGCAGATGAGAGTGGTGGAAAAAAATAAAGGAAGAAAGAGCGAGTGTCTGAGAGAGGAAACGGGAAGGGCTTGCTTTTTAATTGCTTCCATGTGTTTTCTCTTAAAGATTTTTAGATTCTGGTATCCTGAAAATTACTACATGCAGTTTTCCCTTCTCTTTTTCTTTCTTTATATATATATATATATATATATATATATATATATATATATATATATATATATATATATATATATGTGTGTGTGTGTGTGTGTGTGTGTGTGTGTGTGTGTGTGTGTGTGTGTGTGTGTGTGTGTGTGTGTGTGTGTGTGTGTGTGTGTGTGTGTGTGTGTGTGTATACGCGCACTTTAAATAAAAAAGTTATATTAAGAATTTCCTGTCACCGTTATCAAGTGAAGTGATGCAACCTCCTCCAAAACACAAGAACACAGCCAACCAAACACGTCTCCCGGTCACGCAGCCTCACCCCCATCCTCAGCTGTCCCTCACCAACAACACTCCAAACACTAAACGACTCACAAACGGCAGCGACGCTCACCTGTCCATCACACACTCGCTAATGGCTAAGAGGAGTGTTCTATATGTTTAAAAGGAAAAAGAATTGCCTGGATTTCATTTCTAGCACCACACGTCACATCCGACACTACGCAGGAGGCACACGAGACTTCTCCCTTGTGTGTTAATGGCGGGCGATGCGGCGCTGCTCCCGAAGGTCACTTTTACATGATAAGAATGAGAGAGAGAGAGAGAGAGAGAGAGAGAGAGAGAGAGAGAGAGAGAGAGAGACGGATCGTTTTGTGGATTATTGAGAGTACCGAAGCTTGATTCAGTCATGTAACATTTTAAGAGGGGAAAAAAAATATTTAAGCTCAAACTGTACACATTCCTCCACCCACACACACACACACACACACACACACACACACACACACACACACACACACACACACACACACACACACACACACACACACACACACACACACACACACACACACACACACACAGCTTGTTACTCAATGATTTACGTAACACAGTGACGCTGACATACAGGAGACTAACAATCAATAGGCACGGAATTTTATCTTTTCTATTTCTCACCAATACGAGACGCGACGCATATGCAGAGTGAAATATGCCCTTTGTATCCCCTAATCTCTACCTGCGCTGGGAGGAAGGTGAGCTAGGCGCTCTCAATACTTGACGGCTCCTTCCTTACCAATAACTTACCTGGCGAGACGAGGTAAAGGGTTAGATTCTAGTCCGTATTGAGAAACGCTTTACTCTCTCACCACGACTGTTTTCCAAGGCTACAGAGATGAATAGAGTGACTTTCAAGGGTGTTTTTCCAGTTAATAATGTAGAAATCTTGTCAATCTGCCTCTAGAACCGTAAAAACACCTTAAAAACTCGTGTAAATTTAGATGAAGCCTTTTGAAATAATGGAGGTGAAGCACAGTGGTGTTTGAGAATAGGAGCCTCTTCTGTAAGGTGTGTGCGTGGGAGCAGGAATGTCGCATGTGTGGGAGAGACGGTTGCTAAGTCACGTGTGTTGGTGTTGGAATGTCTCATAATGTTTTGTGTGTATGTTGAAGGAAATTAGTCTTTTCAGTTCAGTATTGGGGTGGCTTTATTCGTTATTGATAAACAGATAAGAGTGAACTGGAGTGTTGCCTGGGAAAGAGAGAGAGGTTGTTGAATTAAGTGCACGTGTGTTGATGTTGGAGTGTCTCAAGATGTGTTGCTTCTGAATGATCGGTTGAGGGAAATAAGTGAGTGTTGCATATGAGGGAGAGAGGTTGTTGAATTAAGTGCACGTGTGTTGATGTTGGAGTGTCTCAAGATGTGTTGCTTCTGAATGATCGCTTGAGAGAGATAAGTGAGTGTAAGTCTATAAGCCGAAAGGGAATGGTAAGATTCTTGGTGCTTTATTGGTTATACAAGAAAATGTTTGTAAGATTAGCCTTCTACTGTGTTGTGTTACTTCTCCACCTTGCATCAAGAAACAGACATGGCAGGTTGCGGATCGAGGTCTGTCGTCATTTGTTATCATTTGTTCGCCTTTCTAAAAATATGTATCGTTAGGTAAGCGTTCCATGGTCATCCGGTGATACGATTGGTCTTCCTTTGGTGTAGTTAGTCTAAAGCGAATGATCATTACGTTATATTAAAGTTATCATTTTGCGAACAACCTTTTTATTGGTGTTTTTTGTCCTCAATTACACGAACAACATTGACAATTTGATGTTATTTCTCACTTTACTGGCAATATTTTCAGTAACTCTTGCACTCACAGCGTCTTGATGTTACTATATATTCACTGTGTCTTGCCTTGCTGAAAGTTTGCATGTCCAATTGAGGGAGACTAGAATGCAGTAACGACAAGGGACGGTAATGCTTTAGAGACACATCTCAATTTCTGTGTCATTTTGCATTAGAATGTTTAGATTGGACAGACAAAAAAGAAAAGAAAAAAGTTACCTTGGTGCCATGAACGATGCTTTCATGACGCCACACACTCAACTTGAAGTGTCCCACAAGTTTACTCGTAACTTTTCTCCCCTTCGCCAACAGAAGTGAATAGTGAATGAGGCGTAATGATAGACCTGTCTGAGGGGAGGAGGGACGGCGACGCGAGACTGTCCCTACGTGGTGTCGTCTGAATTATTGGAGGAGCAAACTTTGGAACCGCACTAGTCGCTCGCCCTATGCCGGTGTCATTTGTGTTTGGGGTTCTTTATCAAAGTTTTCCTATAACTTCTAGCGGAATGAAATGTTGTCATGTGATTTCTAACTCCAGACGGAACTTTTTACATCTTACAGAGGGAGAGAAGACTTTGTTTCACTTGCTCTCTTTGTTTCTTGTGCAGCGGTACTCACAATGTCAGGTATTACCGATATTCATGTCAAGCTGCCGCCAGATCAGTGTTCAGTCCGGCCGCTGTTTACGTCAAATGTCGAAACATTCTCAAACGTCTCAGCGTCTTAGCTCGAATACTTTCAACACGCTCTAGTGAAGTCATCATTTCAAAGGTGCTATCATGATTCTGGTGACACTCTATCAAGGATTATGCATCATTACATCCCCACCAATCATCTCTATGGTCTTCAAAAATTATTCATATGAGATTCATATGAGAGAAAAGGAAGACAAGTTGTGTATATAGATAGCTGTACCTAATAGTAGTCAGTAAAACACACACACACACACACACACACACACACACACACACACACACACACACACACACACACACACACACACACACACACACACACACACACACACACACACACACACACACACACACGAGTGACACTTTTTATTTTGCAGAGAAAGAAAGGGAACGTTGTGTGTGTTGACGGACAGCTGACACTGGTGACGAGCATTCTGGGTGTCAATGTGTCATGCTGTGAAGAATATTTGACCACCGTGACTGCCAGGATGACTGCAACTGAAACTGTAAAGCCTAACGTGACGGTGGACTGTTGGGCTGGCTGGTGGGTTGCCTGGTGGGCTGAGAGGTGATGTGCAGAGTGTAGGCAAGAGAGTTTCACGTCGAACAAATATTCATAACGCCACGAGGTTGCTTACTGTATTATGAGCATTTTTGAAAGAGAGGTTCCGTTCTGTTGATATTGTGTTTCGATGAGCAATTAATCACGGGTTCAGTATGGGAAGGATGTGGCAGTTTAGTAACGCCATGCCTGTATGAAATTTATGGAATTTTGATCCCTTGAATATTGGGAGACATTTTACCTCCAGATTTGTGTACGATTAGACCATTTTATTTACATTAGAAAGGGTGTATGGAGGTCAGAAGATTAATAGCCACAGTCTTTACTATTTCAATTCTCCACATAAATTTCTGAAGCTGTATAAAATCACCAAATACTAAGCAGAATGGATATGGAAACGCGTCATGGTACAAAAAGGGGTAAAACTCTAAGAACTGTCTGAGTTCATTCATAGTAACAGATACGTGTGTGGGTGTGCAAGTGTGTGTGTGGGTGTGTGTGTGGATGGATGTGGAGGCGTCACGCACAGCCATGTTCTCTGCTCTGTTGCCTGAAGTGAGCACTCTACTATACCCGCACCGCTTGACTCCCCAAATATCGAAATTCCCTTCACATTTGTACGTTTACCTCAGGAGAGACTGTTTGATGTCCTTAGCATATCATTACATCCACCGCGGAACAATACTGACGGCATAAGTGATGAGTTTTCGGGTAATTTAGAATGCAAAGGGAACGTGAACTAAACTATACCTATTATATATCAAAGCTGGACAGTATAGGTCAATTACAGAGAGAGAGAGAGAGAGAGAGAGAGAGAGAGAGAGAGAGAGAGAGAGAGAGAGAGAGAGATACACGTACGCGGATCCACTAGGGCATTTATGCAAGAAGAAAAGAAAGAGTATCATTTCGAGCAAAGCTGAGCAAATTACGGTCCGGGTGGAAGACAGTGTGTGCCATTATTTGAGTTGGCGGAGAATGACGTGCAGAAAAATGCATTAGGATGGACTTGGGAAATGTCTGTTGATACTTCCACTGATAAGAAAAAGACCGTAAAGAGAATAGAAAGAAGAAGAAGAAGAAGAAAAAGATCGAAGTATACACACTCCCTTGCAATATGTATGAGGAAGCAGAGACCAAAGGCAAGAATGTAATGGTCAGTAGCAAGTTTTTCCTCCATTGATGGGTCGGTGCAGCGAAAAGTGTTCCTTACTGAGCTGAAATGCGTCTCACAGGAGCTTAACATGATGAAAACCTGGGACAGAAGACGCTTGTATTAAAAAACGCCTTCCCTTCTCACTACGACAACTTTGCAAGGCCACAGAGACATCTAGCCGGGTTTGAAATGCCTTCCCTTCTCACCACGACAAATTTGCAAGGCTACAGAGACAACTAGCCGGGTTTTCAAGACAGTTTCGCCCTTTAATGAACTGGATATCTTGCCAATGTATCACCAAAACCATAAAAACACTCTTAAAAACACGAGTATATTCAACTGGAGCCTTTGGAGAGCAGTGATGGTGAGAGAGGGAAGCATTTCAAAATATGAGCCTCGCACACACAGACATACAGCCATACATACATACAGACATACAGACAGACTCATACATACATATACAGACAGACAGACAGATAGATGGATGGAAGGACAGAGAAATATAGCAACCCCACACCTAACAAATGTCACACACAACTTTCTCCATTATTTCCCTCCTGGTGGACGCACGCAAGTCAGGCCTGAGTGTGAGTGTTAGTGATTCATGGGACGAGTAGTCATTATCTGCTGGGGAGTGACTGTCGAGGCCTAGCTTCGTACTACTTAGAAACGTGTTGCTCTCTCACCGCGACTGTTTTCTAAGTCCACAGAGATGATTAGCAGGGTTTTCAAGAGTGTTTCTCCTGTTAAAAATGTAGAAATCTTATCAATCTACCTCTAAAGCCATAAAAACACTTTAAAACGCTCCATTCTCTCACCACGATTTATTTCTAAGTCCACAGAGATGATTAGCGGGGTTTTCAAGATTTTTCTACAGTTAGTAATGTAGAAATCTTGTCACTCTGCCTCTAGAACAGTAAAAACACATTAAAAACTCGTGTAAACTTAAAAAAAGCCGTTTTGAAATAGTGGAGGTGAAGCACAGAGAAGTTTGAGAATACGAGCCTTAGACTGTGGATAGTAGTGGTGGGAGTGTGTGGGAAGGGAGGAAAGGATGGCTTGTGGTAACCAATGTACGTTTTCTATTCACAGTCCTGCATTTACTTAACGTTAATCTCTTCAGTACCAGGACGTATTTTCATATTCATTGTGGTTACTGCTTTGGCAATTTTATACAGCTTCAGGAACATATGTTGGGGTTATAATAGTAAAGACTTTGTCCATTAATCATTTGACCTCCATAGACCCTTCTTAATGCAAATGAAATCGTCTAATCATACATCAAAATTCAAGGTAAAAGTGAGTCTCAGTACTGAAGAGGTTAAATTCTACTCGTGACATTCCAAGCTCGGGTCACAGTTATAATGGCGAGGGATGAGTTTGTGGTGATTTTTTTACGTCGTTATCTTCACGTTTAGTATCCTTAACCCCTTCATTACTGGGATGCATTTTTCCCTTGAATTTTGTGTACCATTAAACAATTTTATTGACATTATCAAGGGTCTATGGAGGTTAAAAGATTAATGACCACAGTCTTCACTATTCTAATCCCCCACATGAGCTTCTGAAGCTGCATAAAATCACCAAATTATAGGCAGAATGAATATGGAAACACGTCCTGGTACTGAAGGGGTTAAGGGCGCAGGTATCAGGTGGGCGAGGGCCAGGACTCTCATCAGCCTTTTCGGTGGTGAATTAGTAAACACCTTCGATTCTGTGGTCTGCTGCGCCTCCGTCAAGACACCCAAGCCAAGCCGCCTCACCACCACCACCACCACCACCACCACCACCACCACCACCACCACCACCATCACCACCACCACCACCACCACCACCACCACCACCACCACCACCACCACTACCGCTGCCCCGTCCCTATACGCAACGGTGTCTGATTCGTGTCTGAGAAAATATTAAAAACAGTTCTCCGCCTGACCACCACCACCACCACCACCACCAGCATCACCACCACCACCACCACCACCACCACCACCACCACCACCACCACTACCATCATCACCACCATCCCTATACGCAACGGTGCCTGATTCGTGTCTAAGAAAATATTAAAAACAGCTCCCCTCCTTATCACCACCACCACCACCATTACCACCATTACTACCACCACTACCACCATCACCACCATCCCTATACGCAACGGTGCCTAATTTGTGTCTAAGAAAATATTAAAAGCAGCTCTCCTTTCGTGAACAAATTGGCCTGACCTGTTTTGTTAACCATTTCACTGTGATATGGAACAATTCACTGAACACACACACACAAAAAAAAAAAAAACTGATATATATTTTTTCAAGCAACGATAAGAAAGAAGGCGATTAAAACTATATACTACAATTCCTAGATGCTACAGTGTTTCGAGGTGGCTGTATCACAAGAACAAAAGGCATCAGAATAGTTAGTGATTGATGAAAGAATGTGCCAAATTGTAATGAAAGGGTTAAATGTTTCGAAGTGGCTGTATAACAAGAACAAAAGGCATCAGAATATTTAGTGGTTGATGAAAGAATATGCCAGAGAGTAGTGAAAGGGTTAAATGTTTCGCAAGGTTTCTGGGTAATTGGAGAAACGTACACTATATGAATTTCACGTTTATTTTTCAGGTTGAGACTATGCAATTTGATACGGACGTTATTTATTTTGATTGACGCGTACAAAAATACAGCACACAATTATTCATATCCTGATCGGCACGTGCGGTGAGGTGAGGTGAGGTGAGGTGATGTGAGGTGAGCGAATTATGATGTTTACAAATATTCCATGACTAACCAATGAAATGCTAACTTCTGATTACATTTCTGTCGCAAATCACACACCGGGCATTGCATAGGTGTAACGTAGAGACGAGAGAGAGAGAGAGAGAGAGGGAGAGGAAGGAAGTCTCAATTACCACTTTTCCTCATACTTACAACAAAAAAGTATTGAAAAAAGGGAGTAAAGAATGCTGTGTAACACGTAATAAGGAACGGAGACAGGAAGCGAGCACCAGTCCACACACACACTCTTTCGTTGCCGCCTCACAGAACCAGTTGAAGGAAAGAAAGCTAGTCAGTCAGTGAGGAAGAGAAATTGAATATCTACCTTGTTGTCTGTCACTTCCACACACCACACACACACACACACACACACACACACACACACACACACACACACACACACACACACACACACACACACACACACACACACACACACACACACACACACACACACACACACACACTCAACAAAAGGGAAAAAAATGGAGTAAAAACAAAGAAAACCGAGTGAAGGACAGGACAAAGCTACAGGTGTCACTGGGAACATGAATCCCTTCGACATTTCAAGGGACACTCACTTCTTCATGTGACTGACACGCTCCTCTTCTCCGATTGGTGCAAGGGATGGCGGGTGTGCGTGCAGTGGTGGTCAGAAGTCGAGGAACCTACAGCACTCACTTCTAGACCAGTAAATGACACTTCTCAGGATCTGTAAAGGTTGTTAAGAAATCAAGGTGCTTAACCCTTTCAATACTGAGACGCATTTTCACCTTGAGTTTTTGGGTACGATTAGATGATTTTATTTACATTAGAATGGGTCTGTGGAGGTCAAAAGATTAATGGCCAGAGTCTTTACTACTCTAATCCTAACATATGTTTCTGAAGCAGTATAAAATCACCAAATAGTAACCAGAAAGAATATGAAAACGCTTCCTGGTACTAAAGGGATTAAGACTGAGATGAGATTCAAAGCATTATGGGAATTGTTTTAGTAGCTTATATTTGAAAGAGACAAACGGAGGAGTGTCAAAGATAAAAAAAAATCTGAGATAGAGAGAAAATTCAAAGCAAAGTGGAAACGAAAGCATCAGATTCCCGCTCTTTTGACCATGACTCCACAGACCTTTATAAGCGTGACATGACTGAGAGTGAGGCAAAAGAGTGTTAAGACATCAGACTGAGACAAGATCCAAAGCACAGTAGAAACAAGTGGACCAGGAATGCCTCTATTTCAACCATGGCTTCATAAACCTTTATATGTATGAGAGGACCTGAAAAAAGTGAGCCGTAGAAGTGGTAAGAGATCAGACAGCTGGTAAACTCTGGAACTCCCTACTTGCTTCTGTATTTCCAACTTCCTATGACTTGACCTCTTCAATACTAGGACACATTTTTACTTTGAGATTTGTGTACGATTAGACCACTTCATTTACATTAGAAAGAGTTTATTGAAGTCAGAAGATGAATGGCCACAGTCTTCATTATTATGGTCATCCACACGAGTTTCCGAAGCTGTCTAAAATCACCAAATAGTAAGCAGAATGAGTATGAAAACGCGTCATGGTACTGAAGAGGTTAACTTTATCTAAGATGGAGGTTATTTTAGCTAACTCTCTCGGACCTGCAAGGGGACTGTTAACTTAGAGGCCCTTTCTTTTTCATTAAATGTCACCCTTAGCCATAAAAAAAAAAAAACCCAAAGCAAAGTGTAAAGAGTGCACCAGATTACCTCTCGCAGACATTTACAGGAGTGAGATGACTGAATGAGACACAGGAGCTACAGAAGACGAGACAGACAGGTTGTGGAGCAAGTGAGGCGTCTCAGCTTGGGAGTGGCGGGATGGGAGGGTGAGGAATGAAGCGGGACAAGGAGCGTGCGTGTGGAATGTCGGCCGTGACAGGGAGGTGAATAAGAGATGATGAGGAAGCTTGCTGGTCACTCACTCACTCGTGGTGGATGAATAAGGGAAACGTGAGGGAGAAGGAACGCACCTCAGAAACGCACTAATTGTTATTCATACCTGGGTGAGAGAGAGAGAGAGAGAGAGAGAGAGAGAGAGAGAATGAGAAGCCTTAGTGGTGGGGAAGAGGGAATGAGGAAACAGGGATGTGTGTGGATTGAGGAGATGAAGCAGCCGACTTAAGTAAGACACACGTGAGAGGCAGTTCTAGCCAATGACAGCTGTCGTGGAAGAAGGATGGCAGGTGTCACTTTAGTTAGAAATAAAGGCAGGCAAATTGCTGTATCGAGTAGGGAACTGACTGTACGTAGAAGCATGACTGGTAATAATAATAAGAAAAAAAAAGCACTTTGAAGAGATTTATGAACGACTCGCACGACAACAAATGTAAAGCGAAGAGGTAAAACACTCACTTTCATTTTTCCATGCGTGACAAATGTAAAAAGAAATAAAAAAAGAAAAGAAAAGATCAAGAACGACTTAAAGATTTTACACACATCGACAAATGGAAATCAAAGAAATGAATAACAGAGAAAAGATTTAATCCCTTCAGTACTGGGATACATTTTTACCTTCAAATTTCTGTACGATTAGACCATTCTTTTTGACATTAGGAAACATCTATGGAGATCAGAAGCTTAGTGGTCCATTCTTCACTATTCTAATCCCCCATATATGTTCCTGAAACTGAATAAAATCACCAAATAGTAAGCGGAATAAATATGAAACCCATCATGGTCCTCAAGGTGTTAATACTTCTTATCCCATTTCCCGCCGCTGGAGCTCACGCCTGGCAGGAACGAGTAAATGGAAAATGAATAGAAGCTTGTCACTTTTAACCTTTATCGCATCGGAAATATAACAATCGTGACTGTGTGATAGATTAAATTAAGTCTGAGTGTATATATTGTTTACGGTGCTATTCTGGTTAAAAGCAACAGCAGCACTTTTCAGCATTTTGTTCCCGTAGTATTCTCTTCAGCACCCTGGCGCGTTTTCTTATTCATTCTGGTTACTATTTTGGTGATTTTATATTGCTTCAGATATATATGTTGGGATTAGAATAGTAAAGACTGTGGCCATTAATCTTCTGACCTCCACAGAGCCTTCCTAATGTAACTAAAATCGTCTAATCATATCCAAAAATCATGCTAAAACTGCGTCTCAGTATTGAAAGGGTTATTATTCTTTTTATTTTATCAGCCGTGGTACAGTGGAACCATGCGTGCTTTGGGGTCCGAGGGGTCTCTAAGCGCACGGGTTCGAATCTTGTCCACGGTCCAAGTGTAGGTTGAGCTTCCTCACTCGGGGCAACGGTTTCCTAGCGGGTGGGCTTTGAGATAGGAGGTACCCCAAATTTTATCCCTTTTAGCCCATAAATTCCTGTGAAAAACCCACATGGTATAAAAAAAAGTGGCTATCTTATCGGTGGGTTTGTATTCAGTTATTCTTTTATTATCAGTTACTTCATTTGATATTCTTTTACGTGTCAATAGATATCACTTACTTGTTTTCTTTGCCATTAAATTTTTTTTATCATTGGTTATTTCCACATCACTATTTTTCTACTGCATTGTTCTTCATTAACCCCTTCAGTACTGGGACATATTTTTACCTTGAAATTTCTGTAAGATTAGACTATTTTATTGACATTGGGGAGGGTCTATGGAGGTCAGAAGATTAATGGCCAGTGTCTTCAATATTCTAATCCCCCACATGAGTTTCTGAAGCTGTATAAAATCACCAAACAGTAAGCAGAATAAATATGAAAACGCGTCTTGGTACTGAAGGGGTTAACACGTGAACACTTATTCATTAATCTAATCTTTCTTACCTTCAGTTATTCTATTATCAACTTTTTTTATCATTCCACGTCAATGAAGAATCTTTAATCATTATATATATTGACCATTAGTTTCATCGTCAATTGTTATATCATAAATGGTTTTCTTTTGTTTGTTTCTCGCATTCTTTTTTCGTCAATAGGATTCCCTGTAACACTAATTGCTTGTATTCTTCAGCGCCACCGATATACAATGTGACTCTTTTTTTTTTTGTCACCCTTCATAAATTATCTCCACGTTACAAGGGAAAATGAAGATATTGTACTGGTGTCGGGAAATTATTTTTGTTAGTGTGTGTGTGTGTGTGTGTGTGTGTGTGTGTGTGTGTGTGTGTGTGTGTGTGTGTGTGTGTGTGTGTGTTTGTATGCATTCAAGGTCTCTCGATATATTGTTGTATGCATTCTTTTTGCTCCTACTTGACTAAAGCATCATCACCAACAACAAGAACAACATTAACTACTACTACTACTACTACTACTACTACTACTACTACTACTACTACTACTACTACTACTACTACTACTACTACTACTACTACTACTACTACTACTACTACTACTACTACTACAAGAAACAAGGCAGTGAGTTTTGTTTTGTCTTCCTTTCTTTTTTAATTTTTATTCTTATTCTCTGTCAAATATCGGGCAGTCACTAACCTGCCTGCCTCTTTCCCTGCGGCGTGGTGATGCGTGCACGAGTCTCGCCCTCAAGGCCTCATCAGTAAATGCTGTGTGTTCATGAGAGTTTCTTGCTGCCTCACATACCAAATAAGTAAAAGGTGATCTAGTGCATCATCTTGTGTTTTCATCCTCATCCCTCGTTATCATTCATTCTCTATTTCATCTGCATACTTTATTTTCTCATCCTTTATTTCCTCATCCTTCCTTTCATCCTCATTATTCATTGTCTGGTGTTTTCATCCTCTTCCCTCTACGGGCTGCAGTCACGCCTGGTGGTGCCAAGGCGTCAGGTGAGGAGCAGCAGAAGTTTGGTGACTCCTGGTTCAGATTTCACGGTGTTGAATACAGTAAGGTGTTTTATAGGAAGGGTTTCAAATTAAGTTGTTGGTTGTTGTGTTCCTTTTACAATATTCTCTCTCTCTCTCTCTCTCTCTCTCTCTCTCTCTCTCTCTCTCTCTCTCTCTCTCTCTCTCTCTCTCTCTCTCTCTCTCTCTCTCTCTCTCTCTCTCTCTCTCTCTCTCTCTCTCTCTCTCTCTCTCTCTCTCTCTCTCACACACACACACACACACACACACACACACACACACACACACACACACACACACACACACACACACACACACACACACACACACACACACACACACACACACACATTATAAGGTGTGCCTTGAGAGCGGGGGTTTGAAGGCCAACTTTCTCCGTGGGTGATCCGGCGGTCATAAAGGACTGGTCTCAGCCATTGTGCGTCCGACCACAACATGTGAGAGGAATCTTGTTCTCCTTCAGCTTGAATCCCAAAGGCCTTCTTCAGCGCATCATCCTGCCGGTCGTGTAACAGTGTCTCGTAACTCAGTGGCGTGGCCTCGCAGCCTTTTTACACAGGGACACCAAGCCGCTGCGTGGGAAAGGGAAGGATTATCAGCCACACACCTTGCTGCACACACAGGGTCTCAGCTTTTATTATTGACATTTGTTGCTTCAGGAGTCAATGAACAACTCAACAGATTGGTCGTGATGCTGGGCGCCACGCGAGGCCTGGCTGGGATGTTCTGTTCTGCTGATATAGTTTAACTTCTCAGGGACAAAAAATAACCACGTCTTTTTAAACCTTTTGTTTGTAGTATGTATCTTTCTTTTCTTATGTATCTCTTTTACCAAGTTCTTACAAGAAGGAATGAAGGATTTCTGTGTAACACTCATAACATTTTCTGTGCCGAGATGTATTACAGGATTGCAGTGTTTCATTAATGTTGCTGAACAACATAAAATAGCATTTGACATGTAAAAATTCTTCATCTAAATGACTGAAATACGTCGAAGCATAAGAACCAAATTACTTCATAACATAATTGTGAATTATTTAATGAATTACGTGACTTAAAACTTATAACATTGAGGAGCGAATTGCACTAATGTTTTAATCTCATTTCAGGAAAACTTTTGCCGTTACAAATTAGAGAAATTTAATAACCTCTGTCAGGACTTCAACTTTACTGATGCAAATGCATGTCAACTTTGTATATTTATGTTCACGTCGCCTTAAAGAGAGAGAGAGAGAGAGAGAGAGAGAGAGAGAGAGAGAGAGAGAGAGAGAGAGAGAGAGAGAGAGAGAGAGAGAGAGAGAGAAATAAACAACTTCAAACTTTGCACCGCGTCTCACCTCAAATCATCCCTATTTTTTTTTCTTCCTCGATATATTTCTCGCTCAGGACTTCTGCTAAACTCACTAAACTCACTCTCTCTCTCATCTCTCTCTCTCTCTCTCTCTCTCTCTCTCTCTCTCTCTCTCTCTCTCTCTCTCTCTCTCTCTCTCTCTCTCTCTCTCTCTCTCTCTCTCTCTCTCTCTCTCTCTCTCTCTCTCTCTCTCTCTCTCTCTCTTTTCATCCTTCACATAATAATAAAAAAGTAATCTCAGTGTTAGCGGCGTAGAGTCATCCCTGTAGAAACCCTGAGAACCTGTATGATCTGTAAAAAGTTGAAGCCATATACATTTTACATAGCGCTTATCACACGGACGGGGAAATGAAAGCATAAAAACATCAACATCAAAAGACACGCTGTTTCCAGACTGACTTGCAACACAGACCTTCACATCCCGGCGCATGCCATAAGGGATTATTATTAACCTCTTCAGTACCATGACGCATTTTCATATTCATTCTGGTTACTATTTGGTGGTTTTATACAGCTTCAGAAACGTATGTGGGGGATTAGAATAGTGAAGACTGTGGCCATTGATCTTCTGACCTCCATAGACTCAATAAAATATTCTAAACGTACTCAAATTTCACGGTAAAAATGTGTCCCAGTACTGAAGGGATCAACGCACGTGTACGTTTATGTCTTGTCGTTATCACAGACCTATCTACTCTGAACGGAAGCCACTACCTTATAAGCAACGGTATTAAAACTCAACCGTCGTCACACTTTAACTAAGCCTCTGTATCTCCACTGTGGCGTCCGGCGTGAGGGCAGGCAGGATAACACAGCTGGATATACTCGTACTAGTAGTGGTGGTGGTGTAAGAATATAAAACCACCACACTTTACTGTTTATTAGTAGTTCGAACGTGAGTCGCTTTTCAGTGGGATAACTTCAGATGGTTCAATGTTGTAAAAATCCCGAGAAAGAGAGAGAAAGGAAGAAAGATAAATAGATAGACACAGTAATAGTATTGGAGTATTTGATCAGTAACTTTTGTTGTTCTTATTGCTTTTTCGAAATTGTGATGTAAAGTTGTATATGTGCGATCTCATTTCATTGACTTTTCTTGCGCTAAACTATAAGGAATGCAATGACCGACCACGTCTTTCGTTATTGTTGATGCTTTCTCAAATTATATACTCTAGACTTGCACCGGATCACTTCACCAGCCATTCATTAGCGTGACGGGACACTGCTTAATTAAAAGACACTGAAAAACACAAGAAGGATTAACAGAGCCACCATATCGCTTCCTTTGTTATGATGCATGGCGTGTTTTTAAGTGACTCGCCTGCCCAGACCACTTCAGGAACCTTGAGAACAATGACTTGATGATTCCGTACTGTTTTTTTTTTTTTTTTTTTTTTTTTTTTTAATCACGCAATTCTTACTCTGTTTCTGTTGACGCGATGTTCCTGTCTCACTCCACGGCACTCCTGCTACAACATGTGTGCGGTGAGTTCTGTTTGGCTTTCCTTGCTCACGGCGGCTTCTCGTCTGTTTGATCTTTTCATTGTTAATAAAGCAGTGGAGTAATTAAGACGACGTGTTTATTTATGCTTTGTTTTATTTTGCGAACATGAATATGAAAAAGTCATAAGAAGAAAGAAACGGAGACGTATAGTAGGACTGTATACGGTCATTGTAATTTATGATGCACGCACACACACACACACACACACACACACACACACACACACACACACACACACACACACACACACACACACACACACACACACACACACACACACTTGTTTGCTAGCATGCAGAGGTGAGGTACAGGCGCCAACTGTTCTCACCCTGTTGCAAGTATCAGTGTGAGTGTTCTCGCCCACAGAGCAATAGTGAAGTAAGTAGTCAGCTGGCAGCGCCACTCAGTGTGTCTGTCTTTAGAGTGCAGTCTTCTCGGGAATAATGGCGGCAGGATTTAGTCGCAGGAGATTATGAAGAAAAGTTCCGAGTCATATGTTTGTGTCTATCAGCCCCCTATTTTGTATATATTTTTTTTTCGTGCATACTTCCTTTCATGTATATGTAAGTGTCAGCATTACATCAAACAATCTGATTACACTTCTATATAGATTAACAATTCTTGCGAAGGGAAGACTTGTGTGTAAATATATTTTGGTTGTGCAATCACGGTTTATTTTTTATATTTTCTTAACACTGCAAGGTGCGTGTGTGATGCGTCACGCCACCCGTGGCGTTCCCGCCGCAGCCAAGAAATGTTACAGTGGCTCAGCCCTCACGCGCGTGTATGCGTGAGGGTTGGTCTCGGAAATGAACTCCCCTTCAGGGCAGGATTGTGAGCACCTCATCGTCCAAGATGGCGAAGTATGGCAAGTGGAAATTGTTATGTTGTCACCGTTTGTGGCTGCCAAGTTGAGTCAGTTCACTGAAAGGAAAGAGGCGGTCAACGGTGGCGTGGCGTGGCGGGGAGGCAGGCTGCTGCGTGCATGCCGGTGGTCCCGTCCAGGTGGCCTTGTCATCAGCCTCCCTGCCGCCCACGCGGCAGCGCCCGACACCTTGTTAGTCTGTCCTAACAGTCGGAGAGGCTCACGCAGCATGATTAGTACCTTTCCTTATGATGTTTTGAGAGAACATGACTTTCCTCGGAGGAGAAGTGGCGTCTGAGAATAGGACAAAGAAAAATAAAGATAATGAGATCATGCTTCTTTCTATTTCGTGGAAGGACACGGTTTGTCAAAGGGAAGATTCCCGGCCCTCATCCAGAAGGTTATTTTGTCCTCCGGTGCCTTGAGCAACATCAATCACATATTTTATTTGTTCGCTATCACATCATGAATGTGTATTACTTCAAATTATATATGTGTCATCTATGAGGTACACGGTTGAAATAAAACACATTACACCAGCAGGAAGTAGAGATACGTGTGAAGGATCATGTATCAGAGGACTTAATTGTTCTGCTGCCGACAGTGGACGTGAACTCCGATGTTGAGAAATATTGATAATTATTGTTAATAATGAAAATGAAGCTCTCTCACTAGGCAGGTTAGTTCACCCCATATCGAATCAGTCTTTTCAAGGCGACATGGCCAGTAAATTTGGCTGATGACACGCGGTTAGGCAAAACGGACGATCCAAGGAAAGACACGGGTGTTGTAACCTCCCTCACTTCAGGACAAGAATGAATGCATAATCAAAACACGAATGCCAGTCACTCACAAGAAGATGAAGTGTGTGGCCAATCATGTAAGCAGAAGATATTATTGAGACGAATAACACATCTAAAAAAACAAATGAACTCATGTAATTCAAGCAACGTTGATATCGTTCGTTCATTAGATTACTGCAAATCTCTATGTGAGTGACGTCCGGCGCTTTGTCACTACTCACTTATCGCTCGCCAGTATTAAAGAAGCAAATACGCCCGATACGTAACTTCCTTTCGAGACTGAGAGTTACAAAATACAAACCAGATACAACGAACAGGATTCCCAGGTTCGATTATCGCATTCTGAAACGTTTCGACGCATTATCTCCACGGCTTTCAACAGACTCAAGCTAGTGATAGGTATTAGGGATTTCCAGGACGTTCTCATGATTCAAGTAATCGAGTAACAAATGGCCAGAAATATTCATGAGAAAATACAAGTGAGATTCTGATTTTCGTAGATAGTGAAGAGTCCCAATAAGAGCTGAGTGTTGACGTGTGATCCCGGTATTGTGGGCGAGTGAGTGGCAACAGTTGGGGTCATATGGCGCCGATAGAAAAACGAAAATTGACTAAAGTAGAAGGTAACGAAGAAAACAGAGAGACAAAAGAATAAAGGAAAGGGCTTAAAACACGAAAACAACACAAATAGAAATACTTTGAAAAAAAAAAATCAAGAACCACGAAAGGTATTAATCCCTTCAGTACTGGGACATTTTTACCGTGAGTTTTAGGTGTGAGCAGACAGTTTTATTTACATTAGGAAGAGTCTTTGGAGGTCAGAAGATTGATGGCCAGAGTCTTCACTATTTTAATCCCTGCTTAAAGACGGGTTCATACGTGCCGATTTGCGATTGACATTGGAAGTCGGTAGAGTTTCCGTCTGAATATCGGTGTCTAGCGACTGGAGAAGCCAGTCGCAAAACAAGACCAACATGTTGGTCTTATCCAGTCGATTTGCGACTTTATTCACGTTGTGACGTCACGGAGTAAGCTTTGAAAATGTGGTCTCCAGGTGTAGAGAAGATGTTAGAGTTGGTGAGGGAAAAAGAACACACCTGGGATCCCAGAAATGAATTATACAGTAAAAAAAAAAAGCTTGCACAAATCGTTGTTCGAAATAGCTGTCACTCTTCAAGAAGTGTTTCCCTCAGTGCAGGGTGTTGTTGGAGGTGAGGACTGAAGACTTATCAAGATTTAATTTGATCGCAATTGTGCATAGTCTTCTTAAGATTAATGTGTGGTAAACTTTCCTTTCTTTCCTTTTACTTAGCCAGGGACGTATCCACAGGCATTTTCTTTTCTGTTCACTCCTCCGGTACGCCAAAAGAAGAACAACCACAGCTTCAGCATCGTCACTGGAGGAAGACATCCTGGCGGGTAGTTGTTTGTTTACATTCACTTCCCGCCAAGACGCCAACTATAGTCGATACTTCCCAGTTGCTCTGTGTGACGTTTTCCGAATAGAAGGGCTCAGTTGATGCTTCTAGCGGCATGCAATTTCAGTCGCAAATTGGTATGTGTGAACCCGCCTTAAGTTTTTAAAGCTCTATAAAATCACCAAATAGTAAGCAGAATGAATATGAAAACGCGTCATGGTACTGTGGAGTTAAAACGCAAGCTGGTGATATATGACTGGCCAGAGGAAGAAGGAATGAAGGTAGCGAGACCCACAGGAAGAAATGGACGCTCAGGACAGGAAGAAGTCAATGTGCACCAGTCACTATTTTTGTCAATCATTGTGGTGACTCTCTCTCTCTCTCTCTCTCTCTCTCTCTCTCTCTCTCTCTCTCTCTCTCTCTCTCTGGGAGTTGCGAAAGTGCGGTTGCCAACAACATTACTGCAATTGAAATATAATTGTGTGTTTAGGATTTGTGGTGGCGATGCAGTAACTGGCGAGGGGAGGAGGAGGAGGAGGAGGAGGAGGAGGAGGAGGAGGAGGAGGAGGAGGAGGAGGAGGAGGAGGAGGAGGAGGAGGAGGAGAGTCTGTGTTTGTTTAGTGCGAGTGCAAACACGTATGATTATTATTGTAACTGTTATTATCTGCAGGTGTTTTTGTTGTTGTTTAGTAGCAGTAGTAGTAGTAGTAGTAGTAGTAGTAGTAGTAGTAGTAGTAGTAGTAGTGGTATCATTATTATTATTATTATTATTATTATTATTATTATTATTATTATTATTATTATTATTATTATTATTATCTTTACTGTAAATCTTCCTTGGCGCTTGCGAATGAAGAATTTTGATGTTTAAAGTGACGACAATCGCGCTAAATTCAGAGACACATGTACCTCTCTCTCTCTCTCTCTCTCTCTCTCTCTCTCTCAATTCTCTCTCTCTCTCTCTCTCTCTCTCTCTCTCTCTCTCTCTCTCTCTCTCTCTCTCTCTCTCTCTCTCTCTCTCTCTCTCTCTCTCTCTCTCTCTCTCTCTCTCTCTCTCTCTCTCTCTCTCTCTCTCTCTCTCTCTCTCTCTCTCTCTCTCTCTCTCTCTCTCTCTCTCTCTCTCTCTCTCTCTCTCTCTCTCTCTCTCTCTCTCTCTCTCTCTCTCTCTCTCTCTCTCTCTCTCTCTCTCTCTCTCTCTCTCTCTCTCTCTCTCTCTCTCTCTCTCTCTCTCTCTCTCTCTCTCTCTCTCTCTCTCTCTCTCTCTCTCTCTCTCTCTCTCTCTCTCTCTCTCTCTCTCTCTCTCTCTCTCTCTCTCTCTCTCTCTCTCTCTCTCTCTCTCTCTCTCTCTCTCTCTCTCTCTCTCTCTCTCTCTCTCTCTCTCTCTCTCTCTCTCTCTCTCTCTCTCTCTCTCTCTCTCTCTCTCGGCAGCTGGATGAGTGGTGAATGAGAGGCTTTGGATGTCCCTTTGATAAGTCTTCTTTTCACGCAGGATCACTGACACTGGTGGCTGGCGGCTTCCCAGTCCCCGCCACCTGTAATAAGCTGCCTGTGTATAGCGTAGGAAGGGCTGCGTGCTTCCCTGCGTCCTGGTGTGTCGCGCAGAGCTTACACTGTGGGTAGGTGTACCATTGCGTCGCTGTCACTAAGAAGCATTAGTAAGTTTATGATGCATTTGTAGAGAATTGAAGACGGTGTTACGAGAGAACTGTAAGGACAGGCAATGATAAAGAAGGTACAAAGGAAGGCTATATATGTGAGGCTTAATCCCCTCAGTACTGGGAGACAATTTTACCTTGAGATTTGTGTACGATTAGAGCATTTTATTGATATTTGAAAGGGTCTATGGAGGTCAGATGATTAATAGCCACAGTCTTTACTATTGTAATCCCCGACATAAGTTTGTGAGGCTGTATAAAACCACCAAATAGTAAGCAGAATGAATATGGAAACGCGTCATGGTACTCAAGGGGTTAAGAATATAAAACTAAGGAAGGCAACATGGGTGAGCCTAGGAGTATAAAGGAAGGCAGCACAGTGAGTCCGTGGGCTGTGTATTCTGGTGCAGGCTGGGTCCGGGGGCTGGGGACTTGGGGCTGGTGGCTGGGAGCTGGGGTCTAGGGATCATCTAGTCTGCCCGGCCAATGACGCCTGGCTGGTGCGCAGGTCTGTGGCGCAAAGCAACAACTCTCCGGTGCGGGATGTGTGATCTCACCGCTGATGAGGATCACTCCAACATTCCCTCCATTGTTCTGCACAAAGTAACCATTGCAAGTGCTCATTAAGATAAGCAGAATACACAAACACTCATCAACACAAGACCGCAGCCTCAGACACGTGCCGGGCATAAAAATGTTAAAATGACCATTACTTGTACTATCAACCGGAAATATTGGCTCATTAGTACACCTCGCGGGGAACTCCACCTCATCAGCGGCAGGGAGATGAGGTGATGCCGCGGCCCATCACCACCACACCCTCCCCCCGGCTGTTGTCAGGTGGCCCGGCGTGGCGCGGCTGATGTCTTCATTCAGGACGGGAAGTTGGGTCTGTGATGGGGTCTTGCTATGAAAATTGTGAGTCTTTTGAATACCTTCCTCTGGCGCTTGGCTGCTACTGACGGTATGTAGAGGCGATGCGGTC
Source organism: Portunus trituberculatus (assembly GCF_017591435.1). Lineage (NCBI taxonomy): Eukaryota > Metazoa > Arthropoda > Malacostraca > Decapoda > Portunidae > Portunus > Portunus trituberculatus. Next base: position 15,550,415 of record NC_059301.1, on the reverse strand, counting down.
AGGGTGTCCTTGAAGATATAATAAAGAAAATGTAAGAAGCTGTCAGGTTTTGTGGCAGCCCTTGCTTGAAACCCTTTTCCACATATGATTCCCATCCATTAACCCTTTGAGTGCCACGACGTGTTTCCATATTCATTCTGGTTAGTATTTGGTGATTTTATACAGCTTCAGAAACTCATGTGCGGGATTAGAATAGTTGAGACAGTGGCTACTGATCTTCTGACCTCCATACACCCTTCCTAATGTCAACAAAATCGTCTAATTACACACAAAACTCAAGATAAAATGCGTCCTAGTACTGAAGGGGTTAATTGATCTATCCTATGTTTCTGTGATTCTCTGAGCAAAACACAAACGAAAGTTATTTTAAATAGATACATGCGTCTTTTCAAATAGCGTACCGGCTGTGCCCAAACAATAACAACTTTGTATGAGTTTTACGAACATAGTAAGCGTAATTGTGGGTCATTTAATCCACTTCCCCGCCCTTCCCTTTGGCATGTTAGTCTCCTTCAGTACATATGACCGCCATTAAGCAAAGCAAGATCCGCCTCTTCCATTAGTATGTTTTCTGTGTTTCTTCATCTCACAGTCTTATTGAGTCTTGTCTCATTGGTATCTTTTCTCTGCTTTATTTCTTCGTATTCCTGCTTCATTATTTC
>NC_059301.1:15529753-15544753 GCF_017591435.1 Portunus trituberculatus | reverse complement strand
TCCTAGCTGCGGAGGTGAACTCCCCGCAGCAGCTGTGGCGCTGTGCTCTCAACAAACGTGAAGATGAGCTTTACATTGCTTCCAGAGAAACCTGCACTGGCTGGCGAAACCTGCACTGGCTGGCGCTCTTTGCAGTATCTTCGCCACCAAACTAAAAAAAAGTTAATAGCTTTATGGATAACTAAATGAATTATAATTTAATACACAAATGAATAAATCTTTCTGTAAAGGAAAGTATCTTAGACGAATAGATAAATGAAGCAAGTAACAGAACGATGGCGAAATAATCCAGAAAATAGAAAAAAATCGTGAAGAAAATAACGGGAAAGAAAATTCTCCCTCGTTTGGGGTTGGAATATTTCAAAGAGAGCACCAGGAAAAAAATCGATGACACGGTGTTAGATAATGAAGCAAGGTCGAGCACCTGCCATCACCTGGTGCCTGGCGCTTCCTTGTCAATAGGAACACAGGTGCGAGGATGTGTATACCCTTGTTGTGAGCAGCGATCCCTCATTTCTAAGGCAGAGAGGTTGAGAGTGGCCATCCACAAGGGTTTCCAAAGATTGAAGTAAATATTCAGTTAACATGCTGATAACCCAGACCTCATGTTAAGCTTTGCCGGAAAAAACAGAGCGGATGCGGCGTGTTAGGAGTAAATGTCACACTGTGTTGTTTGTTGTCTGGTTTTCCTATTTTGATAGCTTTCCTCCTCCTCCTCCTCCTCCTTTCCCTACTACTACAGGTACTACTACTACTACTTCTACTACTACTTCTACTACTACTACTACTACTACTACTACTACTACTACTACTACTACTACTACTACTACTACTACTACTACTACATCTTTCTGGAAGTCTAGGAGTCCTAATTCAGTGTATATGTCTCATTCACTTGATTTTATTACAACGTTCCCATCAGTTTGAATTTTAACAAGAGAAGTCTGTCTTATCACCAAGTCGTGGGAATTCCGAGATGTGAATACTTTGCCTACAACTGTCCGGGAAAACCTCAGAACACGCGACCATGTAACTTGAAATCCCTGCTATCGTAAATGTTATGTTTTCTCTCCAGTCACAGACCTATACGCTTTGTTTGTTATTAAACCGACTGTTTACGTACTAACATTATTGATCAAATGTTTCTGGTACTCTGTAGATTTCCCGCGTGTCCGAAACACTGTTAACTAAGGCGCTGTCCTGCATTGTTGTCCGTCTCTTGACTAACTAACACGCTATTCCATCCTTTCTACATACCCTCGTCAGGCACCAATACTCTGCCTTACCTACAAGAACACACAGCCACCGCACTTTTTTTTTCTTTTCTTTCACCATCAACAGCATCCCCACTAGAGACACCGCCGCCAAAGCTCATGTTTCCATCACCACCATTACTGACATCACCAGAAACAATAACATTTAACATCAATCACCATCACTGCTACCGCCATCACACCATTTATGTCGACACTTCACCTTCACTATGGTAGCGTCACTCATGCCTCACGTTACACCCTTCCTTCCGTCGCAGCATTGCCACTACCACCACCTCTGCTTCACTGCCACTGGTGTCACTACAGCGGCAACAATCGTCACAGAGGAAGTTATCATGAGAAAAAAGTACAATTTCATGAGTACTATTAACAACGCAATAACAACAACAACAACAACAACAACAACAACAAACTACTACTACTACTACTACTACTACTACTACTACTACTACTACTACTACTACTACTACTACTACTACTACTACTACTACCACCACCACCACCACCACTACTACCACCACTACTACCACTACTACTACTACTACTACTACTACTACTACTACTACTACTACTACTACTACTACTACTACTACTACTACTACTACTACTACTACTACTACTACTACTACTAAAGTCTTTGGCGCCTCGATGTTTGTTGTTAAGTCTGAATTGCAGGAATACGACACTGTCACCACCACCACCAGTACCACCATCACCACCAGCACCACCACCACCAGTACCACCATCACCACCAGCACCACCACCACCACCACCACAATCATCATCAACATGCATGACCCGTCTCTGCCTTAGGGACTGTCCTTTCCTCCTGTCCCATCCCACCCAACCACCCAATCACCCACCCCACCCACTTTCCTTCCTATTCAAACCACTCCCGTCCCTCCTGTCCCTCCTGTCCCTCCTGCCTTCCCGCCCTCCCGTCCTTTGTCGTCGTGTCCTTTGAGTGAAGCTTGCCGCTCTGTCAACGATCGTCAGTCTCAAGAAGCAAACAACTCAGGACGGGCAGTGACATAAGTGTGAAAGAAAATAAGTGCTCGTTTTATGTTCTGTTTATGAAGTGTGTTTGTGTATGTATGAGAGAGAGAGAGAGAGAGAGAGAGAGAGAGAGAGAGAGAGAGAGAGAGAGAGAGAAACGCAATTTGTCTCTTATTTGAAGTTTTGAATCAAGATTTGCCTAGTTTCTGGTGAGCTGACTGTGTGTGTGTGTGTGTGTGTGTGTGTGTGTGTGTGTGTGTGTGTGTGTGTGTGTGTGTGTGTGTGTGTGTGTGTGTGTGTTCGTCAATAAACAGTATCAATGTCAACACTTCTGCCATGAATCTGTCACCGCCAGCATTCTACAGTATACAACACCTCATCATCCCCTTTCAACACAAAGACACTCACAGATGTACGGGGAAAAGAAAGCCTTCAGTGATCCCTTTACCACGAATTTTTATCACAACGCATTGCTGTTTATTTCACCTTATCTATATTGTTGTGTAATTAAGACAGGGAGGCTTCATTGACGATCACTGAGGGAAATTAGCTCACACATAATTTCTATTCCAAGACAGGCTGGCTGACTGGCTGAGTGACTGGTTGGCTGGCTGGCTTAGTAAATGAGTATCTGGATGACCGATTACTTGCTGGAGGTGTTGCTGGGTGACTGGCTGGGTGGATGTCTGATTGGTTGGGTGGCTGGCTGGTTTGGTGGATGACTGGATGACAGGCTGGCTGGGTGACTGGCTAGCTGGGTGACTGGCTGGCTGGGTGACTGGCTGGCTTAGTGATTGGCTGGGTGTTTGTTGTTACTGTCATTATTTTCATTATTGGAGGGGAGAGGTGTTCCCCTGAAGAAGCTGAAGGCGAAACCAGTTGGGAATTACTCCTTACCTCCGTTTCCCGTCACCTCCCCCCGTCAATTTGTCTGAAGGCCTGTACATATTTTCATTATTGTTATTGTTGTTATTATTATTATTATTATTATTATTATTATTATTATTAGTATTAGTAGTAGTAGTAGTAGTAGTAGTAGTAGTAGTAGTAGTAGTTGCTATTGTTGTTGTTGTTGTTGTTGTTGTTGTTGTTGTTGTTGCAGTAGTAGTTGTAGTAGAAGTAGTAGTAGCAGTAATAGTAGCAGTTGTGTTATTATTATTATTATTATTATTATTATTATTATTAGTAGTAGTAGTAGTAGTAGTAGTAGTAGTAGTAATAATAAAAATAACAGCAGTAGATTATCATGATTATTATTATCATATTTTATCATTTTTATCAACGTAAGCAGCCTTCATAGCTCAGTGGCTAGAGCGCTGGTCTAGTAAACCAGAGGCCGGGAGTTCGATCCTCCCTGAAGGCAAGTGGTATCTTCAGTTGTTTTTTTTTCCTATGATAAAGTAAAGTGAACGGGCTGGTGGCACACTGCGGCGGTGTCTTCCTTCACGTGACCATTGCAGGTGCGATGGGCGGGTAGGGAAGGTGTTTCTCGCCGCTGCGTCCCTGGCAGGTGGTCGTGTCGCTCCTTGGCAGAGGAAGTGTGGTAGCCGTGGTGTGATTTGAACGCTGCTCTTTTTTCAGCTTGGTTGTTGTCGCTGCTCATGACGGCACAGTGAGAGGAATTGTAAAGCAGTTGATTGGTACTGTGGTGTCAAAAAAAAAAAAAAAAACTGAAGGAAAGAGTATGGAGCATTTTTCTTTTGCAAATCGTAAAATAAACCACATAATCTTTCTCTCTTTTTCTCTTGCCAAAGCTTACTGTTTCTTGGGAAAAGCTTTATAGTTTGTTGCCAAAGTTTACTGTTCCTTACCGAACCTCTGTTTCTTGGCAAAGTTTAGAGCGGCAGTCGGCGGGACGCGACCCAAAATGTTTTGAGCGTTCCGAGCAGCTGGCGTGCCTGTGTGTGTGTGTGTGTGTGTGTGTGTGTGTGTGTGTGTGTGTGTGTGTGTGTGTGTGTGTGTGTGTGTGTGTGTGTGTGTGTGTGTGTGTGTGTGTGTGTGTGTGTGTGTGTGTGTGTGTGTGTGTGTGTGTGTGTGTGTGTGTGTGTTGTGAGGCCCAGAGAAGCCTTTAAACGCCTTTTGGATATATTCACAAAATCAAAGCCACCAGAAAAGACCAAACGAAAGTACAAGTATATTTTCATGGGGACTAATATTCTATACCATTGTTATATGCGTTTCTAGTCTATCGTTCATTGTCATTTTTCATAACACTATACCTGACTCCCACGGAACATTATTAGTATAAAACAATAAAGCATACACTGCTACTATACACTGGAATTTCGCACGCCAGAGTGAAGCAGGGAAAGATCTGTAACAATAACTCCTTTCGTGTTAATGGTGTGAGGCGGAGATGACACGAGAGTAGGGTGTGGTTGGGGTGAGGGGCAGTGAGTGGCTCACCTTCGTGTCCTCAGATCGAGTTGCATGACGCTGAGCAGTGTAGAGAGGATTGCATTTGTGGACATAACTAATCTGCCTCTTTCCTTCATAGCGTTATCATTTTTCTATACCAGATTGCGTTTATTGAATATTGAGATCAAGATTGAGTGTGGTGTGGGTATAGTGATGGCGTGAAGGATTGGTAACAGTGGCTGGTATGACTGTATGATTTGGATACAATGAATAACTACAGATATCACAAGGCAGACTTACGTATATGTGTTCTGTTCACTAGTTGTTTTAATTTATACATGCATGGGCTTATAATAATGAAGTGGTTTTGTCGTATTCCCAAGCATTCTCTCTCTCTCTCTCTCTCTCTCTCTCTCTCTCTCTCTCTCTCTCTCTCTCTCTCTCTCTCTCTCTCTCTCTCTCTCTCTCATCTTGCACACGGTTCTGTTTCGCGGTACGAGTGGTCCCTCCCAAGTGACGAGACACGGGGCATTGCGTGGCTGGAAATAATTAAGAGAGACAAGTCTGGATTTACCGTCAGCACGCACCTTTCCCTCCACACGAGATGCGATGTGACGGGCGGGGAAATAATGGTGTGTAGACGTGTAGCGTTTCGTGCCTTCCTTATCAGCAGCAGAGGCTTGTCAAAGTTGTTACCGACACAACAGACTCATGCACCTCTACTTTGATTTATTTTAGCGTATTTATCTCTTTATCTGTTTACTTGTTTTTTTTTCTTTTTTTTCTTTTAACGTTTGGCTGTATAAGGATGAGAACAGTTGTATTTTGACCTTCATTTTAAGGATTATTCTGGTCTGATATGATTTTCAGTTGATTGATTTTTTTTTTTTTTTTTTTTTTTTTTGAGAATATCACAATTGGATGCGATAAATAAGGTATGTAATATTTTTCTTGCATTTATTCAAACAAGAAGTTGGTACTATAGTGAAATTCAGATTGGAGAAAGAAGCAGGAGAGGATGAAAGAAGCTTAGAGAAAAAGAAACTTGAAAATTTAGTAGAAAGAAATCAAGCGATATTGGATGCTTAAGCTACTACTACTACTACTACTACTACTACTACTACTACTACTACTACTACTACTACTACTACTACTACTACTACTACTACTACTACTACTACTGAGAGAGAGAGAGAGAGAGAGAGAGAGAGAGAGAGAGAGAGAGAGAGAGAGAGAGAGAGAGATTAATTATGCTCAAAATATACTGGAGAAAATGTTTACATGTTTGACATTCAACATAAAATGAAAAAAACTATAAATACAAAAAAAGTTTCCGTGGTGCTGTAAATGTATTTTATTTTAACAGCTTGAGACAAATGGGGCCAGTAGGCTCGCCAAGGCACCAAGCTGAAGACGTGGCCGGCGCCTCCATAACTCGGTAAGTTCATTGGAGACTGTTCAGTCCCGTCTGATACTTAATGTTAGGCTGTATTTGTTGTGATACTTGAAACAATTCACGTTTGATATGAAGTGTGTGTCAATGGTGTGTAGGCGCCACGTGTGAGGCATGACGGATTTTAACAGACCACACACTCGCTAGCTCTCTCGCCCGGGCCACATGGCGCGTGTCACTCACTGGAACCGTGACATCATTGTGAAGGATAAGATAAAGCTTACACTAAAAGACATAGCGAGAGTTGATCCTTTTTAACACTCCAAGATGGTATTTCTAACGCGCAACGTACAGTCAGTATCACTTCACAATATGCGAGTCAGGCTTGTGTCATCTTAACTACAGGTAGGTACATTTTTTGCGTGAGGAAGGGTGAATGACAGTAGTGAATATTTGCAGTGTTGCTTGATTAATATAAGAAAAAAAAATTGACCATGATATATTATGAATGAATAGAGATGGTATGAATCTTTGCGTGATGAAGAAATGGAGGGGTAGGAGGAAGAGGCTACGCTGGGTGGTCGCTTCCTTGCCGAGTACAGAGATCCGCCGAGAACACGCGTCCGAATCCAATGAAACATATTATGTAATTACACGTTGGTTCCAAGCATACTTATCTAATGCAGTAAATATTTCAACACATTCTCATATCAATGTATTTAATAGCTTGCTGAAATGGAGAAAAGGTTCAAGAATGCGCGTAGGTCTTTCAAAATGGTGACTTGGGACTGGAGGCAACCAGACACTTGACGGCTGGCTGGCACGTGGCGCGGCTCAGCTGGCAAGGAAGACAGACTTGTTTGTGTCTTCCGTTCGCGAATATGTTCGTAATCGCGTTTAGTGCGTAGGTATCTGCTTTGTTAGAGAACTCAGCTTATCTTGGAGGTTCTTCACATCGCTTCGGTGAGTAATAAGTGCACTAAATAAAGCTGATTTGATGTAGTCCATACCATTTGTTTGGCGAGACGAGTGTCTTGCACGAAGAGGATTACGTCATTTGATTTACCATTCCAGTGTTTCCGTGCGTAATGATATAGTCTCGGAGGTCAAGAACCGTGCACAGAGGTCAGAACTGAGGAGAGATGTGTTGCATTTAGTGATTTTTGTTTTAGATTAGAAGCAATTACAATACTTGTGTTTCGTGCGGGAACATGTGAGAAGTGGTGTTTCACGTTTATCGCCCCTCATTGTGACTTGTAGGGAAAATTATACATGGTAAGTTTATAAAACCAGAATTTATGGTTCCACAGTGTACGTAGTGATGAAATAGTGAGCACGTCGTGAGTTTAGGGGCGTTCCTTGTTGCTGAGAGTGGTGTGCCGGACGGAGGTTTGAAAGAGACGCTATGTAGCGACGGCATCAATTTACGGAAAGCAGCGGTATTCTAATTTGGAATGTAGATATGACGGAAATACCAGTATAAGAGAAACACTTTGAAAATGGTCACAACGCTGATTGAAGGTCCTTGTAAAGCTGTGAATTAGAGGCTCCTTGATGCGTTATATCTGACAATGCAGGTTATAGAGATTATTTGTTTTTATTGTTTATTTTATCACTTATTTGTGATAAATAGAATGTGTAATATTATACGTTCTGAAGTGTGGTTCACGGCGTGGTGCAGCGTTCCCTGCCAGCTGCCGCTGATCAAGCCTAGCACGTCCGGATTAGCAAGTATTGTGGCAAAGAAAATAGCACAGGATAATTTTAACTAAGATTAACTTATTAAGACAAATACCAAGAGCAGGTCATTACCAGCAAGTGGAAACAATTTTTAAGAGAGTTGTTCTCTCTGACAAATAGGTCCTGAAATATTAATCTCAGATATTTTATAAATAAGTTAGATATTGAGTAAACGTGTAGTGATGACATGTGTTTCCATTACAGGTAAGTACCCTGTACAGCTCATCGCGGGACAGCGAGGGACAGCGCTGGAGCACCACATGCAAGATGTGTCTGTGACAGGTTTGTGACTGCTGCTGTTAACCCGCTTGCCTTGCAGGTATGCACTCACCATGTAACCTTACTCCACAGCTCCATAGCAGCAGTATTCCTGCCGGTGATCAGTGCTGGTGGCGGAGAGGGAATTTCTGGTGGTTTGCTCTACAGTGACGTGTTGCTTGCATTCTGGTAAGTGACGGTTCTAATGACAATGATCTGTTAATGAATTGTGATGCAGTAACAGACATGCCATTCCATACCAGCACTGACGTGTGCAAACACTCATTCATTCACTTGTCACCACAGCACCGCGCGTGTACTGCCAGTTACACTAGATTAACTTTGCTCCTTGCACATACAGCCTTTTCCCTCTCAGCTAGCTGGTAGCTATAGTGCACGTGTGTTGTGCATCAGTCAGCCTTGGTGTCTTGTACATTATGAATCAGAAGCAGAACTGATTATATTTCGTGATATGCTGATTACAAATTTGCATTGCAGATGGAACGTGAGATTCATACTAATCATAGGTAGCCCTTGGCGAGTTTTTTGTGGATTTGATGGCGCAGCAACCAAGGCACAGCGTCAAGACAAGTGTATCGTGCCAAGTTATGGAAAGATGTTGTTCTACTTTAATAGTAACACCCCTGCCATGTGTGAGGCGCCTCCACCTATAGGCTAGTGTGAGACACTAGGCAAACAATAGGTTTCTTATTCTCGGTGTATGTTGCGGGACAGAAAGAGATGGATGGTGTGAGGGGTTGGGCCCCTTTTCTTCATAATTGCCGTATGTTCATCCTGATGTGATACATGTGAAGCTAAGAGGGAAGGGATTGAAAGGGTGTTTGAGAGACGAAAATCGTATATGTCAACTCAGCGTGTAGCAAAGAAAAAGAATATGAATTTGTAAAGGTTAATTGAAGGTGAGATGGCGAAGTGAAAGAGTGGAAGAGTGGGAGAGTGGGTGGCTGCCCGTGAGACCACAGGTGCTGAGGAGTGTTTTGGAATGGAAGCTTTATCAAGGCTGATGTGCATGAAAGTTTAGACGATAACACTGGGAGGCTGTGGCTGCAGATTGGTTCATTTGGGTCGACGGTTAACCGCCCCCCTCTCAGTACTGGGACACATTTTTACCTTGAGATTTGTGTACGATTAGAAATAGATGTGGATAACAGAGAGAGAGAGAGAGAGAGAGAGAGAGAGAGAGAGAGAGAGAGAGAGAGAGAGAGAGAGAGAGAGAGAGAGAGAGAGAGGAATTACCTCGCTTGAATACCGCCCACAAAAATATGAAAATAAATGTGAGTAACCAAGAGAGAGAGAGAGAGAGAGAGAGAGAGAGAGAGAGAGAGAGAGAGAGAGAGAGAGAATTACCTCGCTTGAATACCACCCACAAAAATGAAAATAAATGTGAGTAACCAAGAGAGAGAGAGAGAGAGAGAGAGAGAGAGAGAGAGAGAGAGAGGGAGGAGAATTACCTCGCTTGAATACCACCCACAAAAATGAAAATAAATGTGAGTAACCAAGAGAGAGAGAGAGAGAGAGAGAGAGGAATTACCTCGCTTGAATACCAACCACAAAAATGAAAATAAATGTGAGTTACCAAGAGAGAGAGAGAGAGAGAGAGAGAGAGAGAGAGAGAGAGAGAGACTTAGTAATAAAATAGGTAATGTATTTGATGTTGGTAGTAGCAGGGGTTTCTTCTTATTAATGGATTCGCGGTAATTGGCGTAGAACAGCGTGTCATTAAGGCTGCGTGGTGATTAAGTGTTGCTGTTTATCATTGGCCGCTGGATAATTGATAGTGTTTACATTTCCTTGTGGCTGGTGTTGATTTATGGCGCCGGCGTATAGTGGAGAGCTCTTTACATCTGTTCTCAAGGCTTCGGTTAATTTATTGTATTTTTTTTTATTTGTTTTATTTATTTATTTTTTTTTTTTGAAGGTTTGAAAAGTGCAGTAATTTATCGTGGAGGTATTTTTCTTTATGGGTTAGATGAGAGGTTAATGTTTCTCTTTCCTTTCATTGTTTAGTTTTTGTTCTGTATAAATAAGGTTGTTGTTCTCTTGTGTTGAGAGTTATTATTATTGTTGTCATTGTTATTATTATTATTATTATTATTATTATTATTATTATTATTATTATTATTATTGTTGTTGTTGTTGTTGTTTTCACTAATATTTGTATTGTTATCATCATCATCATCATCATCATCATCATCATCATCATCATCATCGTAATCGTACAAGCGTTGTCCTTGCAAAACGTCTCTACTTATCATACTAAGCGTGTCATTTGCTAACCAAGGTAATCAATCGTACAACTTCTACATACTTTATTATGGAACTTAACGTCTACGTTAAATTTTGTAGAGTTCAGGTGTGTTAGTCTCGTCTGGCGGTGACACTGCGTTGCTTCACACACACACACACACCTGCCTCGTGTTCAGGAGTGACGCAGCCACTCGTTCGTTAACAAAACACTTGTGTCATGATCAGGAGCGAACTTCAGACCTTCCCAGTGATGGTCGGAGACGTCACCCACTTACCTTCCCTTCAGCCAAAAAATTTATTGTCAGGAGTGGGATTCGAACCCACGCCCGGAAGACCGGACTGCGACCTGAACGCAGCGCCTTGGACCGCTCGGCCATCCTGACTTGGGACTAAGAGAAAATATCAAAAAATAATACATAAAGATCTAATATCTTGGAAAAAAAAAAAATCGAGGAATAAACAATTGATGACGTAACTGTAACGAATTGTGGAGAGTTAATGCAGTTGTTGTGGGATCATGTCAAGGTTAGCGAACCCACTCATGGCACGGGAGATGTTGTGCCCGCTATATAGTCTTACCATAATCCCAGTTGTGTGATACTGAAGTTTACTAACAAAGTGAAATATTGAAGCTTACTAAAAAGGATTATCGAATCTTACTAAAGGGAATAATATTGAAGTTTACTTACAGAAGGCGAAACATGAAGCTTATTAGAGAGATTGTCGAAGCTTACTAATGGGAATAATATTGAAGTTTACTTACAGAAGGTGAACTATTGAAGCTTAATAGAGAGATTATCGAATCTTATTAAAGGAAATAATATTGAAGTTTACTTACAGAAGGTGAACTATTGAAGCTTACTAAGATTATTGTAGGTTTGTCAAGAGAAGAGATAGCGAACTTTACCAAAATAAGTATTGAAGCTTATAAATAGGAGAGATATTGAAGCTTACTAACAGCTTTAACTCCTTCAGTAGTGAGATGCATTTTTACCTTGATTTTTTTAGTATGATTAGACGATTTTTATTTGTATTAGGAAAGCTCTATGGAGGTCAAAAGATTAATGGCCACAGTCTTTTACTATACTAATCCCACACATGTTTCTGAAGCTGTATAAAATCGTCAAGTACTAACCAGAATGAATATGAAAACGCGTCCTGGTACTGAAGAGATTCAAACATGACGCATATCAATCCCTTGACAATTAGCCTCCCTGGTGAACGTGGCTATACTGAATCCGTGTGTCAGTCTTGCCGCAGTGGAAGTCAACACACTGCTGCAGGAGTCACATGAGATCAAGCAGTGTGGTGTTGGCAAATAGGTTAGCTTATCTTGGGTTAGGTTAGGTTGGGTTGCGTTGCGTTACAAGTTCTTAGCAGTTTTTGAGACCGTGTGTGTATAATGTTATGTTATTTGTTGGGTTAAGTTAGGTTTATGTGGTGTTTGTTGTGGGTCCTCTGCCTCCTATTCTTTTTTGTCTTCTTCCTCTTCCTCTTCCTTCTCCTGTTATGCGATGTCAGGTTGCTTTATGTTACTTGTTCCTCTTAGCAGTCACTGAATAACTCTTAACCCCTTCAGTATGACGCGTTTCCATATTCATCTTGCTTACAATTTGGTGATTTTAAACAGCTTCAGAAACTGATGTGGCGGATCAAAATAGAGAAGACTCTGGTCATTAATCTTTTGATCTCCACAGACAGACTCCTCCTAATGTCAATAAAATGGTCTAATGTTACACAAAGCACAAGGTAAAAATGTGTCCCAGTACTGAAGAGGTTAAGTTAGTTGGCATTACATTACATTGCGTTACAAATTCTTAGCAGTTTTTGAGACCGTGTGTGTGTATCATGTTATGCTATCTTAGGTTGCTTTACGTTACTTGGTTGTCACTGAATAACTCTTAATTAATCCTTTGAGTACCATGATGCATTTCCATATTGATTTTGCTTGCTATTTGGCGATTTTATACAGCTTCAAAAATTCCTGTGGGGGATTAAAATAGTGAAGACTGTGGCCATTAATCTTCTGACCTCCATAGACCCTTCCTAATGTAACTAAAATAGTCCAATCGTACACAAATCTCATGATAGATATGTGTCTCAGTATTGAAGACCTTAAATTGAAACGTTATAGCTCGATATTTCTGTACCTAACACGAACAGAGAGGCAAGGGTCAACGCACCACTGGGATCTGCCACACGGAACTCACTGATTAATGGAAACTGTTCATAAAGATACGCAGTTTTATCTGTTCGTTCTTTCCACTCGCTTTGTGTCCCGTCCCGGTGTGCAGCAGTGAAGCATTGCCGCGTGAAGCATAACGTCGTGATCAACGGCCGGGGTTACGTAGCATTCAAGCCAGGATATCAATCACAAGGAAACACAGCGGGGAATACATTTTTTTTGTAAGTGCATTCATAACACTCAGATATTGTAATGTTTTCTGTCGCTTCGCTTAATCTCTTCAGAACCAGGATGCGTTTTCATATTCATTTTGTTTATTATTTTGTGATTTTATACAGCTTCAGAAACATGTTGGAATTAGAATAGTAAAGACTGTAATAAAATCGTCTAATCATACCCAAAAATCAAGATAGAATGCATGTCAGTATTGAAGGGGTTAATTCTGGGATGTGTAAAGGTTTTGTGTTAAGTGGAAGCGTTTGCATTGGCTTGATGGTGAAGCGAGTGAATTACATCGTTAGTGGGTGTCAGGATCAGCGTTGCCGGTAAAGGGTTGTGTGCCGAGAAGTTGTGCTGTTTTGAAGTGTGGGCAAGGAGTAGAATGATGGATTAGACGAGGAGTCCTGTTATATACTCAATCAGAGGCGAGTTACATTCGAGTACTTGGGTGTTAGTCAGTGGCTCTTGTTCTTTTATTATGTAAGAGGGAAAAACTGGCTAAGGGGAACATAAAATAAAAGAAAAATTAAAAAGATGCACTTAGTAGCCAGTCCCTTGCCAGTCCGGGAGAGTTAGCACCCAAAAATAGGGATAAATGTCTTGAAACCTCCCTCTTAAATGAAGTCAAGTCATTGGATGTTGGAAATACAGAATCATGTAGGGAGTTCCAGAGGTTACCAGAGAAAGGTGTGAATAATTGAGTGTAGCGTTGTGTTGTAATTTTTGTCGTGTTCTTATTGTCGACTTAGTGTTTTATGATATGCACAGTTAAGTCAGCAGGACATGGAAGTATTTGGAAGTATTTTGAGTCAGTTAATATTGAATAAAACATTAGATTATTAAGACATGAAACTATCTTGCCCCTGTTCATATTTAGTCTAGTTCGCTCAGTATAAAACCCGAAGACTAGCGTGGCATTGAGCTATAAATATTTACACTTAAACGCATGTACAGCTATCTTGCGCTAAATCATGTGAAAATTACCGTAACAATACAAACGATGAGCATGTTTTTAGTGTCACTGTGCAATGTATCCCACTCTTAAGGCAGCAACTCTCCCATGACGCAGACACTTAGCACAGTCATTGATCACACTAGCAGACACTGATATCACGCGGCCGCAAGTTCCTGTTCAAAGCGTGTGCATGTGCGGGGCCTTCTTCCGCTACCGTTGTAAAATACTTGTCAAACCGCGTACAGGTGTGAGGGCCTCTTCGTATACACAAACACTCGGGCTTCATATCTCCTAACGTAGATGTCCACCAAAACACTGTAAAAGCAATAAAAGAAATAAAAGGAGTAACAAACACCGTGATGGGAAGAAGGGCTTATAGAGGTCATCAAAAGAGAACTGAAGGTGTTTCTTGAGATGGGTAAACGCAGCGTAAACAGAGACAGAGGGACTGACAACTAAATGGGCCTTCTTTACTTCACTCTTTATGTTTCTCTTGGCCAGCTTTCTCCCTCTTACATGATAAAATGCTATAGATGTAATAGTTGCCTTGGAAATGATGAAAGAAGGGGTGAGAGTGGGATAGGAACATACATACATGACCTTTATGGATATTGGAATCTTTTATATAGAATCGCCTGAGAAAGACAGGGAAATTGTGAAAGCGAATCGTAATCCCAATAGAAACAGACGCTAGGGATCTTGTGTGTTAATCCTTCAGTACCGTGACGCGTTTCCATATCCATTCTGGTTACTATTTGCTGATTTTAGACAGCTTCTGAAACTCTTGTAGGGGTGATTAGAATAGTGAAGACTGGCTTTTGATTAATCTTCTGATCTCCATAGATTCTTCCTAATGTCAATAAAATGGTCTAATCGTACACAAATCTCAAGGTAAAAATGTGTCCCCGTATTGAAGGGGGTTAATATATCGCTATGCATGTAACACAGTACAAAACGAACGGTAGCCGAACCATCTAAGGAAGAAGTTTGGATATTGGTAGCTGCAAGAGTTAACCAGTAGTATACTCTCAATCATTCATACCTTTCTCTGGTAAACTCTGGAACTCCCTGCCTGCTTCTGTATTTCCATCTTCCTACGACTTGATTTCGTTTAAGAGGGAGGTTTTAAGACATTTGTTCCTGACTTATGGCTAATTCTGTATCATTCTTTACGGGAAGTGGCATTTCAAGTGGGCCTTTTTTTTTTTTTTTAAATATTTTGTTGCCCTTGGCTGGTTTTCCCTCTTGCATAAAAAGAAAAAAAAGGATTTATGAACAGTGGTCTTATTGACGATCCTCATAAAACAGTGTGTGTGTGTGTGTGTGTGTGTGTGTGTGTGTGTGTGTGTGTGTG
>NC_059301.1:15524753-15527253 GCF_017591435.1 Portunus trituberculatus | reverse complement strand
CAGAGAAAGGAGTCGCCCTGTCACCCTGTCACCCTGTCACCCTGTCGTCTTGTTTTTTTTGTCGTATCACCCTGCTGTCCTCTTTTCCTGCTACCTTTCTGCTTCTCTACTGCTTGTTTTTGTCCTCTTTAGGTCAGTGAGGTTGTAACAAGAGGTCAAACAGAGAAAGGAGTCGCCCTGTTACCCTGTCGTCTTGTCGTCTTGTTCCCTGTCGTCCTGCTGTTCCCTTTCCTGCTACCCTCCTGCTTCCCTCCTGCTTATTTTTGTCTTCATTTCTTTGTATCTGCTCGTAACTCTATTATTTTTTTTTTACTCGCCTTGTCGTCCTATCGTCCTGCTGTTGCCTTCCCTGCTACCCTCCTGCTTTCTTTCTGCTTGTTTTTGTCTTCTTCCGTTCTTTGTATCTCCTCTTATCTCTATTTTCTTGTCCTATTTTTTTGCATATTTTTTTGTTTTGTTTTGCTTGGTAGTCTGTCTGTCCCTGTTTGCTACTCTTCTGCTTATCTCCTGCTTTCTTCCTGCTTGTTTTTGTCTTCTTTCGTTCTTTGTATCTGCTCTTATCTCTATTTTCTTGTCCTATTTTTTGCCTATTTTTTGTTTTGTTTTTTGCTTGGTAGTCTTGCTGTCCCTGCCCCTGCTTCTCTTCTGCTTCCTTCCTGCTTTCTTCCTGCTTGTCTTTGTTCCTCTGAGTTCTTATACGTGTCTGCTCTTATGTCTGGGTTTTTTAGCCGTTCTATTTCTAAACACTATTCTGTAAGTTCTTCTATTTTGTTTGGTAATCCTGCTGTCCTCCTTTCTGCTAACCTGCTTCCCTCCTGCTTATCTTTGCTCCTCTCCCTCTTTATTCTCTGCGCTATTTTTTCGCCTACTTTCTTGCCATTATACTGTAGGTACGTCTCTCTGTTTTGTTTGGTAATTCTGCTGTCTCCTTTCTGCTGATCTGCTTCCCTCCTGCTTATCTCTGTCCCTCTTAGTGTTTAGTATCTGCTCTTTACTATTTTTGTTCACCTATTTCTAGCTATTATACTGTAAGTCTCTGGTTTTTCTCTTCTCTGCTATTCTTCTGCTTCCTTCCTGCTTATCTCTGTCCCTCTTATTGTCTGTCGTAACTATTTTTTTCGCCATTTTTCAACCATTATACTGTAAGTTCCTCTATTTTTGCTTGATAATCTTGCTTTTCCCTTTCTTGCTACCATTACATCAGGGGGTGGGCAAACTTTTCTGTGCTAGGGCCACGTTAGAAATGATCACAATCTTATAGGGCCACATACTATACTAACCTAAAATCATAAATATTTGATATACAAAATTAAAGGCTTCTAAAGAAAAAGTCATTCTCATAAGCATTTGCACACTTGAAGAAAATGGAATGGTCACAATACTATTTGGTGTTGTTCATTAATTTGCTCTTTCCAATTTGCTAACATATGTCGGGCCGCATGAATTCCTTTGGCGGGCCATAGTTTGCCCACACCTGCCTTATATACTTCCCTCCTGCGTATTTTTGTCCGCCTTAGTTCTTAATATCTTCTCTAAACTATTCTTCACCTGTTTTTATCCACTATTTTGTAAGTCCCTCTGTTTCGCTTATTAATTTCTTTTCTTCTGTCTCTCACACTCCAGGTTATCTTTTCTATATTTACATGTTTCTGCTGGTTTCTCATCCCACAAGTTCCTACATACGTCTCCTCGTCATGTAATCCTCCTTCTTCTTCTTCTCCCTCTATGTCTATTCATGACCGTTTTTTTTCCTGCCTTCACTTTTCATTCAGAGCCTCTTCTTGTCTTTCTCCCGTCTCGTATATTCCGCCACGAATCTCTTCCTTCCCTCACGGCACAGTCTTTTGTTTTCAAGTGCTTGCTTGTCTCTCCTTTCTTTACTCTCTTCTATATCTGCCTCATTCACCGTCACTGTTCCGTGTCATGCGCCTTTCCTCCTACCTACCTCCCCCTTTCTGTGGATTTTTTATGGGTACTGTTTGCCTATTCTCTTTACCACCGTCATGTTTGATTCTGTCTGCTGTACCTCCTCATTGCCGCTCCCTGTTGTCTCTCTGCCTGGGTCCTTTTTCATGCATAAGTATTGTATGTGGTTCTGTATAGTCCAGTTGCTCGCTGTGTTGATTTCTCGTGTATATAAATTCCTTCAGTACCAGGACGTGTTTTCATATTCATTCTGGTTACTATTTGGCAATTTTATACAGCTTCAGAAACTCTTGTGGGGATTGATATAATAAAGACTCTGGCCATTAATCTTCTGAGTTCCATAGACTCTTCCTAATGTAAATAAAATCGTCTAATCACTCCTGTAATTCATGATAAAATATGATCCAGTACTGAAGAGGTTAAAGGAGCTTAACTTCAATATCGTGGCGGGTAAAGATCAGATTATATTATCAGTTCGACCTTTTACTTTTTTTTCCTCCCCCGCACAAGTCGGTAAGGAAAGAAAAAAAAGGTCATACGTGTTTCCGGAATCAAGTGCTGCTGTTGTACACTC
>NC_059301.1:15514753-15519753 GCF_017591435.1 Portunus trituberculatus | reverse complement strand
AATATGTCTCTTAAATCGTACATACACCCATGAAAACATCGTAGCATCAACTGGAACCTCTTGATATAATAGAGATAAGGCGCAGAAGTGTTTTAAAATACAGGCCATAGTGTTCTGTGGCGCGATCCATTAGAAAGACAGCCAGTAGTGTACAAACAGCTGAGGTCACCAGACTGATTGATAGTGCCTAGTGTGTTTGGTGACTCACGCGAAGATAAATGACCCTCGCGTATCGATAAGTACAGGGTCACGTCACCTTGCGCATAGAGTATAGTGTCTTGCCAGCTGTTGCACCTTCTCCCTAACCAGCGTGGTGTGCTTCTTGTTCATCTAACAGTATGCGTGACTAAAACAGCTTAATCTCTTCAGTACTGGGACGCACTTTTTTTTTATCTTGAGTTTGTGTACGTTTAGACGATTTTATTTACATTACGAAGGATTTATGGAGGTTAGAAGATTAATGATCAGAGTCTTCACTAGTTTAGTCCTCACATATGTTTCTGAAGCTGTATAAAATCACCAAATAGTAGGCAGAATGAATATGAAAACGCGTCACAGCACTGAAAGGGTTAAGTTGCAAGGCCCGTATTCAGAAACGCTCTATTCTCTCACCACGACAGTTTCCCAAGGCTACGGAGATGATTAGCGGGGTTTTCAAGAATATTTCCGATCAATAATGTAGAAATGTTGTCACTCTTCTCAAGAACCGTAGGAACAGTAAAAAAAAACTCGTGTAAATTCAAATCAAGCCTTTTGAAATAATGTCGGTTGAGGCACAGAAGTGTTTGTGAATACGAGCACAAATACGAACTAGTGAGACTTGGTAAGGTTAGGTTAAGTTAAGTTAGGGTTAGGTTAGATTCAAATTACTCATAATGATATACGTAACTATAAACTCTGGTGCTACGTTTATGGATGAAGGCTTTGGATAGATTACGTTATGATTAGGTGACATTAGTATATAACAGGCTATCTTAGGTTAACTCCAATTGATTCCTACTCACCACCATAACTCTTAACATCCCTAACGCGTTGGAGGCCACGAGTCACTGCCACTGGGGTAAGCAATAATAACAAGAGACACGAGACACGAGCAGAGTAGCAGCCCCGCTCACCTCAAACACACAAGGAGAAGAAATCATAGCAGTGCATACCTTGGACTTGTTGGTATTATCTTCTTATCTCTGGAATGCTGCTGACTCCATCTTTTCCAGCCCTTCTCCCCCCCCCATCCCCTTGCCTCCCACACCACCACCCGTGCTTCCTCACCTTTACCTTGCCGTGTGTGAAGGGGTGAAGGGAAGGCAGAGGAGGAGGAGGAGGAGGAGGAGGAAGGAGGAAGGAGGAGGAGAAGGCGTGGCCCATCCTAAGCCTCACTTTTAAGGCTTCCGCTAGGTTATGATAGCTACTTTAGTGGGGTTTATTTAAGGCTTCCTCCGCCATGTCTAATGCTGGTGCTATGGGCTGGCATGCCTCTACACTCTTTTACACCCTTACACCTCACTGGTTTACCTTATCTTTATCACCAAGCTACTTTCCTTTCTCCATTCTACACCCTACTGGTTCCTTGTCTATCTTCTACACCCTCTCTATTTTCAACATGCATCTACTCCCTTACTTTTCAATGGTTCATCTTATCCTTATCACCTAACTACATTCCTTTCTTTATTCTACACCCCCTACTGGTTCACTTCTTCTACACCCTCTTTTTTTTTTTTTTTTTTCAATCTGCTATTACTTCCTTACTCACAGGTTCTCCTATCTTCATCACCAAGCTACATCCCTTTCTACATCTACACCCTAATGGTTCGCTTCTATCTTCTATCTTCTTTCATGCCACAATGTATCGCCTTTCCTTATCTTGACATCTTCACTGGATCTCCCTTCCCCCCCATACACATCTTATCTCCTTTTTTTTTTTTTTATCGTACCGAATCTCTCCCCCTATCATCGACACCGTATCTGGATCACCTCTCATCTTTCCTTACCTCCCTTATCTTCCCTCATCTTCTACACCCACCTGGATCCTTTTTCCCTCCTCGCTATCCTGACGGGCCTTCCCTCTTCATCTTCTTTCTTTACCTTATCCTATCTTTTACACCTTGCTGGAGCTTCCTTCTCTCTCTTCTATATAGTGGGTAGATATACTGCAGGGTGCTCTCTCTCTCTCTCTCTCTCTCTCTCTCTCTCTCTCTCTCTCTCTCTCTCTCTCTCTCTCATTACGGAGAACAATAAGCAGAACAACAGTTACAGAAGAATCACGTGGTTTTTTTTGCCTCCGCCTCCTCCACCAACCTCGGGGCGTGCCATAGTTCCCAGAGAGGCTTAGCGGAATGGGAGGTGTCGGCGAATTGTCTTTGTTTTGGAGACTAATTTCACGCGTCTCGAACACAGGCTTGGAGTTGTTACTGTTATCACCAACTGCTGTTCAGAGAGGCCCATATTCTGATACACTTCCGCGCCTCACAGCACCTTCACTATTTTCAGAGCTCTCTAGTTGTAGTGACACGCCTTTTTAACCCTCTTCAGTATTAGGACAGTTTTTTTTACCTTGAGATTTGTGTACGATTACGCCCATTATATTTACTTTAGAAAGGTCTATAGAGGTCAGAAGATTAATGGCCATAATCTTTACTATTTCTGAAGCTGTATAAAATCCCTTAATAGTAAGCACAATGAATATGGAAACGCGTCATGGTGGCTTTCCTCAGTGACCTTTCCGAATCCAGTTTTTTTTTAATGTAGGGAAGAGCCAAGAGCCAAGAGCAAAAAAAAAAAAAAAAAAAAGATAAAAAAGAAAGGCCCATTTGAGTGCTGGTTCTCTAAAAAGTGGAAAAGCGTCAGCCAAAAAGAGATATGTTAACAAGTTTTATGCATGATCAACAGGACAAATACTCTTTACAACTCTGCTAATCGCCTCTGTGGTCCTTGAAAATGGTCGCGGTGAGAGAGGGAAGCGTTTCTGAATATGGCGCAGTGCTGTTATGTCTATCCTCGTCCTTGTTAGGTGAGTGTGTTTTGATGGTTAATGTAGGTAGTGTAGTAGGTGGTAGTGGTGGCGCTGGTGGTGGTGGTGGTGGTGGTGTTGCTGCTGCCGCTACTAAAACTATTTCTGCTATTGTTATAACCACTACGGCTACTACTGTTTCTACTATTCTTACTACTGCTTTTACTACTGCTGCAGCTATTACTCTTCTACTATTACTACTACTACTACTACTACTACTACTACTACTACTACTACTACTACTACTACTACTACTACTACTACTACTACTACTACTACTACTACTATTATCATTATTACCTCAACTACCACCAACGCTATGAAAACAAATACCAGCAGCATCCATAACACTACTACTACTACTACTACTACTACTACTACTACTACTACTACTACTACTACTACTACTACTACTACTACTACTACTACTACTACTACTACCACCTTACCTTTCATTGTTGTCTGCAGCGTGTGTCGTATACGTGGCGCGGTCCAGTAATTGGCGGTGAGAACTCCCAAGTGTTTTAATTGAGCTTCCGTTGGTTGTTATTGTGTTGCCGTTGGTCTGTGGTGCGACACAATGGGTTCTGTAAGGTGGTGAGGTGCTGCTGTGCATTTCCACGCTTTTCTTCATTGTCTTATCTCATCTGTTCTTGTGTTGGTGGTGTTTTGTAGTTTCCAGAAATATTTGGTAAGTTTTTTTTTGTTTTGGTGTTTTTAATTGTCTTCCACAAGTATTTGGTAGTTTTTTTTTTATTTATTATTTTTATGGTTTTTGTTTATTGTTTTATCTCTGTTTTCTTGTACTGGTGATATTTTATTATTTCCAGAAGTATTTGGTAATTTTTTATTATTTTGTATTTTTTTATTGTTTTATCTCTGTTTTCTTGTACTGGTGGTGTTTTATAGTTTCTAGAAGTGTTTGGAAAGGGTTTCTAATTCACCTGAGCTCCGAAGTAATAGAATTCGGAGATGACTCATTGCATTCAAATTGTGTTTCTTTTCAATCCTTTTCTAAATTTCCTTGTATACTTTGCTATCCTTACTAGTTAACATTTCATCCAGACGGTTCTCGCTATAAAGACATACTTTTGCATCGTCGTTTGCTTCACAGTTGCATTTCCTCCTGTCCTTGCGTTTAACCCCTTCAGGACTGGGACGCATTTTTTTTTAACTTGACTAGACGATTTTATTGACATTAGGAAAGGTTTATGAAGACCAGGAGATTAATGGCCACAGTCTTTACTATTTTACTCCCCCCACATAAGTTTCTAAAGCTGTATAAATTCACTAAATACTAAGCAGAATGAATATAAAAACACGTCATGCTACTCAAGGGGTAACAGCGTCAGTGCACGGACATTTTACAATCTCAAAACGTCTAATACTCCCCAGGATGAAGCAAACGAAGAGCAAAAAGGCGGTAACAACACTTCTTACCTTTAGTCCATCATTCAGAAAGACACGAGATATATTTAACGTGCGTCAGATGATAAATATGAAGCTGTGTGGAGTCAAAGGTCAGCTACCCTTACCGCACTCCAGGCTTTCCTCAGTGACCTTTCCGAATCCAGTTTTACGAGTAGGAAATTGCCTGAAAGTGAAATGGTGTCACACTAAGGAGATGGAGAACGGATTTTTGACACTTGAAATCAACTTAGCGGTGGTTGTGGTGTGCTGGAGAGAGAGAGAGAGAGAGAGAGAGAGAGAGAGAGAGAGAGAGAGAGAGAGAGAGAGAGGTTAGTTGATGGTTTGAGTGAGTACATGGCAAAATTCCTGACAATATTTTCATGATCTCGAAGAAATAGATAGATTAAATAGACAGACAGATAGATAGACAGATAGACAGATTCTTAGGCAGGTAGATAGATAAATAGATAAATTGGTAACTAAACAGATAGATAGAGAATAGATAAAATAGAAAAATAGATAGATGGAGAGAGAGAGAGAGAGAGAGAGAGAGAGAGAGAGAGAGAGAGAGAGAGAGAGAGAG
>NC_059301.1:15497253-15507253 GCF_017591435.1 Portunus trituberculatus | reverse complement strand
TGGTTTTTATTAATATTGTTACTTTTTATAAGGTTTCGTTATTCTTGATTGGTGAAGTACATTGGGTTTTTTTTTTTCATTAAGATCTGTTTCTTTATATATTGTTATGTTATTTCATAGTTTGCCTTCAGATTAGCTTAGGTTAGATTGCGTTCGTTTATTCGTGAACAGCGTCTAAATATCTTGTAGGGTGGAAAGGAAGGCACAAAGCGAGGTGGGTTAAGTTAAGTTCATTGGGATGGATTCAGTTAGGTTGAAATGGGATAAGTTAGCATTGGGTAGAGTAATTACATCTTCGAGGGTGGGAAGGGGAGCAGATGAGGTTGGGTTGGGTGAAGTAGGATTAACCTCTTCAGTACTGGGACGCATTTTTACCTTGAGTTTTTGGTATGATTAAGGCGATTTTACTTACATTTGCAAGGGTCTATGGAGGTCAGGAGAAGAATGGCCACAGTCTTTACTAATTCAATCCTCACATAAGTTTCTGAAGCTGTATAAAATCACCAAATAGTAACCAAAATGAATAAGAAAATGTGTCCTGGTACGGAAAAGGTTACGTTAGTTTTGACTGGATGGGTTAGGTTAGGGTTCAATTGGGCAACGTTAATAGTAGGGAAATTAATTATAGGTAAGTGAGGATGTTGTATATAGGACAGTAACACACGGAAAGGGTTAGCTGGGATGAGGTGGGATTAAGTTAGTTTCGGTTAGTTAGGTTAGGTTCGATTGAGCTGCGTTAATAGTATACAGGAGAATTAAATATAGATAAGAGAGGATGTAAATAGGACAGTAACACACAGGAATAGTTAGCTGGGATGAGACTGAGCCTGATGAGATGGGATTAAGTTAGTTTCAACTGGATGTGTTATATTAGATTAGACTGGGCTGTGATAATAGTGGGGAAATTAATTATAGATAAGACAGAATGATGTTTATAGGACCTTAAGACACCATAGCTTACAGTGGCGGGCTCTGATCACTGTGCCTCAGGGAAGAACGTGGTGGTGGTGGTGGTGGAATCATAGTGGAGGAAATGCAAGATAATACTGTAATGCTCTGTGGTCATGTTACAACAGCAGAACAAACAGCATAGAGGAAAATAATGAATAGAATATACCTGAACCATCAAAGTCTCAAAATTCACGAGTTTAAAGGGTGCAGGGCAAGACGAAAGGAAGGGAGCGTGAGAAGTAAGCAGTTAGGGTATTGTAGTTAGGAGTAGCGGGGAGGTGAGATCGAAATATGGTCCAATTGCCTATAGGTTTAGAAGTCGTGGTGGTGGGGATAGTGTGGCGTGACTCGAACGTGGTTTAGTGCACCCCTTTTCCTTCTCCTCCTCCTCCTCAAAGTCTTGGTGTTGGTAGTCGCCTGGTGCTCCTCCGCTTGGTGACCCACATCCAGTCAGCACACGTGTCCGTCACCGCGGTATAAGTCATGACACCAATACTCACACACTCCGGCCATTCAGCTCTCCTTCTGGCTCTCCCATCTCTATACAAACTTACTTCTTTCACTGGCCTGCCTTATGATCCCCTTAGCGCGGCGAGACCCGAGAAATTGCTGAGTAAAACACGTTAGAGGAACAAAAACTCTGGGTGTGTTGGGCCAAGGTAATGTGAGGATTAGACCTTGGTAGTAGTAGTAGTAGTAGTAGTAGTAGTAGTAGTAGTAGCAGTAGTAGTAGTAGTAGTAGTAGTAGTAGTAGTAGTAGTAGTAATAAGAGGAGTAGGAGGACGTGTGTAGTAGTGGTAGTGGTGGTAGTGGTGGTGGTGGAGGGAGCCAGGCCGGGGTGTGCTGGCAGCCCCCGACACGTGGATCAATAGCAGGGTCACCTAGCAGACGAGCCTCCCCGACCAGTGCCAAGGAACTCCCTCCCGCCGCCCTGCACCACCACCACCACCACTACCACCATCACCTAGTCAGCCTCCTCCTCCTCCTCCTCCTCCTTCTTTTCTTCTTCCCCCTCCTCACCCTCTAGTCAATACCTTCCCTTCAGTGTATCGCCGCTGCCTTCCTCTACACCGCTACACATACACATCATCGTCTAGGTGTGCCTCTACTTGCCTTCTCGTGCTCTTACATATGTACACACACACACACACACACACACACACACACACACACACACACACACACACACACACACACACACACACACACACACACACACACACACACACACACACACACACACACACACACACACACACACACACACACAAGGGAATATACTGATGAGAATGTTACGCCTCTACTTGTTCATTCAGCCTTTCATTCTATACACGTGCTTTCCGTATAGACTCACGCACTCAGTTTTACACACACACACACACACACACACACACACACACACACACACACACACACACACACACACACACACACACATATCACCTTTTATACAAGTTAATCACGTATTTGGTCATGCATTCAGTTTCCTTAACTAATATTTACACACACACACACACACACACACACACACACACACACACACACACACACACACACACACACACACACACACACATACAAGTACGTAACTCGCCCACACACAAACCAGGGATCGCAGCCACAAACAAACAAGCCAATGTTGAACTTCCTCCCGTCATAGGCAGGCGGCGGGTCATCTCGTGTTAATGAGCGCTAAGTCTCCAGGGAATTATGCAGAGAGCACAACTATTACCTAGACTTTGGTGGGGTTGGGGTTGAGTCGGAGAGCTGTGAGGATACGAGAAATAGAGGCTCGTATTCTCAAACCACTTCTTTGCTTCACCTTCACTATTTCATAAAGGCTTTATCTATATATATTTATACGAGTTTTGAGGTGTTTTTTTTATGGTTCTAGCAGAAGATTGACAAGATTTCCACATTATTAAGTGGGGAAACACTCTTGAAAACTACGCTAATCATTTCTGTGGCCCTGGAAAATAGTCGTAGTGAGAGTAAAGCGTTTCTGAATATGGACCAGAAAGAGAGAAATAGATAGATAGATAGATAGATAGATAGATAGATAGATAGACAGATATACAGAGATAGATAGATAGATAGATAACTGGAGAAAAATAAATAGATAAGTAGAAAAGTAGATAAATAGATAGATAGAGAGAGAGAGAGAGAGAGAGAGAGAGAGAGAGAGAGAGAGATTATAAGAGTAAGAAGAGAGTGACGCTGGAGGATAAGAAAGTAAATAGGAGGAGGGGAAGATGAAGGCCAGAGGGAGACAGCTCGTAACTAAAGATCATGACAGGACAGATCGGGGAGAGTAAATATGACGGGGAGATTGAGACGGGACGGCGGGGAAGAGACAGAAAACGTGAAGTGAAGAAAATGATGGATGGGTATAATGAGAAAGGAAATAAATGGGAAGGCAGCTGAACGTGAAATGAAGAAAATGATGAATGGTGATGGTAGGAAAGGAAATAGATGGGAAGAGAGATTAAGAAAGAGGAAGGAAGGAAGGAAGGAAGAAAAGGAAGGAAAGAAAGGAGTAAAAAGAAAAAATTATACTCGTATGTATATGATGAAAAAGAGAATGAGAAGAGAAAGAGAAAAAAAAAGAGAAAGAGAAAGATACAGAAGAGAGGAAGACAAAAAGACAATGAGAAAAGAGAGAGAAAAAAAAGAGAGAGAAGAGAGGAAGACAGTGAGTGATAAGAAAAAGAGAAAGAGAAGAGAGAGGAAAAGACAATGAAAGAGAGAGAGAAAAAAAACCGAAAGAAGAAAGAATGACAATAAGAGAGGAAGAAAAAGCCAATGAGAAGAGAGAAAAAAAGAGAGAAAGAAGAAAGGAAAGATAGCAAATGATAGAAAAATAACTGAAAAAAAAAACAAACCCAGAAATAAAATCAAGAAAATGGAACGAAATATAGAGACAAATGAACAAATATTAAAACCACACAAAAGAAAAAAAAAAAAAAAAAAAAAAAGGTACAAAGGTTTGCAAAAAGACAAAAGGAACAGGAGACACGAAAACAAAATAGAACAACACCAAATATAAACAAACAAGATGACAATGTAGGTGTACCACATAGAGACAAGCGAACAGAGAACAGCGAGGGCGGTGATCTTAAATATGAGGAGGAAAAGGAGGCGAGAAATGCGATAGCGAGCATGAAACCACTGCACTTTGATTTCACCGCGTCATATTTTCTGGCAGCGCATTGTCATTGGTGTTAGAGGGGGCGGCAGCGGAGGGAATGGTGCTGAAGAATGGATAAGAGTGGTGTGCCCGGCCTGAACGATGGGAGGAGGAGGGGCCTTGGGGAGGGAAGACAGGCAAGCAGGCAGGCAGGCAGGCAGGCAGGCAGGCAGGCAGGCAGGCAGGCAGGCAGGCAGGCAGGCAGGACGGGGAGGGATGGGTAAGGTAGAGAGACAAGGAAAGATAAAAGTAAAGAGGCACTGGATGAAGGAGAGATTAGGAGGACAGGTAGGTTGGAGATAGGATAAACACAGACACATGCACGCACGCACGCACATAGGCACACTCACTCACTCACTCACTCACTCACTCACTCACTCACTCACTCACTCACTCACTCACTCACTCACTCACTCACTCACTCACACACACACACACACACACACACACACACACACACACACACACACACACACACACACACACACACACACACACACACACACACACACACACACATACACACACACTCTCTCTCTCTCTCTCTCTCTCTCTCTCTCTCTCTCTCTCTCTCTCTCTCTCTCTCTCTCTCTCTCTCTCTCTCTCTCTCTCTCTCTCTCTCTCTCTCTCTCAGACCCTCAGAAGAGTCGCAGAAAACTTAACTTCTCGTCTTCCTTTTCCTCCTCTTTTACTCTTTCCTGGAGATGTGGCCCCTCCTCCCCTTCCCCTCTCCCCCTCCTCCCTCCCTCCCTCCTTCCTTTCCTATCCTCTCAAGACATCCATCCTCCTTCCTTATCGATTTGAGAGCCTCCGTATTGAACAAAGCTGCTATATCACTCCCTTGCTTCTTAAAAATGCGTAATTTCGAGTATAAATCTTGCTGGCAAAATGATAAACTTATGTGTACATGTTTCCTTAGATACTTTAACCCCTTCAGAACCATGATGCGTCTTCATATTCATTCTGCTTACTTTTTTTTTGGCGAATTTCTAAAGGTTCAGGGACTTACGTGGGTGGTTAGAATAGTGAAGAGTGTGGTCATTCATCTTCTGACCTCCATAGACCCTTTGCTAATGTCAGTAAAATCGTCTAATCATACCCAAAAGTCATGGTAGAAATGCGTTCTGGTACTGAAGGGGTTAATGTTTAAATCTAGCGTTGTTTTTTTTTTTTTTTTTTTTTTTTTTTTAGTCTGTTTCTGTGTGAGTGAAATGTTTATGATGATGTTGTCTTTAGTTCTAGGTTTTGTTTTGTCATGTGGAATTGCTTTTTTTTTTTTTTTTTAAGTTTTTGCATATTTTTTTGTTTATTTTCTCATTCGTCCTCTCTCTCTCTCTCTCTCTCTCTCTCTCTCTCTCTCTCTCTCTCTCTCTCTCTCTCTCTCTCTCTCTCTCTCTCTCTCTCTCTCTCTCTCTCTCTCTCTCTCTCTCTCTCTCTCTCTCTCTCTCTCTCTCTCTCTCATGTATTTATTTCTTTAGGTGTCTGTCAATACGAGTGTACCAGGATGATTACCTTTGCTCATTTGAGATTCGAACTAAGTAAATGGAAACACTCATTAATTATGCGGGTATGTTTTGAAAAAGTCATTCGATGCGCCAAATAGCAAACAAATGTTAATGGGGGATAGAATGTCACGATTTAAATTTGTCAAGTGGTGGTGGTGGTGGTGGTGGTGGTGGTGGTGGTGGTAGTGGTGGTTGTATTCTTGTAGGAGCAGATATACTTACTCTGGCATATTAGTCACGTGTCTGTATTCTATATATGTGGTTTGATTGGTAGTCACGTATATTTTTCTTCTCTATTAACGGTATATTTTTTTTTACCAGTATATACAAAAAAATAATGATAAAAAATATGTAAATAAATAAGAAATAAAATTGAGATGAACCCTTTCAATACCATGACACGTTTTCATATTTGTTCTGCTTATACTATTTGTCGCCTTTTATACGGTGTCAGAAACTTATGTGGGGGATTGAAATAGTGAAGACTCCTTCCAGTAATCTTCTAACCTTCATAGGCCCTTCCTAATGTAAAGAAAATCGTCTAATCATATTCGAAACTCAAGATAAAAATGCGTCCCAGTACTGAAGAGGTTAAGTTAAGGGAATACTAGGCGAAATTTCAAGCTCATGCAGTGTTATTAGGTGTCCAGTGGAGCGTTTTTAGCATTCATTCATATTCACTAGCTTGACATTAACGTATTAACCGTATTATAACATGTACCGTATAATGAAGGCGACGGAACGGTGGATAGCCTTTCAAGAAACGAGACACTTTTCAGGTACAGAAGAAGAGGAGATGTCTCAGAGCTAATGATTAAGAGAGAAACACGCAAAATAACAGTCAAAGAGGTGAATTGACCCCTTCAGTACTGGGACGCATTTTTAGCTTGAGTTTGGGTACGATTAGACCATTTTATTGACATTAGGAAGGGTCTATGGAGTTCAGAAGATTAATAGCTAGAGTCTTCACTGTTTTAAAACCCCCCACAAGTTTCTGAAGCTGTATAAAATCACTGAATAGTAAGCAGAATGAATATAAAAACGTGTCATGATACTGAAGGGGTTGATAGTATCTCGTCTGTAGAGCATCTGTTTTATGCTACTATATATTAGTGATTAATTTGATCTGTACGTGCAAATCTGTTCACCTCGAGTTTGTTTGTCTGATTCATATATTAATAGAGATTAGTCTTACATGTAGTCGTGAATTATTACCACGGATGTATTTGTTTGCCTCGTATTATCAGCCCGTGGAGTGAAACTTCTATACTTGTACCTTGCCGTAATGCTCGTCTTGTGAATCGCGTGCGTGGTGTCTTTCCCGCGTGGCTGATGCGATGCCCTTTTCAGCTGACAGGAGAGACACGGCGGAGTGAGTCAGCACGAGTGACAAGACAGGTTGGACAAAGAGTTGCTTAATTTGGAGTGAGTTGAACATTGTGTCAGTGAATTAACTTTTTAACAGAGAGAAAGAGAGAAAGAGGGAGAGGGACGCAGAAAGATACACAGATAAACACGTATACAGACTAACGGACTGAACGATAGATAGACATATAGATAGATAAAGGAGATAGACAAAGTAACAGACGCACAAACAAAGGCGCGGCGTAGATAGATATATAGATAGGCCGATTGGCAGGGTGATTAGTGGACCGCCAGCAAACAGACTGTCAGGTATACAATCAGGTAAACAGCAAACAGGTATATAGATAAATAAACACACACACACACACACACACACACACACACACACACACACACACACACACACACACACACACACACACACACACACACACACACACACACACACACACACACACACACACACACACACACACACTCTCTCTCTCTCTCTCTCTCTCTCTCTCTCTCTCTCTCTCTCTCTCTCTCTCTCTCTCTCTCTCTCTCTCTCTCTCTCTCTCTCTCTCTCTCTCTCTCTCTCTCTCTCTCTCTCTCTCTCTCTCTCTCTCTTTATACACAGAGGGATATATAGAGAGAAAGATAGAATGATAGATAGGCACACACACACACACACACACACACACACACACACACACACACACACACACACACACACACACACACACACACACACACACACACACACACACACACACACACACACACACACCTTCCCACAACCCCGGTAAAGGTCTCATCCTCATTTGGTTTAAAGTTCAGAGTGGTTCTAATCAATAGCAACGCCGCCACCCCGCCAGGTAGGGACGGCTGCCCCCGGACTGATTAAAATTCTAATTAGCAAAGGTAATTGAGGAGTGAAATTAAGCAGGTTATCTCCAAATTGGTACATAAGTGGAGTCACGTGCCTCGAGTTTGAAGGTGGAGTTGAAGGAGTTGTGGAGTGGAGGTTGTGGTTTGTATGTCTGAGTGTCTCGCTGCTGTCAAGATTAATTTTAGCCTTTCATTGTTATTTGAGGTATCTTTGTTAGTTTAATAGTTTTTTTTTTTTTTTTACCAAAGACGCCTTCAATCATTATGCTGCCTAGGAATTGTTAAATGTACGTTTTTTTTTTTTTTTTCTATCCTTTCTTTTCTTGTACTTGCTTATTAGTATCGTGCGTTGATGCATAGTGAAAGTCTGCACAGCTGTGTAGTCTTCATGTTCTAATGATAGTTTAACAAAGAATATATACCGTCAAAGTAGAAAAAATGCCCTTGAGAACCCGATTATAAAAAAAAAAAAGTCTTTCTACTGTAAAATGGCTCTTGGATTTAAAATGTAGTGTTGCTTATTGATAACGTATTAATTTGATGTGAATAATGCTTGTTTCTGTTGATCAACGCACGTATTACAAGGATAGCTCACGGTTTTCCTCAAAATCTGACAACCACACATTCCCTGGGACACCTTTCAAACCGAGACCCAGGAACCACATTAGAGGAGACAGTTTAGTGCAGTCCGCTTAGCTATAGAACAGACTTGTAATAGACTTTCTCTTTCTCTCCTCACATCAGGTTCTCACCAATGCCGTATTCCAGAACTTCTGCTAGAACTTCAGCGTCCGGCGAATTAGTATATGGAGAGTTGGCTTCCTGCTAGCGGCGCGCACCTTAATCAACTCACGTGGCGCTCCAATTAATGTCCTGTAATGCGAGCCGTGATGGAGATCGCCCTACAGGTAATTGTATTAAGTTTTTCAATTATTTTCCCTCAGTAAGGCAGAGCGAGTGCACAGGAAAGTTGAGGAAGGACCTGGATATATGTAACTGTGATATTAAACCCTTCAGTACTGGGATGCATTTTTACCTTGAGTTTTGGGTTTGATTAGGCGATTTTATTTACACTAGGAAGGGTATATGGAGGTCGGAAAATTAATGGCCAGTCTTCACTATTTTAATCCCCACATGAGTTTATGAAATTGTATAAAATCACCAAATAGTAAGTAGAATGAATATGGAAACGCGTCATGGTACTGAAAGGGTTATTGGACTCATATGCTCAGGTAGGAGTATATATCTACTCAATTCTCGGCGCAGGTGATATAGGTGTAAGGAAGCAACACCGGTGTCTTGGTATTACTTGACCATTATGTTTTTCTTTTTATATTTTACGTGTTTGTTGATTGTTGCCTCTCTTCCTTGTCTCTTTTTTTTTCGCGTCCTTTCCTCTTAATATCTTTTGGCAAGTATATGTTTCAGTCCTTTGTTGCTAATTTGGCTTTTATATCACTCATCAACCTCTTCAGTATCAGAACTCGTTTCCATATTGATTCTGGTTACTATTTGGTGATTTTATGCAGCTTCAGAAACTCATGTGGAGATTAAAATGGTGAAGACTGTGGCCAATAATCTTCTGACATCCGTAGACCCTTGCTAATGTTGATAAACTGGTCTAGTCATGAACAAAACTCAAGGTAAAAATGCATCCCAGTACTGAAGAGGTAAAGCAAAAAGGTTTGATTGAAAAGATAATGTTTAACAATTAGCAACACCGGAGCAACGTGTGAAGTCTTTATGAACATTTTTAAAAACATAAGCGATGAAACAGAACTAAGTATTTTGTAATCTCATCTCAATTCAACAGTTCGATGAAGCTTTAGAACAAGTCAAGGTATCTCAGAGTGATTGGTGATTAGAGAAAGGTGTACCTAATGTCAGTCAAAGGGTCAAACCAATACCTTCTCTCTCGCACCTGTTTTTGACTTCATAGTGGAGTGTGTGGGTGAATGAGTGAATGGATAAACGAATGCGTGAGTGCGGTGATTAGGTTACTCAAATGTGGAGTCTGTATGCTGACGGATGCTGTTTGTGATGGAGCGAGGAAAAATGACGATAGGTGTTAAAGACAGTTGTGATGTTGTGCTTTTTCTTCATTATGTGCATGTGTTGGTGA
>NC_059301.1:15479753-15489753 GCF_017591435.1 Portunus trituberculatus | reverse complement strand
AGTCCCGCCCACCCCACCAAGCTGCTGTGGCCTCGATTTGCGGCAAGCACGAGGCATCACAATCCTTGTTGTTTTCATGGGCTGCACGTTATGTGGGAAGCTTTTAACCTACAAACTCCTTTTACAGAGAAACTTGAAGACGTGATGATTTTTTAAGACTTGGCATGATGTATAAGCAGGACTCGTGTATCCAAGAGAGAGAGAGAGAGAGAGAGAGAGAGAGAGAGAGAGAGAGAGAGAGAGAGAGAGGGATTTCGACTAAGCGGGAAAATTTATGCGATGCTTACTCATTAGGATTTGAGAAACTAATAATGGGAGAATGATTTGAATTACGAGCAAATTCTAATGTAAATCTGTAGGAAGGTTTAAAAGACGCTCCTGATATAGCTTCCTCATCCACCTCATTCTTCTTCTTTTCCACCACGGCCGTTACACTTTGCCAAAACTCTTTAATTCCCATCTACTTTGTTTCTGAATCAGTCTTTGTACCATCGAAAAAAATGCAGTTGGTATTATTAACCCCTTCAGTACCGTGACACATTTTTATCTTGAGATTTGCGTACGATTAGACCATTTCATTTGCATTAGAAAGGGTCTATGGAGGTCAGAAGCTTAATGGCTAGAGTCTTCACTATTCTAATCTCCCACATAAGATTCTGAAGCTGTATAAAATTTAAATCACCAAATTGTAAGCAGAATGATTATGGAAACGCGTCATGGTACTGAAGGGATTAAGCTTTAACTCCTTTAGTACTGAGACGTTTATATACCTTGAAATTTGTGTACGAATAGACCATTTTATTGACATTAGAAAGGGTCTATGGAGGTCAGAAGCTTAATGGCCAGAGCCTTCACTATTCTAATCCCCAAAATAAGGTTCTGAAGCTTTAAAAGAAATCACCAAATAGTAAGCAGAATGAATATGGAAACGCGTCATGGTACTGAGGGAGTTAAGCTTTAAAGACACTGAATTGAAACTGTTGCGTGAACAGTTGGGGAATAATTATCTTGGTAGTTTACGAAGGGAGAAGTAAGAAGCGGTAACGAAGCAGCTGACGGCGAAGAGGAGGAAGACTCGGCACACTTGTGGGGAAGGAATCTCTTGATGATTGAAGTCTTTTTTTCTTTTTTTTTTTTTTTTTTTTAACCTTCAATACCATGACGCGTTTCTATATTAATTCTGCTTACTTTCTCGTGATTTTATGTAGCTTTAGAAACTTATGTGGGAGATTAAAATAGTGAAGATTCTAGCCATTAATCTTCCGCCCTCCATAAACCCTAGCTAATGTCAATAAAATGGTCTAATCGTACATAAATCTCAAGGTAAAAATGTGTACCAGTATTGAAGTGAGAAATATAGAACCAATCAATACAGTAGGAATAGAGAGCTGTCTGACATGCGCATTGACTCTTGCTTCATTTTTTTTTTTTCATTTATACCATGTGGGCTAAAGGGGATACTTTTTGGGGTACCTCCTATCACAAAGCCCACCCACTAGGAAACCGTTGCCCCGAGTGAGGAAGCCCAACCTACACTCGGACCGTGGACAAGATTCTAACCAGTGCGCTTGGAGACCCCTCGGACCCCAAAGCATGCATGGTTCCACTGTACCACGGCGGCCTCTTAAACGTTACATCACCATTGTATTCTATCCACGTATGCAATTTTTTGAGACACTAAGCACTATGAGTCGTCGGAAATTCTCACTCACCACTGTGTCGTTGATATGCTCCAGATAACATGGCAAAGAAAACTGCCCTGCAATATGAGCGGGTTTCCAATACAAGTCTGATGTTTATGTGATATACGCATTGAGTTCTGTCACATTTTCAAGCGTTGCCTCTAAGAATAAGAGAGAGTGTTCCTGTCTCAACTCGGAAAACCTTGAATGGTCTAGTGTGAGGCGATGAAATGTTGTGGTTCATATAGGGGTCAGGGGTGGTTCTCTCTCTCTCTCTCTCTCTCTCTCTCTCTCTCTCTCTCTCTCTCTCTCTTTCTTTCTTTCTTTTTTCTTTCTTTCTTTCTTTCTTTCTTTCTTTCTTTCTTTCTTTCTTTCTTTCTCTCTCTCTCTCTCTCTCTCTCTCTCTCTCTCTCTCTCTCTCTCTCTCTCTCTCTCTCTCTCTCTCTCTCTCTCTCTCTCTCTCTCTCTCTCTCTCTCTCTCTCTCTCTCTCTCACACACACACACACACACACACACACACACACACACACACACACACACACACACACACACACACACACACACACACACACACACACACACATACCTCACAATGTCTTTTCGATGGTGAACAACGCCCCAGGATCAGCTCCGCCACGCCCACCACGCCCATGTTCTATTACTTTTCACATCTACCCAATGTACAAGATCCGTCTTCGTCAGGGTGAGTGAAGGTTCATGTCCTCTACGGGTGTTTACCATAATATTCCCTGAGCTTCCTGCTTTGTATAGGCATTACAACACTCACGCGTCTTCCTTTACATAATCTCTGCAATGTTACCGATCTTAGCTAGTTTTTGTAATTGTTTCTAGTCTTCTTCCTTCCTTGCTTGGTTAGAATGCTTAACTTCTTCTGTACTAGGACATATTTTTGTGTGTATTATTTGACTGTTTTATTGATATTAGAATCGTTTCAAGTCTTCTTCCTTCCTTACTTGATTAGAATGCTTAACTTCAGTGCTGGGACACATTTTTTCCCTTGAGATTTGTGTGCGAATAGACCATTTTATTGACATTAGGATCGTCTCAAGCTTTCTACCTTCCTTATTTCACCAGAATACGTGATTCCTCCAATGCTGGGACACAATTTTATCTTGAGATTTGTGTGTACGATTAGACCATTTTCTTGACGTTAGGATCCTTTGACTTGAAGCCTTCTACCTTCGTTACTTCATTAGAGTACTTAACTCCTTCAGTACTAGAAGACATTTTTACCTTGAGATTTGTGCTTTATTGACATTAGGAAGGGTCTATGGAGGGCAGAAGATTAATGGCCACAGTCTTCACTATTTTAATCCCCCGACATTAGTTTCTGAAGCTTTATAAAATCACCTAATAGTAAACAAAATGAATATGGAAACGCGTCCTGATATTGAAGGAGTTAAGTCTTTATTTCGTACAATTATAACACCGCACTAGCCCTCGTAACAATAATTTCTGAAGCGTCCTTTCTGGGATAATCATTACAGTACTCAAGCTTTTAATTCCACGCGAGACAGCCAACGAAAGGGAGAAAATACCCTCTGACGTGCTAATCCCTCCAAAAAGGCTGAAAAACATCATTCCCGGCACTATCACTCACGGCTCTTTCCCATCACACGCAGTGGCTGGTGGCGGTGAGGTGGGTTGGGTCGTGAGTAGGTTGTAGGTTCGCTTCTTAGAGATTGTTGGGACTTGTAGGAATGATGACTGGCAGTGAGCTGAGGATTAAGTCGGCTTGTGGTTAGACTGGAAGGCGCTGGTCATGTATCGAGTAGCTGCTGATGAGGACTCCGCCTTTTTTTTTTTTTTTTTTTTAATGCTTTTCTCTTTCTCCGGATCATATCTCCTGTGGTGGTGGTGGTGGTGGTTGTGGTGGGGGTTGTGGTTGTGGTTGTGGTCTGGTGGTAATTGGTTTCGTTTAAAGTAGGATTTATGTGCTATGTGTGTGTGTGTGTGTGTGTGTGTGTGTGTGTGTGTGTGTGTGTGTGTGTCTTACTGTGTGGTAAGAGGAAAGCATGGACGGGTTGGATGTGTGCTATACTACTGAGCTAAAGGTTATATTGGAAGTACAGTAACTCCTCGATATAACGAACATTCAAGTTGCGAACATACAGCTTCTGAAACATATGTGGGGAATGAAATAGTGAAGACTTTGGCAAATAATCTTCTGGTCCTTTATAGAGCTTTCCCAATGTAAATAAAATCGTCTTACTGTACCCAAAACTCGTGGTAGAAATGCATCTCAGTTCTGAAAGGCTTAATGTAAACAAAGCTTTAAAAATACTGGAAAGAAAAATAAATATTGACCCAACTCTGGACTCACGAACAAAATGGACATAAGAACAGCCTCTCGGTCCTCATTATGTTCGTTAAGTTGAGCAGTTAGTGTAGCTGTTGTAGTCAGTTGTCAGTATTAGTAGCAGCAGCATTAGCCCTTGAATACCAATAATAGCATGCGCATAATAACACCAAAGCATTCGCCGTGATGGACAAAAACAAATGCTTGAAGTTAAACATACGTGAAATAATACCAAACCATTCAACTATTTTCAAAGGCCACAGGGAATAATGAAGACTCTGGCCGTTAGTCTTCTGACCTCCATAGACCCTTCCTAATGTCAAAATATTAGTCTCATCACACCAAAAACTCGGAGTAAAAAATGCGTTTCGGTAATGAAGGGTAAAAATAAGAGTGTCTCACTTACCCTTACCCCACACCACTATGAAAAGCCTTGATTCGCCGTGATGGACAAAACAAATACTTCAAGTCAAACCACATGTGCACGAGTCCTCCGCCCAGGTTCCCCGCCCCGCACCGCCATTGTTCGCGGCGAGGTGATGGGCGTGGGGCGGGCAGGGTGTGAGCCGGCGCGGGGAGGTGTGCCAGAGACGCTGTGTGGGAGATCAGTTCATTTTATAACACACGTACCTGCCAAGTAAGGACGGCAACACTGGTCTCTTGCATGCACGCTCTTGTCTCGGAGGCGGCGATATCAATTGTAGCGTGCGAGGACAGGACCGCGGCGTGTTGCGACTGTCTTAGCTGTCTGTGGCGTGTATACGAGGAATGAGGGAAGAGTGGAAAGCTGGGAAAGGAAGGAATTAATGGAAGAATGGATGTTAAGAAAAGATGAGAGAAACAGGAAGGCCAGAGTAGCTTGTATTGTTAAAGGAAGAATGGGAGAGGTGTGGCAGTTAGCGAAAGAAGGAATCAAAGAAGAATGGATGGTAGGAAGAGAAAAAAAAAACGGAAGAAAAACAGAAAAAAGAAGAGAGAATGAGAGGAGGAAAACAAGGAAACAAGGACTGGATCCCCTTTTTACTGAAGATGAAGAGAGGAAAGAATAAAGAAAAGATGAAACAAGGAAAGAAAAAGGAAGATAAAGAAACAGAGTAAGGCAAGAAATATATGCTGGAATGCCTTGTTATGTTTATCCTTTACCTGATGCGCTCTGCCTCTCGAGCTGCGCAGAATGATTTGGTGGAAGGTTGAAGTACTGTCGCTGGTATAAGTCACATCGTGCTTCCTCGATGTAATGTAAAGTCTAGTCAAGTTTGTATAGGCTTGAAGAGCGGTGAGTCGTGAGGAGAGTCAGTGTGAGATGCCGGTGAGAGGGGAAGGACCTGAACTGCATGGTTATATGATTCACCATGGCGAGCTGGTTACGATTCATTATGGCAACGTTGGTCCAGAATAGCAGCTAACCTCTTCTGTGCGGGTTTCCATATTCATTCTGCTTACTATTTGGTGACTTTATACATCTTCAGAAACTTATGTGGGTAATAGAATAATGAAGACTCTTGCCATTAATCTTCTGACCTCCATAGACCCTTCCTAATGTAAATAAATTCGTCTAATCACACCAAAAACTCGTGGTAAAAATGCGTCTCCGTACTGTAAGGGTTAATCTGTCTAAGGTGAAAGATAAGAGTGTCTCAGTTACCCTTACCCGCACAGAGCACCACTATGGAAAGCCTGGATTCCTTAGGCAGGAGAGTAATGGTAGAAATCTAATATAGGAAGTCACTGGAGCCAAAGCAAGGACGAGGAGCCGCAAGATGAACGAGGGCTCTCACTCAGGCTACTCCATCATCCTCGCTGTCTTGGTGGTCGCCGGCCGTCGCCCCTCCTCGCCTTGTGCAGCGGGCCAGGCCAAAAAGAGCCGTGGCAGGCGGTGACTGAGGGGTTGTAGTGCGAGTTACATCGAAGATCGTCAAGAGAAACGATCGCTTGGTGCTGTGAAGCCTGAAGAAGTAAAGCACTATGAGTATTGTTGGTGTTGTTACCATTAATACGTACCACCACCACCACCACCACCACCACTACCACTACCACTACCACTACCACTACCACTACCACTACTACACTACTACTACTACTACTACTACTACTACTACTACTACTACTACTACATTGATTTCAATTTAATAGTAGTAGTGATAGTAGTAATGACAACAGTAGCAGTAGTAGTATTAGTAGCAGCAGGAGCGACAGCATTTAACAATATGCCACACAAGGAAGACTTACGACTCCTCACCTCTCCACCGGCCGTCGTATTCTGAAACGCTTTACTCTCTCACCATCACTGCTTTCTAAAGGCTCCAATTGAAGTTACCCGTGTTTTTAAGAGTATTTTTTATGGTTCTGGTGATAGATTTGCAAGATTTCTAGTTTATTAAAAGGAGAAGCTGTCTTGGAAACCTTAGTTGTGTCTGTGGCCTTGGAAAACTGTCATAGAGAGAAGGGAAGGCGTTTGTGAATACGGGCGACAGAGAGGTGGAGGGATATGAAGCGTCTTGTCTACCCTTACATGTCCTGCACCACGATAACACCAGACAAGTGGCATTGGAAGGGAGACAGACACACTCACCCGCCCGTCGCACCCTCTTAGCTCCTCTCTTCACTCCTGTCTTATTACGCCTTTCTCTCCTTGCTCTCTCAACATGGCAGAGATGATTAGCCGGGTCCTCGAGAGTGTTTCTCCTATTGATAGTGCTGAATTCTTGTCAGTTTTATCAGTGGTATCCTAAAAACACTCACTTCTAATCTTTTGAAAGTATAGTGGAGGTGCGATGAGGAGGTGTTTCAAATGTCGGTCCTTCCTCTTCCCGCCTCCGGTCTGTATTCTTTAACGCTCTGCTCTCTCACCACGACTATTTTCAAAGGCCACAGAGGCGATAAGCTGTGTTTCGAAGGCTGTTTCTCCTGTGAATTATGAAGTAAATTTGCTCATTTCTCACTAGAACCATAAAAACCCTTCAAAATTCGCGTCACTTGAGCAGGAGCCTTTTTGAAATAGTGAAGCCCACAGAGAAGATTACGGAGGTTTTCAAGATAGTTTTTCCGTATAATAATCTGGAAATCTTGCCAGTCCATCAAGAGAACCATAAGAATACCCTTAATAATACGAGTATCTTCAACTGGAACCTTTGCAAAGTGTCTGTCTGGCGTGCGTGGCGGTGTTTGGCTGTGTGTGGCGCGGCGCTGGGTGTGTAGTGGGAGGGTCTTCTGTACTTTACCAAGTGGTCAGGCCGGGTCACAGAAGGTCATCTCCTGCCTGGGGGCGCCTGCAGGGAACAGTCGGGGATCTCGGAGGAGGAGGAGGAGGAGGAGGAGGAGGAGGAGGAGTTGGAGGAGGAGGAGGAGGAGGAAGAGGAAGAGGAGGAGAAGGAGAAGGAGAAGGAGGAGGTACAGCATCTTGTGTATATATTAGCTTGCAGCGTATCTTTTATATTATTTATTCCCTGCAGAGACGTGCGCACCAACACACACACACACACACACACACACACACACACACACACACACACACACACACACACACACACACACACACACACACACACACACACACACACACACACACACACACACACACACACACACACACACACACACACACACACACACACACACACACACACACACACTGGTTGTATGTACTTGAGGTATGACGCAAAGATTGATGGAGGAAGGAAGGGAATCAAATTGGTCAGAAATATTTGCAGCGTTTGCCTGGGGATGATAAGCGACGGTTCATGTAGATGCGAACGCGCGGCGAGTAACTAATCTCTTATTAACATTCCTTGCTGGACACGCCGCGGAATGTCACTGGTCCACTCTCCCTCTTGCTGCTACCTGATGCTACCTGGCCGATCAAGCTTTTTCATTGTCACTGCTGCATCTTTACGACTCACCCCGTCTTTATTGCTGTAGTGGCATTAGTGAGCGGCGGCGCGACTGTCTGTCTGTCTGTCTGTCTCATGGGACTGGCAGGGCAGGCAAGCAGAGGCGGACGCAATGGGCCCGGGGTAGGGAGGTGTGTGTGTGTGTGTGTGTGTGTGTGTGTGTGTGTGTGTGTGTGTGTGTGTGTGTGTGTGTATCTTTTAAGTTACGTATCTGCTAATTTGTACTGCGTAAACTTTAACGAAGAAATCTTGTGAGGTGATAAAGTTTACACGTTGGTCACGGTGCATGGCTACACACACACACACACACACACACACACACACACACACACACACACACACACACACACACACACACACACACACACACACACACACACACACACACACACACACACACACACACACACACACACACACACACACACACACACACACACACACACACACACAGAGAGAGAGCGCCATCACCTGATCAGTACATAGAAGACGGTGGCAAAGGTCATACCCATAATGCACCGCCATCTCCTGAGTGGTGTGCAGGTGCAGAACTTACCCCTCCTTCCCCCCCACCTTGCCGCGCCGCTCATCACCAGGTGGCAAGAATGAAGCTGTAACTCGTATTCTCAAACGCTTCCACTATTTCAAAAGGCTTTGGTGGTGGTGGTAGTGGTGATGGTGGTGGTGGTGATGGTAGTGGTTGTGGGAATGGTACTGGTGGTGATGGTGATGATAGTTTTGGATAGTATGGTTATAGTAGTGTTAGAGATGATAGTGTTGGTGGTGATGATGATGATGATGATGATGACGATGATGATGATAGGGAACATAAGAACATAATAAAAGAGGGAAACTGCAAGAGGCCGCCAAACCTATACGAGGAAGTCCCTGTGTGTTTAAGCTACCCAATTCCATCTATCATCCCCATCCATGAACTTATCTAACCTTCGGGAAGGATTGGTTGACAAGATTTCTACATTATTAACTGGAGAATACTCTTGAAAACGCCGCTAATCATCTCTTTGGCCTTGGAAAATAGTCTTGATGAGAGAATAAAGCATTTTAAGGGTGTTTTACGGTTTTAGAGGCAGATTGACAAAATTTCCACATTATTAACTGGAGAATATTCCTGAAAACGCCGTTAATCATCTCTGTGGCCTAGGAAAATAGTCGCGGTGAGAGAGTGAAGCGTTTCTGAAAATGGCGCTGTAACTCACGGATTGATTCTAACAAGCACTTGCATGTTATGGATATGACTGGAAGCGTCGCCCTGACCCGTAATGAATGTGTTTTATGAGTATGATTTGGAAAGTGAGTTCGTATTGGTACATCCTAAAGATAATTGTGGCCTGTATTGAAACGCTCTTTGCTCTCTCACCATCACTGCTCTCCATAGGCTCTAGTTAAAGATACTCGTGATTTTAAGAGTGATTTCATGGTTCCGGTGATAGATTGGCAAGATTTCTGGTTTATTAAAAGGAGAAACTGTCTTGAAAACCTGGCCAGCTGTTTCTGTGGCCTTTGAAAATTGTATGAAGCACGCATAATGAAATAAGACACATCGCCGTCAGGTAACCAGTACAGGTGTTCACGTGTTCAGGTGCTCAGGGCGATGTATAATTAATTCGTACTAACCAGGCTTGTACGTAGAAGTTAACTAGATTCTTATGAAGTCAAGTCCATCAGATATTTGGGTGAAATTACCTAGCTATGATGAGAGAGAGAGAGAGAGAGAGAGAGAGAGAGAGAGAGAGAGAGAGAGAGAGAGAGAGAGAACTTCATGATATATACACATGAGAAATAAAACTACATTCTTATTTAGCCAAATGTATTCCATGTACACATTATATATTAGAGCCAAATTACCGAGCTATGTACTGACCAGAGAGAGAGAGAGAGAGAGAGAGAGAGAGAGAGAGAGAGAGAGAGAGAGAGAGAATATTTCCTACTACTGTTGGAATATAAAGAGAACTAGATAACTGCCACAATTCTCTTAAAAAGATATATAAATGTATACAAGTAGCGACAGATGAGATAAGAACTTCAGGGTATACACGTGTTCATTGGGCGAGAAACACGTCCCCTCTATGTCGTGAATCTTGTCTGG
>NC_059301.1:15469753-15477253 GCF_017591435.1 Portunus trituberculatus | reverse complement strand
GCTCCATTGCAACACTCAGGGAAGGGAAAAGGTGTCACATGTCAGTTTGTATTCAGAAACACTTGGCTTTCTTCCCACGACTATTTTTGAAAGCCGCAGAGATGATGAGCCGTGTTTTCATGACTGCTTCTCTTTGAAATATTATAGAAATATTTGTCGTTAGAACAGTAAAAAAAAAAATGTCTGTAACCCCTTCAGTACCATACCCCGTTTTCATTTTTTTTTCTACTGACCATTAATCTTCTGATCCCCATAGACCCTTCCTAATGTCAATAAAATGGTCTAATCGCACACAGATCTCAAGGTAAAAATGTTTTCCAATATTGAAGGAATTAAAGATCCGGTAAGCTTCAACGATAGCCTTGTGAGTGCAATGGATATGCGACGCTGTGCTTTAGAATACCGCCCACTGAAGCTTCTAAACGATCTCCACAATACCACCTCAACCGCCTTCACTTTACCATACTCTCTCATGCAGCTGTTCATGTCACCACTCCAGGGAAGAGAGAAAAAAAAACCTTCGTGTACCGCAGCTTTCTACTTTTCCCTGCGTGAATACCCCTCCACAGCTGGCTTGGTGGTTGTGGTGGTGGTGCTTCATATATACTCGTGCTGCCGCTGCGAGGAAGGCACGCGAGGGAGAGAAGCAAGAACCATCATCCGTAGATAAATCCGCTTAACCAAGACCAATCAATACCCTTCAGAAACACCTGCTCCCTAGAGATGCACCTTCCCGGCCTGACACGGCGCCGCGGGACCGCCTGTGTCGAGGAACAATGAGGTGGCCCGCTGATCGCCGCTGCAGCTCGTTCCCTACAGGCTGCCTCGCCCAGGGGAATGTGCAATAGGCAGGCGGTGGTGGTGCAGGCGATGGGAATAACAGCACCACGGGAAGGCAGAGGGAAAGATACGTTAGGCTGTGGATATCTAGACCGTTTGAAGTGTGTTTGCTTTAGGGAGATAGGCAGGGAGATATGTACGAGTGAATGTAGAGAATAGAAGTAAGGTGGGTAAAGGGATGCGTTGCTGTGTTTAGATAGTGTTGGAATAGGGAGATAAATATTCATACATGTGATTAATAAGGACCGTTTGATATTTCTCTTTGATTAAGCGAGATAAACAGAAAGACCAGTAG
Source organism: Portunus trituberculatus (assembly GCF_017591435.1). Taxonomy (NCBI): domain Eukaryota; kingdom Metazoa; phylum Arthropoda; class Malacostraca; order Decapoda; family Portunidae; genus Portunus; species Portunus trituberculatus. The sequence continues at coordinate 15,476,118 of NC_059301.1, read as the reverse complement.
ATGAATAAATTTGTAGATGCGAAGAAATTACCTTTTTTTAATCATACATATTGCTGTTTCTCAACCACAGTTCATTGCATTATATAAGTTTCTCATTCCAGGCAAATAAACAGAATTAAAGTGAATTAATAACTATGGGAGGAAATGCAATTTGAGGGTTAATCCTTATACATCTCGCAGCCAGGACGTGTTTGCTTAGGTGTCTCATGAAAGCAAGATATAGTTAGTTCATTATGTAGGGAATCTCTGCTATGATATTAACCGCTTGAGTACCATGACGCGTTTCCATATTCATTCTGCTTACTATTTGGTGATTTTAAACAGCTTCAGAAACTTATGTGGGGGATTAAAATAGTAAAGACTCTGGCCATTATTCTTCTAACCTCCATAGACCCTTCCTAATGTCAATAAAATGGTCTAATCGCACACAAAACTCAAGGTAAAAATGTGTCCCAGTATTGAAGGGGTTAATGGCGGGAGGTTGAAGTAGTTAGTTGGTTACTCTCGAAAGCATAACATGGCCGTGGGATGCGATGAGGGGCGTCACTCATTACCGTCACACCACCACAGGGGACGCCTCTCAAAAAGTCTTCTTACTGTACCCTGTGCCTCGCCTGGTCTCTGTCACCGTCGCTGCTTCACCATTCAGTCTTCTATTTTTGTCCTTCCCTCACGAAGTTTTCCAGTAGTAAGAGGCTAAGCAGATACCTTCGTCTGGCCCTTGTCACCGCCGCTGCCTCATGTACCCTTACTCTGTTTTTGTTCAGTAAATAGCTCAGCAAATACTCTCGCTGTTCATGTAGGTTGACCGCTCCCTTATATGTATCTGTTCTTCCGATGTGACTGTAATTTTGATCATTGTTATCTTGTGTTTACTGGGAGTGTGTAAATGTATGCCTGACTCGCCACCGCCATCTAGTGAACAGTCTCCAGCGCCATAGGAAACATGTCATCCTTCTTCTACTGGTACCCCTTGTGGGAGCTTCTCTTACGGCAGGCTGGCAGACATGAAGAGAGGGAAACAAGCATGATTTCAGGAGGCAGTGGTAGCATAGTGTTTCAGGTGAGGCGGGCAGGCTGTGTGCGCCGCGGGGAAGTGAGGTGAACAGTGTCGGTCTGTCAGGGTGATGAAAGCTCTTCCTTGTCAGCCTTGTCAGGGTACTGGGAGCACGCCGGGAGTGGAAGGGAAACATCGACAAGGGTGCCATTAACGTTCACGAAACTTTTGTTATACTCTCTCTCTCTCTCTCTCTCTCTCTCTCTCTCTCTCTCTCTCTCTCTCTCTCTCTCTCTCTCTCTCTCTCTCTCTCTCTCTCTCTCTCTCTCTCTCTCTCTCTCTCATCATCATCTACCTGGTCCCCGGTCACGGCTCACCTACCTTCCTCTTGCCTGCTTGGTTTCCATAGCTCTGATTTAAGTTTGGACAGTCGCTGCTTTCCGTGGTGGGGCGGCAAGCGCCGGCGTTAGCGGCGTGGGCAGCGGCAGGGCGAGGGTGAGTGCCGCGGCGTCCCAAGACGGCTGTCACGGCACAGCGAGGCGGGAAGATTTAAGCCTCGAGGCGAGACGCATCGTGCATGAGGCAGCGTCACAATCCATCAGTTTCCCCTCCCTCTTTATCTTAACCCTCCAGCCCCGCCATAGTGAACTCCTCCCTTCCCTGTATAGTGAGTCAGTCCCCTCGGCCCGACACGAAGAGGCTCTCGCCCCAACACGCCAACGCCTTACCGCCCCGCCCCGCCCCGCCACGGGCACCTCGGCGCCACAGGGACTCCGGCATGATAAATTTTCGTAAAGGGTGGACAAGTTACGCCCCAGATCCTGTCAGCGGAAATAAGAGTGAAGTGAGGGGACACAGAACGGCCTGGCGCCGCTGTGAGTCCTCCCTGTGTGGCCGCGGCCTGGCGCGTCCCGGTGGCTGTCGTCCACTTCAGAGTGTCAAGCCGAGTGTGCTCCTTCTGTTCCTCCTGTCCATGGGTGTTACAGAGAGGACACTCGAGGGAGAGTAGCACTAGTATTACTGTTAGGCATTAACGTTAGTTCAGCTTGTATGAATATCACATCATTAAAGTGGACGTCACCACCGCCGCTCATATCCTTATCCACACACACACACACACACACACACACACACACACACACACACACACACACACACACACACACACACACACACACACACACACACACACACAGCAGCAGCAGCAGCAGCAGCAGGAACCACGATTAATGACTCCAAGCTGAACTCAAACACAAAGTATCCTTATCTACCTATTTCCCCGCGGCGGTGAGATAAGAAGCAGCAGAGTTGTTGTCTTCGCAGCAACACGCACCACACACTCCTCCCTGACAGGCGTGTGGGTGGCACGCTCACCATTAGTCCTCTCCACCTGTCACCGCCGCGGACACCCAGACTCTACTCCACCCACAGCCCTTAATTTGTGCACTGTTGGTTACTTGTCCCCTCCTCCCACCTCCTCACCTTCCCTCCCTAGTTCCTCCGCCCCCGCCTCATCTGCCTCTATCTTAGCCCACCTTCCAGCATCACAGGAGGGCAGGTGTAACATTCGCTCCGCCGCACCTCATTATCACCTTACCTGCATGTACTGGATTAATTTCTTGTCTCGCCGTGAGTGCCTGACATGTTTAACCTCTTCAGTACTGGGACACATTTTTTCCTTGAGTTTGGGTATGATTGGACGACTTTATTTATACTTTAGGAAGGATCTATGGAGGTAAGAAGATTAATGGCCAGAGTCTTCGCTATTTTAATCCTCTACATTTGTTTCTGAAGCTGTATAAGATCGCCAATTAGTAAGCACAATGAATATGAAAATGCGTCATGGTACTGAAGAGGTTAAGTCAAAGGACGAAGGATGCTGTCCAGTGTTAAGCCAGTCAAATTATCATTGCTTGGTTTTGAGGGTTGGAAATACTCGTCATCTCGGTTCCTTTCAGCGTTTTTGCCCAGAAGACTTATTTAACCCCTTTCAACACTGGGACATATTTTTACCTTGAGATTTGTGTACGATTAGACCATTTCATTGACATACAGAAAGGATCTATGGAGGTTAGAAGATTAATGGCCAGAGTCTTCACTATTTTAATCCCACATGAGTTTCTGAAGCTGTATAAAATCACCAAATAGTAAGCAGAATGAATATGGGAACGTGTCATTTTACTGAAGGGGTTAAAGTGTCATTCAGTCCTGGAGCATCTAGAAAGACTCTTAATATACCGTCCCACACTGTTCTCATTCCATTGCAGTGGTTATACAGTATGTTGCTGAGAAGAGAATGAAAAAAAAGAGGGAAAATGAGAAAGATGGACGAATATCAAATAGGTGAAGAAGAAAGAAAAGAGAAAGAGACTAAATTAATTAAGAAGATATATAGAAGAAGAGAAGAGGTAAAAGAGAAAGGTGAGTAGGAAGAGGAAGAGGAGGAGGAGGAGGAGGAGGAGGAGGAGGAAGAGGAGGAAAAGGAGAGAGAAGCAGAAGCAGAGTAAGAAAAAGAGGAAGATAATGACAAGAACCGTGGAAGGAGAGAGAGAGAGAGAGAGAGAGAGAGAGAGAGAGAGAGAGAGAGAGAGAGAGAGAGAGAATATCGTCCTGACACGCCCACCAGAAGGGAGTAAGGGAGTGCAGGAGCGGGTCGTTCGTCCCCAGTGGAGTGAAAGATTGATGTTGCCTGAGGGGCCAAGGGTGAGAGAGAGAGAGAGAGAGAGAGAGAGAGAGAGAGAGAGAGAGAGAGAGAGAGAGAGAGAGAAGGTGAATCTGTGACTGTTAAAAATCGAGGAAGACGAGAAAGGTAGAAAACTAAGAGAGAGAGAGAGAGAGAGAGAGAGAGAGAGAGAGAGAGAGAGAAATACATATAGATCCTTCACAGAAATGTCCTGAAACAAATAATACATTTCATCAAGAGAGAGAGAGAGAGAGAGAGAGAGAGAGAGAGAGAGAGAGAGAGAGAGAGAGAGAGAGAGAGAGACGAGGGGAGTGAAGGAAAAATGGTTAACACAGTGTAGGGGAACGAGAACAACCCTCATTTCGACCTTCGTAAACCTTTACTTCATCCTCTTCCTTCTTCCCTCTTCCCTCTTCCCTCTTCCCCTCTTCCCTCTTCCTTCCTTCTTTCCTTCCTTCCCTCTCCCTCTCCTCTCTCTCTTTCTCTTTCTCTTTGTCTCTTTTTGGTGCTCACTCTTTGTTCTTTCCATTTCTATAACTCTCTCTCTCTCTCTCTCTCTCTCTCTCTCTCTCTCTCTCTCTCTCTCTCTCTCTCTCTCTCTCTCTCTCTCTCTCTCTCTCTCTCTCTCTCTCTCTCACTTATTTCACTCACTCACGTCTGTTTCCCTTTTCCATCTTTCCCTTTATTCCAGTCCTTCACTCTTCCCCTCTGTCTTTCCTCTCCTTTCCCCTTCCTTCATCCCCTTCCATTCCCTCGCTCTTCCATACACTCCTCCTCCCCTCGAGTTCCTTCCCCTTCACCTGCCATCTCCCCTTCCCCTCTTTAAGCTCCCTGTGTAACCCTCTTTTTTCCCCTCTGTCACCCAGCTTCATCTACCTAACACGTATATCTCCAGTTCAGTTCCTTCCAATGCAAACTGCTTTTCCCCTCGTCTCTCTCTCTCTCTCTCTCTCTCTCTCTCTCTCTCTCTCTCTCTCTCTCTCTCTCTCTCTCTCTCTCTCTCTCTCTCTCTCTCTCTCTCTCTCTCTCTCTCTCTCTCTCTCTCTCTCTCTGGTTCTAGTTTCTTTTCCACTTTTCACTAGCTCAACATTTCTCTCATCTTAATCCCCTCTCTCTCTCTTCTCAGTCTCTCTCTCTCTCTCTCTCTCTCTCTCTCTCTCTCTCTCTCTCTCTCTCTTTTTTTTTTTTTTTTATTTAAACATAATTTATACAGAAGAACATGTACCCAAAGGCGCACTGTCGTGTGCTACCTATTCTAAGGGTACTACAATCTATTTCTCTACAATATTTACAAGACTTAAAAATAGATAATATACAAGATGGTCAGCATGTAAATGGAGCACTGTTCTTTTCACTTCACTAGCACTATTCACGCACTGCACTACACTGAGTGTCACGTCACAAAGAGTGTCAGAGGAGTTGGCAGTGTCTGTCTCCACTTATGTGCCATCAGTTTGACACTGTGTGTGTTCATCTCCTGGACGTGAGGCACCGCGGCCGTGAACAAGTTCCACATCCTGGAGACGCGTCCTGCGAAGGTGCGTTGATGCTGACACCCGTGGGATCGCGGCACCTCTACGGCGTCACCACCATTGAGCACCGTTCTCGTGCTCCGTGCGGTGACTCTCAGAGGATGACGCAGCCCTGCCAGATGTGGCACTCTTTGCACCTGTGCCTTATGGAACACTACGATTGCCGCCACATCTCTGCGGTGTTCCAGTGAATCAAGAGGACGCTCAGGCTCTGGGTGAGGTGGTATTGCAGCATCTACTAGCCGTATGGCGCGGCGTTGGATGCTGTCCAGTCTCCTTCTGTGTGTGGCGGCACAGGACATCCAGGAGAGAGCTGCGTACTCAAGGTGGGGCCGCACCTGTGCCTTGTACAGCAGCAGTCTCCCTTCCTGTCGAGGAAACTGGCGATCCTTCTGAGAGCGGAGATCCTGTGAGAGGCTTTCTTGGCAATGGATTTGACATGGCTGTCAAACCTCAGCCCTCGATCCACCTCCACTCCAAGTATCTTGACGTCATCTTGGAGTGGGAGAGCAGCGCCAAAAGACAACTTTCCTGCCATTGCTGCCATGGCGGCTGGGGACCGAGAGACAACCATTGCCTGTGTCTTCTCCGGCGCGAATGTCACTTGCCAGCGAGCACCCCACTCCTTTATCACTCGTAGCTGCTGATTGATGGCCTCAGCAGCCCGCCCACTGTCCTGGCGTGGATAGGTATAGGAGAGGGTGCAGTCATCAGCATAGGCCTTGACTCCTGGCAGTAGCTGGAGAAGATCATCCACGTAGATATTCCACAGGAGTGGGCCAAGAATTGAACCCTGTGGCACTGATGCCTCCACAGGCAGGGACTCAGATGTTTGCCCGTTGACAACCACCTTGAGGCTTCTGTCCTGCAGGTAATTTCCCAGGAGTCGTAGCAAGCCACCCTGGATGCCTTTAGCACGAAGCTTTTCCAGTAATCCGTTGTGCCATACTTTATCAAAAGCTCCAGCTATGTCCAAAGCAACCACTATAGTGTCCTTGCCGTCGTCGAGGGCGTCCTGCCACTGCCTGGTGAGAAGCATCATTAGGTCGGAGGTTGACCTTCCAGGTCTGAACCCAAACTGTTGGTCTGAGAGGAGGGCATTGTCCTTGAGATGGCTACACACCACCTCTGCCACGACCCTCTCAAACACTTT
>NC_059301.1:15374753-15462253 GCF_017591435.1 Portunus trituberculatus | reverse complement strand
TTGTATGAGACGTGAATAGAGGAATGAAAGAATCAACTCCTTCCATATTGAGATACATTTTTACCTTCAGATTTGTGTATGATTAGACCATTTTATTGACATTAGAAAGGGTCTATGGAGGTCAGAAGATTAATGGCCACAGTCTTCACTATTTTAATCCCTACATGAGTTTCTAAAGCTGTATAAAATCACCAAATAGTAAGCAGAATGAATAAGAAATCGCGTCATGGTACTGAAGAGATTAAAAAAGATTGGCTTCGTTCACATCCTCTCTTCGTATCAGTATATTTATTCATCGCCTCTCGAGTTACAGTGGGATGTGTAGAAGTATCGAAATCTTTTGAAGACTTTCCTTTTAAGAATACAAGGAAATAAGGGAAGCTGCAGGAAGGTGACATTCCTTGTATAGTATTTACCTATTTGTTTTCTCTTTTCACCCCCATCCATAATTTTGTCCAATCCTTTAATGCTTCCTAATGGCTCAGCACTAACGACCTGATTACTAAGTGCTTTCCATTCACCTGCTACTCCTATTTAAGAACTGTTTCCTTCACATCTTTACTGTATACTACTACTACTACTACTACTACTACTACTACTACTACTACTACTACTACTACTACTACTACTACTACTACTACTGCCAGTTACTCGATGCGGCGTGGCGTGATGATTTGAATGGGAAACAAATAAAACTACAAAATATTTCAAAAAGTTTGGTTCTCCACATTAGCACATCACGCGGCACACACACACACACACACACACACACACACACACACACACACACACACACGCACACGCACAGAACCATTTAATTAAGAGGATGCGGAAAACCTGTGTGTCTGCTGGAATATAAAATGAGCGATGATCGTCCGTGTGGCTGCAGAGTATCGCGTATCATGTATCGTGTATCGTGTATCGTGTAGTGCATGCGACTCACGACTGATTGCTTCACCACACACACACACACACACACACACACACACACACACACACACACACACACACACACACACACACACACACACACACACACACACACACACACACACGCCGGTAATAAAGCAGGCACGCACTACGGAAGCCATACGTACGTACATACATACATACATGCATACAAATACAGGGGAGTTTTATAACGAAGGATTACATTTATTGAGCATTTATTGAGTTATGGCGCCGCAACAACTAAATCATGGGTATCTAAGGTGCCGCCCAGCTTAATTATATAATCTCTCTCTCTCTCTCTCTCTCTCTCTCTCTCTCTCTCTCTCTCTCTCTCTCTCTCTCTCTCTCTCTCTCTCTCTCTCTCTCTCTCTCTCTCTCTCTCTTGGATACACGAGTCCTGCTTATACATGATGTCAAGTCTTAAAAAATCATCACGTCTTCAAGTTTCTCTGTAAAAGGAGTTTGTAGGTTAAAAGCTTCCCACATAACGTGCAGCCCATGAAAACAACAAGGATTGTGATGCCTCGTGCTTGCCGCAAATCAAGGCCACAGCAGTTAGGGAGGGAGAGAACTCTGGCTGTCTCACTTATTGAAGATTTACCTGAATAAACTCTCTCTCTCTCTCTCTCTCTCTCTCTCTCTCTCTCTCTCTCTCTCTCTCTCTCTCTCTCGTAACTACAATAGAATAAACAAAACTAGTACAGTCTTTCAAAGGGACCAAATAAACAAGGCTAGGGAAGCAGACAACCCGCGTGGTGAGGAACAGAGCAGGAGCCGCGCCGCCATCACCTGTCCCGCACGTGGGTGAGCCGCGATCCTGCCCCGCCATGATGGGACACCTCGGCCCCCACTGATGCGGCTGTAATTAAGTTAGGTTTGGTTAGATGAACTGAGCTGAGATTAGGTTTGGTTTGGTTTGGTTTGGTTAGGTTAGGTTAGGTTGGGTTGGGTTGGGTTGGGTTGGTTAGGTTAGGTTAGGTTAGGTTAGGTTAGGATTTAGTTTGGTAAGGTAAGGTGAGATTAGGTTGGGTTAGGCTCTCTCTCTCTCTCTCTCTCTCTCTCTCTCTCTCTCTCTCTCTCTCTCTCTCTCTCTCTCTCTCTCTCTCTCTCTCTCTCTCTCTCTCTCTCTCTCTCTCTCTCTCTCTCTCTCTCTCTCTCTCTCTCTCTCTCTCTCTCTCTCTCTCTCTCTCTCTCTCTCTCTCTCTCTCTCTCTCTCTCTCTCTCTCTCTCTCTCCTCTCTCTCTCTCTCTCTCTCTCTCTCTCTCTCTCTCTCTCTCTCTCTCTCTCTCTCTCTCTCTCTCTCTCTCTCTCTCTCTCTCTCTCTCTCTCTCTCTCTCTCTCTCTCTCTCTCTCTCTCTCTCTCTCTCTCTCTCTCTCTCTCTCTCTCTCTCTCTCTCTCTCTCCTGGATGCACCATGGAACACAGCCCCACCATTAGTTAGCCGAAGGAAAAACAATGAAATGAGCTGAATTTATAGACAGATGGTGAAGAGTGAAAAGTTTGATAGATGAAGATAAAAGAAAACTAAGAAAAGTAATGGAGTAAAAAGGAAAAAAAGAAAGACCCTTTGCATCGTCTTTAATCCTTAGCGTCGCCTCTCTCTCCACGGCACATACGTTCGTTACTTGTATTTTTGACTCGGATAATCAGTCGTGGTCATATTCCTTATTTTCTTGTGTGGATTCAGAATTCTCTTTAAAATATCTCTGCAGTCTTGAAAAACATCCAGAATCTTGAAAACACCCCTAAACTACCTCTAGAATTTTGAAAACACTCTTAAACTATCTCTAGAATCTTGAAAATACCCCTAAACTACCTCTGAAATCTTGAAAACCACTCTTAAACTACCTCTGGAATCTTGACAAACATCCCTAAACTGCCTCTACAATCTTGACAAGCACCTTTCTTGTAAACACCCTTAAGTTACCTCTAGAATATTGAATAAAAAAAAAAAAAAAACCTAAACTACCTCTGGAATCTTGACAAACATTCCTAAACTGCCTCTACAATCTTGACAAGCACCTTTCTTGTAAACACCCTTAAGTTACCTCTAGAATATTGAATAAAAAAAAAAAACCTAAACTACCTCTGGAATCTTGAAAAACACTCGTAACTAATTATTTTCACTACTTGTCAAAATTAGAGAGAAAGGAAGAGGCCTTGAAAACACCAATGATTTTGCACTGTACAATGTTACGAGGAATGAAGATATGACACTGAAACGTTGCAAGTACAAGCCGATAGACGTGTCAGAAGGAAAGGGTGGTTAGGTTAGGTTAGATTTCGCCTGGTTTGGTTTGGTTTGGGGTTGTTGTCTGAATCTGTTGACAGTGAAACACGTAAAAAAAACATAGAAGGACATATTGAAGTTTTTTTTCTTTATTCAAGAGGATATATATATATATATATATATATATATATATATATATATATATATATATATATATATATATATATATATATATATATATATATATATATATATATATATATATATATATATATATATATATATATATATATATATATATATATATATATATATAAAAAGGCCCACTCAGTTGCCAGCTCCTTTGTAGATCTGAGAGAGTTAGCCAAAAGAAGGGGATAAATATCTTGAAACCTCCCTCTTACATGAAGTCAAGGCATAGGAAGTTGAAAATACAGAGTTCCAGAGTTTACCAGAGGAAGATATGAATGTATGGGAGTTGGTCGAGGTTCTGAAAGTTTCCCCGCATCAGTGTCCGTCTGTATCTTGGTGAGCGGGAAGGAGAGCTGTAAAGGAGTAAAAAAGAACAAAGTTAAGTATATCCTCATGTTTCTGAATGTTTCTCTGGTTCAGTGTCGTAAAAGAACATCGAAAAAATTAACCCCTTCAGTACTGGGACGCATTGTTACCTTGAGTTTTGGATATGATTAGACGATTTTATTGACATTAGGAAGGGTCTATGGAGGTCAGAAGATTAATGGCCAGAGTCTTCACTATTTCATTCTCACACATATATTCCTGAAGCTGTATAAAACCACCAAATATTAACCATGCAGAATGAATATGAAAACGTACGTGTCATGGTACTGAAGAGGTTAAGGACAAAATGAAGTATAGGTGACCCTTATGTTTTTCAAAGTTTCTCTAAGTGTCTGTGTTAGCGCGAAGGAGAGCCAAGGAGGAGGAGGAGGAGGCAGAGGAAATTCACGTCCCCAGCTACACAGATATCTCTCTTTAACATCCTTGTAGCCACTGTGCCGCTCCTCATTTGTCATTCTTGGTACAATATTCCGGTGGAGGGTGGCACCTCTTGCGCGTTAAGGATTAATGGCCCGTCGTAAATTTGTGTGTGTGTGTGTGTGTGTGTGTGTGTGTGTGTGTGTGTGTGTGTGTGTGTGTGTGTGTGTGTGTGTGTGTGTGTGTGTGTGTGTGTGTGTGAGTGATATGCGGTAGTAGCTTTAGTTATTATTTTACTACCACTAGAGAATTTCACGTGTTATTTAGTACGGTTCGTTATGCATTTCATTATTCATTACGGGAAAGGTTACTGTATAAGAGATAATTAGCAGCAGCAGCAGACCTTGAATTTCTTGGCTTTCAGTGACAGAGAGAGAGAGAGAGAGAGAGAGAGAGAGAGAATAACTACAAGCGATAAAATGTATTAATTCCACGCTTCAATATTTTGCGGCTTTTTTTTAATCATAATTTGAAGTTCTGCTATAAGGAGACTGGCAACTGAGTAAAGCCTTTTTCTTTATATTTTTACTACTCTTGGCCAGTCCTCCTCTCTTGCATAAAATAGAAAGAAGAAAATTAGTAAGAAGTTATTAGCGAAGATAATTAATTTCTTCGTGTTTATTAAATCATTGGATTAACACTATCTGAACTTCCACCACAATGAGAAGTTTAACACAGACAGTCACCTTCTTCCTTTATATATAACTTCCTCCTCCTATATAAGTCACCGTAGGGAGAAAATAAGGTGATGGAGTGTTACTTGGACCATTTAAGAAGGGATTGTTAGATTATGATTATTAACCCCTTTCAATACTGAGACGCATTTTCACCGTGATTTTAGGGTATGATTGCATGATTTTACTGGCATTAGGAAGGGTCTATGGAGATCAGAAGATTAATAGCCTGAGTCTTTACCATTTTTATCCTCACATGATTTTTATTAACCCCTTCAATACTGGGACACATTTTTACCTTGCGATTTGTGCACGATTAGACCATTTTACTGACATTAGAATGGGTCTATGGAGGTCAGAAGATTAATGGCCACAGTCTTCACTATTTTAATCTCCCCACATGAGTTTCTGAAGCTGCATAAGACCTTCAAAATAGTAAGCAGAATGAATATGGAAACGCCTCATGCTGCTGAAGGGTTTAAGCTGTATGAGATCGCCCGATAGTAACTAGAATGAGTCTAAAAAACGCGGCATGGTACTGAAGGGGTTAAAAATGCGAATGATTGTCTCTTTAACTGTCAAAATGGTGATTAACTGTCAAAATGGTGAAGGATTGTGTGATTACCTGTTAGGGTGATGAGGGATTGTGTGATTAGCTGTTAGAATGGTGAAGGACTGTCAGGTTAGCTGTTAGAATGGTGACGGATTGTGTGATTAGCAGTTAGAATGGTGATTGATTGTCAGGTTAATTGTTAGAATGGTGAATAACTTAGATTAACATTTAGAAAGCGGAACGATTATCAAATGACGTGTTAGAATAGTGAAGGATTTAAATTAACTGTTAGAAAGCTGAATGAGTGTTAGAGTGGCGGTTAGAAGCTTCAGTAACTGTTAGACTGACTGTTAGAAAAAGCAAATTATTAAGCTATTCATTTAATAAGCAAATTGATAAACTAAAGAACTTATTTATTTATTTATTTATTTATTTATTTATTTATTTATTGTGAGCCCCAAGCAACGAGGTCACATAGCGTCACTTGTTGAATAAAAAATAATCATGCCATTGCCCTGAAGTGACACAAGCAAGATGAAAAGTGAAGTCTCTTGGCAGCGACTCAGCACGGCGAGACTCCGTATAAGGGCGTGGATATTCCTCATAAGGTCTTGACGAGGGGCGTGGCGCGGGAGTTGGGCGGGGAGGGGCGGGGCGGGAGGTGGAGGAGGAGGAGGAGGGGGGGGAGGAGGATGTGCTGATGAGAGGGTGGGAGGATGGGGAGGGTATACAGGGAGGTGTTCAGTGCCCGCCTCCCCCTCTCGTAGACAGTTTGATGTATTATCGGCTTTGGTTGACACACACACACACACACACACACACACACACACACACACACACACACACACACACACACACACACACACACACACACACACACACATGGAGGTGAGGGAAAAAAAAGAAAGGGTTGGTTCATTGAATATAAACAGGTTTTTCATACATTCAGTTCCTTTACTTTATTTGTACTAGAGAGAGAGAGAGAGAGAGAGAGAGAGAGAGAGAGAGAGAGAGAGAGAGAGAGAGAGAGATAATAACAGGGAGGCAGAGAGTGGAGAGGTAACTGTACAGACGGGTGGTGCGTGTACAGAGTGGGTGGAGACCGTGTCCTCCACCCTCACCACCACCACTTCCACCACCACCTCCACCTCCACCTCCACCTCCATCTCCACCTCCACCACCATTTTCATTACGACAACCTGCATCATCACCACCACCACCACCACCACCACCACCACCACCCATTACTATCACCGTGACCGCCACCAGGATCCATATCTCTCATGCACCATCCCCATCACCATCACCATTGCCTTCATCACCACATTCATGCATCATCATTCCCGTAATCACCACCACTACCATTACCAATAACTGATCCCATAGTAACTCTCATCATCATTAAATTCCACTGCTTCACAACCACCACCACCACCACCACCACCAACAACAACAACAACAACAACAACAACAACAACAACAACAACAACGTCCCAGGATAGACCACACCTGAGTCACCATATTCTAAAACACTTCTCTCTCTCTCTCTCTCTCTCTCTCTCTCTCTCTCTCTCTCTCTCTCTCTCTCTCTCTCTCTCTCTCTCTCTCTCTCTCTCTCTCTCTCTCTCTCTCTCTCTCTCTCTCTCTCGTCTATATATGCCACTAAAACTACAAGAACATCCTTATTTTGTTTATTTATTTATTTACCTTTTTTTATGTTATGGCCTATAGCGCCTGTAGGCATACTTGAAGAGTATATGTGGGAAGCGCTGGTAAGCTTTCACCCATTAGTGGCGCAGGCAATTTTATTTATAGTGGTATCCATATTAGAGCCCATATCACCACCCAAGACCACCTACAACCTGGGTATCCTGGTGACATGTAAGTAACTTTAAACCACTCGACAAATGGCATAGCTTCAAAGCGGTATGTGGTGGGATTCGAACCTACCCGTGGATGTCTGCCCGATCCCACGCTCACCACCTTATCCACCTTATCGCGTCCCTAAATGCCATCTGAGAGAGAGAGAGAGAGAGAGAGAGAGAGAGAGGTGAGGCACAGAGGCGTTTCAAAATACAAGCTTTTCTATCCCCTCCTTCCTCTACCTCTAATGCAAGCAGACCCCTCCCCTTTCCTTCCCCCGCCACGCCCCAGCCCAGGTGCGTGACAGGTGGGGCCTGGGGAGGGCGGGACGCGGCACTCATAAGCACGGCGCGCCCTTGAGTGTACTTTTCCCCTGTGGACCGTGGGGGCGTGGCGCTGTAGGTGGAAGGGGTGATGGGAAGGGGTGTGAGGCGCTTGGTGGTGTACATGTCACCCATTACTCTAATAAAACTAAGAGGGAAGAGAAGTGGAGAACAAGGAGGAGGGAGGAGGAGGAGGAGGAGGAGGAGGAGGAGGAAGAAGAGAAGAAGAAGAAGAAGAAGAAGAAGAAGAAGAAGAAGAAGAAGAAGAAGAGGAGGAGGAGGAGGAGGAGGAGGAGGAGGAGGAGGAGGAGGAGGAGGAGGAGGGAGAATGGAGATCGAAAAGTTATGAGAGAGAGAGAGAGAGAGAGAGAGAGAGAGAGAGAGAGAGAGAGAGAGAGAGAGAGAGAGAGAGAGAGAGAGAGAGAGAGGTTGGGCGGGTGTGGCCATATCGAAAACCATGAGCAGACTGACAGGCAAACAAATAAGCAGACAGACGCTTCAGCCATCCCCAATCAGTCAGTCAGTCAGTCAGGCAGTCAGTCAGCCTATCTATCATTCAGTAACTTGATCCAGATTAATTCACGGCCGTCAGTAACAATGCGAAATATAACCTCATGTACAGTCTATATATCACAAGTACCCACCAAAAAAGTATAGATTTTATGGTACTCTACATTACAAGAACACTGAATTGTATCACCACAGTTCTCGTGAATAGATCGCAAGCAGGTCATCTCTTCTTGCGCTGGACTCTTCTTCCTCTCATCGTCAGTCAGGACACTTCATTTTTGTGTGTTGCGTTGGTGTGTGTTGTGAATAGCAGTGACAGGTGTGACGCTCTGGTGTTGTGTGTTGCGTTGGTGTGTGTTGTGATTAGCAGTGACAGGTGTGAGGCTCTGGTGTTGTTGTGTGTTGCGTTGCTGTGTGTTGTGAATAGCAGTGTCAAGTGTGAGGCTCTGGCGTTGTTGTGTGTTGCGTTGCTGTGTTGTGAATAGCAGTGTCAGATGTGAGGCTCTGGTGTTGTTGTGTGTTGCGTTGCTGTGTTGTGAATAGCAGTGTCAGATGTGAGGCTCTGGTGTTGTGTGTTGCGTTGGTGTGTGTTGTGAATAGGAGTGACAGGTGTGAGGCTCTGGTGTTATGTGTTGCGTTGATGTGTGTTGTGAATAGGAGTGACAGGTGCGAGGTTCTGGTGTTGTCTTGCTGCAATAACCTCCTCACAAAACGCACCGGAATAGTTACATGGCATTAGATTCTTTTTGTTCACTCACAATATCAGTATTTTGCCAGCAACGCAACAATTTCGGTATTTGCGATGACCTCTGCGGTTTTGGCTTCTTTCTTCTCAAAACAATCAAGTAGCGAGGTCACGTACTTGCTGTTTTTTTCCTTCTCTTTCTATTGAGCTGCTTTCTCTTCTCACGTCTCCACATGATGTCGAAGTTCCTTTCTGTCACGTAAAGAATGAATTTCCCAATCTCTTCCTTCTCCATTTCATATAATTGCGTGTTGCCTGGACCATATGATACCTTCCTTCCTCCACTCTGAATGGCTAACACACCGCCGCCCTGACCCGCGTCTATTATTCTTCGCACGGATATGTTTCTAGGGTGTTTTATAATTCTCCGAGCCGTTTAAGTTGTGTTATAGGTCAACTTTCAGAAGACACGTATAGATTCGCGACCAACAGCAGCAGAATGTCTCGGTCTGGGTCTGGGTCCATAGTGGGGCTCTCAACGGAGTTTGCGAGCTTCAATTTACTTAAGCTTTGTTTGTGGCACTTGTGGGATTTTTTTTTTTTATCTATTTTTGTAGATAATCCAGGGTTTTCTTCATGTCTGAGCTTGAATAGAGTCGTTTGTTCACTCAAATTCTTGTCATTACCACAGAGAAGGTGAACATGATGCACTTAGGTCTGGCAGATATTCTTTAGAGTGTCGCCCTTCTTACAATTAGATAGTACATTATAGGCCTACTTTCTGATAGCGTATCTGTCTTGAGGACTATTTTGAAAGATTGCAGCGATGATTATTCACATTTTTATGGGTATTTCTCCTGTTGACGTACACTGTAGTATATCATTGTTGAGCTATCGATTGAACCCTTAACTTCCACCAAAGTCTGTGAGGCGTCGTCGTGATAACACTGCGAAACGCTTAAGATGCGAACCTTGATCTAAACATGGCGAATGTGAATTAGGAGTCTGATGCGTTTTACCGATAGACCCACAAGCACGCAACACGTCAATGAGGCGTACCTGTGGCAGCACCGCCACGCACCCCTATCCCGCCAGAGTGCCTCAGAAGCGCCATAAGCGGCAGTGGCTCAGCGGGAGGACACTTGGCATGCAGAAGGACACACATCTCCTCTCTTCATCTGATTCTTTGTATTCGCGTGCAGCAGAGACAAACAGAACCACCGGGGAGGTCCATCATTAGTGTGCAGCGAGAAACAAGGTCACTGCCACGTAAGGCCTTCACACCGCGACACAGCAGGGCGGCAGCGGCAGAGGCAGCAGCGGCGCGCGGCTGTTGACAGGAGAGAGACGGAGCGAAAGTGGCTGTGGACATAACTTTATCACTATTGGTTGATATGAAGAGTGCAGGAATGACTGAATATCAAGACAGGGAAGGTTGAGGGGGAGGGGGGATGAGGCAATGGAGGAGGGAAGCAGCGAGGGAAGCAGGACCTGTTAGAGTAAGGCGGTGACGGTTATGTAGGGAGAAGGAAGGTGATAGGCGAGGGTAAATATGGTAATGGAACGGCCGCGTGGTGGTGAGCATGTTGGAGGGGGCCAGAGGAGGATTACCGCCGTGAAGAAGGAGGAGGAGGAAGAGGTGGTGGTGATGGTGGTGGTGGTGATGATAATACAGAAAGGAAACAAGAAAAGAGAAGTGATTTTAGGAGATGGAAGAAGTGTATGTATGAGATGGTAAGGAAGGGAGGAAAGTAGGAGAAAGATTATATCACCTGAGGAATACGATCAAAATAGTAAAGTGAATGGAAACGAATGAAAACAACTTTGGGAGACGAAAATATGTACGTACGAGGTGGAAAAAAAAAGAGAATAAAAGAACATGAAAAGGAAGAAGACCAACGAGATGGTAAAGGAGAAGGAGGAGGGAAAAAAAAAGGCAATGTTGGTGCTGATGGTGATAATAGAGAAGGAAACAAGAAAGGAGATACGGTTATAAGAGATGGGAGAGGCGTATGTATGTACATAAAGGGACGCTAAGGAAGGAAAGAAAGTAGGAGAAAGATTATCACCGGAAGAAGAGAGCTGGAAGAAAGACGACGACCAAAATAGTAAAATGAAAAGAAACTAATTAAAAAAAGAACTTTGGGAGACGAAAACATGTGCAAGGTGAAAAAAAAAGAAGGAAGAATAAAAAAAAAAAAAAACATGGAAGGAAGAGAAGGAAGAAGAGCGACGAGATGGCAAGGAGAGTGGATGGGGGAGAAGAAAGGCGAAGAAAGGAGCATACGTAGTAATAAGGGGAGTGAGTGTGAGTGTTGGAGAATAGCGGTGTGGGGTGCGGGACGTGACAAGAAACACGCGCTATGAGTCTGTTGGGCACACGGGACCAGAGAGAGGCACGTCCACCTTCAATTTTTAGTATCAACACCCAGAGAGAGAGAGAGAGAGCTGCCGACACACTCATAACACCTACAGACAACAAACATCACGAGCAACACTGAAGGATGATCATACTCCCGTCTGTTCTTACGACATGAGCGACACTAAACACTGCACTACTTACTAACGCCTATCATTTTTGCACCAAGCATTTCCTGATTCCTCGCGATAAGCTCCCTGCGCGGCCGTCAGGAGCGCACGGAGACTGACGGGGAGACCTTACAAGTGACGGGCGCAGTGATGAGTTCCTTTCAGCACGCAGGGAGCCTCGATATTGGAGAGAGAGAGAGAGAGAGAGAGAGAGAGAGAGAGAGAGAGAGAGAGAGAGAAAAAGTGTAGGTGATTTTCATACGTACAGCAACGATGCTTTTAGTTCAAAATGGGCTGCCTGATTTAACTATACCAGCTATAACACCAGTTTATGAAATAGCTACGTGAGAGAGAGAGAGAGAGAGAGAGAGAGAGAGAGAGAGAGAGGGCTATGAGGGAGGGAAGGGAGGGAGGGTTAGGGGAGACAGGGCAGAGGGCGCCGCTCGTTGCTCCTCTAGTTAGGCCAATTACCTGGCTGCTCTATAATAATGGCGACTTATAGGTGTGCTGCTCCGTCTTCCCCACCTTGTACGTGGCCTCCGGGCGGCCTTCCCCCTCTCCTACCCTTCTCTTCCTGCCAGTAGGTACATCCTCTCCGTTCCCCGCTCCCCCCTCCTCCTGTCCAGGGCTGAAGTGCACGGTTCAAGTAACATCTCTGGTCCTCTTTATTACTTAGAAACGTTGTTGTGCTGGCGTGCTGCCGTGCGACGTGGCAACACTCCTCCATCACACGTGCTGCACTTTCCACTCTGACCTTCACGGTTTCATATTGAATTGGACACAAACACTCTGAGGGACGCGACGCGCATGAATCATTCAGCGAGTGAACGATCCTCTGCGTAGAAACTTAATCTCAGTTCGCCGCTCGTCGATACCATATGTGTTCGTTTTAATTTTCCGCTCTTGGCCAAATTTTGCGTCGGCCCCACACGGCAGGCGGTGAAGGGCAGGGCGGCATGCAGGCGATGGGGAGACTCCAGGGACGCAGGGCCAGTGGCTCGTGTCCACTCATCAATTACTCACAGGTGGCCACGTCCAGTGGGTCAACACAGTGGCCTCTCCTCACCAGCACACAAACCCACTGACAACCTGCAACCTCGCCCCGCCGCCGGCGAGCACACGTCTCCGGAGGCCACATTTCGAGGCATTAAAATGATTACTTTGTCACGAGCCCAACGGGCCGTGTAATTCTGGCTATCCGGGTTCAGCTCCTGCCGGAGATATTAACCCACCCGCTGACCCACCCCCGCCTCGCCCGCACGCTCTCCCGTCCGTCTCGTCCTGCCGGCCGGCCAGGGTGTGCCGGGCCAATCACAGCTGCACCACTACCATCGAAGCCCTGATCAAGGGAGGCTTAACTGGTTATTACTGTCACCCCCGTGAGGCGCTTCTAGCCTGAACGTCAAAAACCCAATGTTCCCGCCTCGCCTGGCACCATATCGCTGTCATCGCTGCCTGAAGGGTGAGGCGGTACGTGGCCACCGGTACTGCACCCACACCAAGCAGAGCCACACTGAGGAAAAACATTCACGCACCTTAAAACACTGATGAATGTACAGACCCATACAAAACACGGTGACCAACACACACACACACACACACACACACCCGGTAGCTCAGTGGTTAGAGCGCTGGCTTCACAAGCCAGAGGACCGGGGTTCGATTCCCCGGACGGGTGGAGATATTTGGGTGTGTCTCCTTTCACGTGTAGCCCCTGTTCACCTGTTCACCTGTTCACCTAGCAGTGAGTAGGTACGGGATGTAAATCGAGAAGTTGTGACCTTGTTGTCCCGGTGTGCGGTGTGTGCCTGGTCTCAGGCCTATCCGAAGATCGGAAATAATGAGCTCTAAGCTCGTTCTGTAGGGTAACGTCTGGGTGTCTCGTCAGAGACTGCATCAGATCAAACAGTGAAACACACACACACACACACACACACACACACACACACACACACACACACACACACACACACACACACACACGAGGCAAGACGAGGCAAGACAAGAGACACCCACAATACAGCAGCGAGGCACGCGAGGCGAACACAACACCACACAGCCACAACAAACAACAAGTCCTGGACGGCGGCGGTGGCGGTGGTGGCTGCGGCGGCGGTGACTGTGGCTGTGGCGAGATCGATGGAGAGGCCGGACCGATGCGTGTTTTATTACCGGAGCTTATAATCAAAAGGCATGATGCAGCGGACAATATTGTAGCCGTCGCAGCCAGCCGAGAGAAGAGGGAAGGGAACGGGGGATAGAGGAGGCACCAGGCAACCAGGGAGGACACCGCACTGTAGCGAGGGGAACAAGAACAGGAATGAGGGTAAGGGGACGAGAGGGGACAGTAAGAGGGAAACAGGAGATGGCAGGAGACGGGTTGTTAGGGAGTTTAGGGGCAAGCTGCGGGGTTTAGCAGAGGGAGCAGGAGAATTGATACCGGTATGGTGGGGA
Source organism: Portunus trituberculatus (assembly GCF_017591435.1). Lineage (NCBI taxonomy): Eukaryota > Metazoa > Arthropoda > Malacostraca > Decapoda > Portunidae > Portunus > Portunus trituberculatus. The sequence continues at coordinate 15,448,485 of NC_059301.1, read as the reverse complement.
GGGAGGGTGTCAGAGGGAGAGCTGCGGGTTTAAAGGTATGCGATGAGGACAAGGGAGGAAGGTAGGTATGGATATGGAGACTTGCAGTGAAAAAGTGGGTGGGTTTTGGGGAGAGAAGGAGGGACAGAGAGGCGGTGGCGGGTGAGGCAACACAAACAGGGAGGAGACATGCAACAGAAGAGAAGGGAAGAAGAGAAGAGAGGCAAAGGGGGAAGGTTGGAGAAGGGTGTATGGTGAAAGGCCGCCAACAGGGTGAAGGTAATGTGTGTGTGTGTGTGTGTGTGTGTGTGTGTGTGTGTGTGTGTGTGTGTGTGTGTGTGTGTGTGTGTGTGTGTGTGTGTGTGTGTGTGTGTGTGTCCCTCTCCCTCTCCCTCTCCCTCCTCACTCGTCGGACTTAATTGACTGCCAATTCAGGCTGAGATCAAAGAAAAACACTGTTGCAAGTATTTCCTTTTCATTTCACTTGCTACACGTTGGCTTTCGGACGGCGGCGACGGGTGGTGGCGGCTGCGAAGTGGCGGAAAGAGAGGCGATGTTCTTGGTGGCGATGGTGGTGGTGGCTGGTGGCTGGTGGCGGACACAGCACCAGCAACGCGTCCACGGGGGAGCGCTGGCTTCATTACCGAGGCCTTTGAAGTGTCCCGCCACGTAGATTAACAGGGAAGAAAAGACGAATATGGAATCCAGCAAACAAAATCAGTGGGTTGTGGAAATGATGGAAATAAATAATGCATACAATTTACCTTCATGTTAATTGGGAAGGAGAGAGGAAGATCCGAATTCCTTGATGGAGGATTTTGATGGCCTTGCTTTTTGTCTGGAAGGAAAGTAAAGGTTTGGCGAGGGAGTTATTAGAAGGCCACGACACGGAAGCTGAAATGGTACCTGGAGACACGAATGCGAGAGAGAGAGAGAGAGAGAGAGAGAGAGAGAGAGAGAGAGAGAGAGAGAGAGAGAGAGAGATTACATATTCAAAGCTTTCGACAGTTTTTAACATGCTCTATAAAAAGTTACGGACTTTTCAGTGTATTTTTATGATGATGATATGATAGTTTAACACGGAGTATGTGTCATCAGTGGAGAAAACCTAACTGATGATATTGCGGGCCTTCACAAACTGTCGTTCATGAAAAAAATAACGAAATTCAAAACAAGGACCGCACTCTATGTGATCTTTATGGAGACTGGCAACAAAGTGAGTATTTTTTTTTTTATCTTTTCGTTGCCATTAGCCAATTTTCCCCTCTTACATAAAAAAAAATCAGGAAAAGAGGCCACACACACTTTGCGGTAAGATAGTATGGAAAGGAAAAAAAAAAAGAGGCGGAATATCGTCACACCTGCGCCAGTGTCACCATTTGTACACGTGCATGACCTACCGCTTCATTACCTTGCCCCGCCCCACACCTGTGCCCACATCCACATCACCTCACACACACCCTGTCATCTGATGGCGCTCCGACACCGCCCTTGCTCACGTACCTGACTTGCCCTAAAGGATCTCCAGGTGCAGGTTAGTATTCAGAAACACTTAGCTCTCTCACCACGACTATTTTCCAAGGCTACAGAAATGATTAGCGAGGTTTTCAAGAGTGTTTATCTAGTTAATTATGTAGAAATTTTGTCATTGGCTCTAGAACCGTAAAAACACCTTTAAAAAAAAAACTTGTATAAATTTAAATAAACCCTCTTGAAATGATGGAGGTGAAGTGCAGATGTGTTTGAGAATACGTGCCACAGTGCCACAGTTCCGATGAAAGTCACTCACGAAAAAGAAGAGAGGGAAGGAAAAAATAGAAGCGAAAATCATTGTTACTAACCGAACTTTAGAGTCAAATGGAACAAAAGAATTACTTACAAAACTTGCCTATTTTTTTTATTTGACGCTTCTGTTTCGTGTGGAAAGGTCAGACGTTGCCGGGATGTAGACACTGTTAAAAAATGCGAGTGTGGAAAGCAACAATGCATTAGCTGGCCGGCACGTAGGATGAACCAGCGAAGAAGACAATGATGGCGTAGGTTAGGTGGAGAAGGAGTGTTGGGAGACAAATGATAAGATGGAGAGACGTAACAAGGAGTGACATGAACAAGCTGGGAGTTCAAGATGATGATGTAATGGACAGAAACAGATGGAGAAGGATAACGCGAGCGGCTGACCCTGCGATACAATGGGATTAACCCCTTCAGTACCATGACGCATTTCCAAATTCATTCTGCGTACTATTTGCTGATTTTATACAGCTTCAGAAACTTATGTGGGGGGGATTAAAATAGTGAAGATTGTGACCATTAGTCTTCTGACCTCCATAGACCCTTCCTAATGTCAATAAAATGGTCTAATCGTACACAAATCTCAAGGTAAAAATGTGTCCCAGTACTGAAGGGGTTAAGGTCGCTTGAAGAAGACTATAGGACTGGAGGAGGTGGACTACAAAAGGCGGTCTCGGGTCTCGTGGTTTGCAGGGAATTGTGGACACTTTATTCCCACAGCTGCCTTGCCTGCCTCGCCTCGCCTCGCCTCGCCTCACAGTCCTCGACAGTCATGAAATATGCTGCTGCCTCACGAATTCAAAGCAGATGCAAAATTCCTTCCCTTCTGACCCTCTCCTCCTCCTCCTCCTCCTCCTCCTCCTCCTCCTCCTCCTCCTCCTCCTCCTCCTCCTCCTCCTGCTCCTTTACTCTCATACGTCTCTTCGCTTTTACTATCCTACTTCTCTCACTTTGTATTTTTTATGTTGTTTTTTCTTCTGTTGTGGTTGATAGACAGGCTCGTAAATCAGCCTAACAGGGAACAATAGATCTGTTGTTGCTTGTTGCTCCTTTGTATTTTGTGTTTGTGTAACTCCTCCTCCTCCTCCTCCTCCTCCTCCTCCTCCTCCTCCTCCTCCTCCTCCTCCTCCTCTCTCCTCTCTCTCTCTCTCTCTCTCTCTCTCTCTCTCTCTCTCTCTCTCTCTCTCTCTCTCTCTCTCTCTCTCTCTCTCTCTCTCTCTCTCTCTCTCTCTCTCTCTCTCTCTCTCTCTCTCTCTCTCTCTCTCTCTCTCTCTCTCTCTCTCTCTCTCTCTTCTTTCACCGTCCCATTCTCGCCTCTCCTGAAATTTTAATCGGTACACAAACATTCAAACACACACAGCACATTTCTACGGATTTTCGCAAGAGAACAGCGAGAAACTTGTCAAGAAACACGTGTCGTCACTTGACAATTAGTGAACAGAATAACAGACGACCCAGGTTGAGAGGAGGGGAGCATATCGAGCCATTAAGAATCTGCACATTACACCTTCAGGATGAAAAAAAACAACAACAACAACAAAGGTGCAGTGAACTATAGGAAGACAGGTACAGGATTATCACGTTATGGAGGAAAGTTTAACCTGGTGTATGGAAAGTTCTTGTGGATTTAGTCTATGTGCTATACAGAAAATAGAAAGGAAGGGAGAAGGAGAGACGGATAGTAAGATTTAAAAGACAGCGAAGTATATACAGAAGGTCTTAATTCTTACATACTTTGAGAAATCACCAGGAAAATCAAGAAGGAAAGGAAAGGAGAGAGGGAGAGATGATTAAATTAGAAAAGATAATGAAATACAAGAGGTCTTTAAAAGCAAAATCATGTATTATTTAAGAAACTTTAACCTGGTGTATGGAAAGTTCTTGTGGATTTATTCTGTGTGATAAACAGAAAATATTGAGAGAGATAGAAAGGGAGGGAGAGAGAGAGAGAGGGAAAGAGAGATGATGATAAATTAAAAAGGGCAGTGAAGTATTGGAGGTCTTCTGCAGGCAAATCACGTGTTATGGAGGAAACTTTGAACCTGGTATATGGAAAGTTGTAGATTCATTCATACAACTTAGAGAATTTACCGGTAAAGGATATGGAGGAAATTTTAACCTGGTATATGAAAAGTGGTCATATATATACCTGTAATTAGGGATATTGCCGAGAAAGGAAGGTAGAGAGAGAGAGAGAGAGAGAGAGAGAGAGAGAGAGAGAGAGAGAGAGAGAGAGAGAGAGAGAGGATGATAGAATGATAGAATTAATAAGGCAGTGAAATATAGGAGGTCTTTAAAACAACAAAACCACGTATCACTGAGAGGAAAAAAAAATAACCTTGTATATAAAAAAAAAAAAATGTGGATTCCTTCATAATTATAAAAAAAAACGAAAAAGGAAAGTGACTTGGAGAAACGATGAATGAAAACAAAGTAAAAAAAAAAAAAAATACAAGATAAATTAGTGAAGAGGATTTGCTTGGACATATTACAGGGAAATAGAAAACGACATGAAAGATGAACGTAAAAATAAGACAAAGAAAACGAGAGTGATGAACGTGACGAGGGAACGCAACAGCAGGAAGAGGGTGGCGCGCGGCAATACACTGACAGAAATGCGAAATACCAACAGAGAGAGAGAGAGAGAGAGAGAGAGAGAGAGAGATGAGGGGTTGATGTGAGTGGCGGGAGGGTGTGTATGGGAAAGTGACCGGTAGGTATGTAGCACTGGAGAGAGAGAGAGAGAGAGAGAGAGAGAGAGAGAGAGAGAGAGAGAGAGAGAGAGACAGACAGACAGACAGAGAGAGAGAGAGAGAGAGAGAGAGAGAGAGAGAGAGAGAGAGAGAGAGAGAGAGAGAGAGAGAGAGAGAGAATAAGGCATGATAAAGATGAATCATATAACTAAGGAGAGAGAGAGAGAGAGAGAGAGAGAGAGAGAGAGAGAGAGAGAGAGAGAGAGAGAGAGAGAGAGCCAGCCAGCCAGCCAGCCAGACAATCAGACAGCCAGACATACAGAGACAGAGAAACAGAATCAAACAAACAGACAGACAGAGCCAGAGACAGACAGAGAGACTGAGATACAAAAACCACGATATGAAAAGCCTTCGATACCAAACACAAGACAAAGGAAGTCAATAAAAGAGAAACCACACTGCAAGAGACCAAAAAGGCTAATCATTTTCAACGGAACAAAGAACAATGAAAACTAATGAAAGGAAAAAGAAACACAGAGACGAAGAGGGAGAATGAATAAGGCAGTGATAAAGATGAATCATATAACTAAAGAGAGAGAGAGAGAGAGAGAGAGAGAGAGAGAGAGAGAGAGAGAGAGAGAGAGAGAGAGAGAGCAATGTATTAACGGAGTAACACAAAGGGGATGGGAAAGAGTAACAGAGAGAGGGGGAAAGGACAGAGAGAGAGAGAGAGAGAGAGAGAGAGAGAGAGAGAGAGAGAGAGAGAGAGAGAGAGAGATGAGGGGAGGAAGGAAGGGAAAATACACGAGGGGAGCCATACGGAGAGCAAGAGAGAGAGAGAGAGAGAGAGAGAGAGAGAGAGAGAGAGAGAGAGAGAGAGAGAAGGAAGGGCATGCTAGAAAAATATTGACGAGGGTGAGTGTCTTGTGAGGGGAGGAAGGAGAAGAAGAAGAAGAAGACGAAGAAGAAGAAGAAGTAGTAGTAGTAGTAGTAGTAGTAGTAGTAGTAGTAGTAGTAGTAGTGAGAAAGAAAAAGACAACAGCAACAACAACAACAACAACAACAACAACAACAACAACAACAACAACAACAACAACAACAAGGAGGAGGTAGCAAATCATTACCTTTAACCTCACCCTAACGAAAAGAAGGAAAAGAAAAAAAAAATGAAAAAAAAGAAAAAAACAAATATGAGAAAGAAAAAGAAAAAATGGGAAGAATTATAAAAAAAAACCTGAATAAACCATGAAATATCAAATTATGCCAAAAAATAATGATGTAAACCGGACCCACAAAAATATATCGCATTGAAGAGGAAATAAAAAAAATGAATAAAAAAGAGAATGATCGAAGGAGTAACGCAAGAGAGAGAGAGAGAGAGAGAGAGAGAGAGAGAGAGAGAGAGAGAGAGAGAGAGAGAGCGAGCATGGGGAGCGTGATGAGGTGAGAGCGAGGCAGGAGAAATGGATGGAGGGTGGGAGTTTGGGAGGTAGGGAAGGAGGAAGGGGAGTGAGAGAGGAAGAAGTAATGAAAAGGAAGGTAAGGGAAAGGTGTGTGTGGCGGCAGGCAGGCGAGGGGGAAGACAGGTAAAGAAGGGAAGGTTGGCAGAACGTGAATCGAGAGGGACCTTGCACAGACGTAAAAACACACAAAGCAGCCTAATGAGAGAGAGAGAGAGAGAGAGAGAGAGAGAGAGAGAGATTATGACTAATGACCCTAATAACATTAAAACTCCCATTAAAAAGGCAAATTAGTCCTCGGCAGTCTGCGAGGCGCCACAGCGAGTCCGCCTCCCTCGCCCCGCGGCACAGCACGCCTCGTGGACTTTTATGGCTTTAAAAGCTAAAAGCATCACTTTTACGCTCCACCAGACGCGGAGATTATCAGAAATATGCAAAAAGGGGCGCGAGGCCGAGGGTGCGCCGGAGGGGAGCTGGTGAAGTTTGCAGGTATTAGCAGGGGAGGAGGGAAGCCGAGGAGAGCACACAGAGGAAGGGCAGGGAAGCAGGGAAGCAGGGAGGAACGTTCGCTCGTGTGTCGCCTTCCTTCTTCCCGCAACTGGCTGTGGCTCTCCCTCTCACTTCTTGCCCTCGCACCGCGCCGAGGGAAGGAAGGAAGCATTTACTTCCACGACACCGCCTTAAGGTGCCTATTGACGGAAGAGCGCCCATACAGAGGAGGGTGTTCCGAGTAGCGGGGCGGGCGGGGCTGCGTCTCACCCGGGGTCAAGACCGCCCCCTGACGGGTAGGGTCACGGCCCGCCGGCCCCGCGCCTCGTGGGTCTCATTGCTCCGTTCCTCGGTGCTCAAGAATAATTATGAATCCCGGTAATGGCGTGCGTGCGTGCGTGCGTGGTGGCGTGGGTTCCCTATAGCGGGGCGTGGGAGGCATTACGGGCGGGGAGGGAGGAGGGTTGCCTGTGCACTTTTTTCTGTCAGTCCTCCACCGCCACACCATCCGGGCCGCGGCCAGGTGTCGCCAGGTGGGTGTGTGGTGTGCGGGCCACGGGCGTAGCGGGCACACTGGTCGTTGCCGGGGTGTGGTGAACAGCGGGCCTGGGATGCACCCGCTGTTTGTGTTGCCTGTCACATGTTGTCCTTATGACTTGCATGTGCTGCTTTATGCATGCAAATATTACACAACACACTGCTGTGCTGCTCTAATGTACCGCTGGATGCTTTATTCAGGCGTAATGATCATGCAAAGCTCATTTTGAACAATCTGTGCATTCACTAATTGAAGGGATACGAGTGTATGCATGAATGTTGTTTATTGCTGGGTCACTACCCGCTGAATTACGTAATGGACGCACGTACACGTACACAGCACATCGATATCACAGCCAGGCTTGTTGTGTGACCTTGCGGGACATGCTGCCTTTCAACCCGCTACTTAGGTCACCTTTCATCAACGCCACCCTGTACAGTCATCACACACACACACACACACACACACACACACACACACACACACACACACACACACACACACACACACACACACACACACACACACACACACACACACACACACACACACACACACACTGCCTCCCTTGAGTCTCTTTCATACAAAAACTACCTACATACAAGGGAAGTCAGTGTCTCCTCCATAGTCGCCTCTCGTTCCTTACTCCTCCCCTGACGCCCGAGCCTGTCAGCGCCCGGCACTGGTCTCACCACTCACAGGGGCCTCCACTACGGCAGCGTTAGGGCTACACCTTATTCCCGCAGGAAGCACAACCCTCGCCACTTACCATCCCGCACACTTCGTCACTCTGGGGAAGGAAATGCGCCCGCCACACCTTGGACACTATTGAGCTTGGAAGTTGTAAAGTTGACGTTTATTTCTTTAGGTGACGCATGACCGGACCGCCGCTCAGCGCTAGTTACCTTGCTGGTTACCTGTCGTGATTAATTTATTGATTAATTGATTGAAAGAGCTACTTGGAACATGATAGGGTGTAGACAATACGCTGAGGGCTGTGCTGACCAGGGTGAGGACACAATCAAGAAGGAACCAAACCACGCATCGCTTCACTGCATGAAAAGGATCGGCATTTGGATCCTTCCCTCAGAACGTCATGCTGTTCTCGCCGCATTGTCCTTCCTCTTCCTCACCGTCATGCTCAGAGCGGCAGCTGCCTTCATGTTGTGCATTGTACCAGTGTACCTCCTGCTTCACCTCCAACAGTACCCTCCTTTCTGCTTATTACACCTTAATGTGAGAACTCTTCACACAATTTGAAGCGTTATATTATTTACCAGAATATTACAGTCTCCGGTTTCTTCCCTGTCGGCAGTGAAGAGTTATTGCTTTCCCACCACTGATTCACGCACGGCCCGCAGTCACACGCCCTGTGTACTGTACGTATAGTATGCTTCAGCTTCCGATCCTGTTCTGGCCGCAGCCGCTCACCCTGCGTGGTTTGGGCGAGTGTCCGCCATAGCAGGGCGAGGTAGGACCCGGAAGATGGTGTACCACTGCTCCTGGCCAGGGTGGAGCGTGAAGGAAACTGGTGAATGTTCATAACTATTGTAACGAGTAGCAGAATTGTCAGGATTGAGTGTATAGGAGCAGAGAGAGTGTTTCGCGGTGTCCTTGTCCTCATTTGTCATGTCATGCGTTATTCATTAGGGTCTGATTTGGTAGTCATTTCATGCATTCCAGTGTTATACTCTCTCACTGCGGATTGACCTGTACACGTCACGTAAAACTGGTCTGCTACTCGCTACTTTTGCAACGTAGAACAATGTTTATGCCTTTATTAATTGTGTCCATTACCTCTATATGTTAAGGTTTGTTTTCACCCCTACATTATCTATATGTCAATATTTAAATCATTTAATACCATGAAGCGTTTCCATATTCATTTTCCTTACTCTTGGGCAATTTTATACAGCTTCAAAAACTTATGTGAGTATTGAAATAGTGAAGACTCTGGCCATGAATCTTCTGACCTCCATAGAATCTTCCTAATGTAAGTAAAAGCGTTTAATCACACCAAAACTCATGGCAAAACGCGTCCCAGTACTGAAGGAGTTAAGCCTTTTTTAGTACCATGAGAGTCTTTTGTTAATCTTCAGACCACAGTTGAAAGAAAAAGTTCACATGGACACACAAAAATAGAAATAATAGGTACCATTTTTTCTAGACTTATCATGTCACAATTTAACACTTTATTACCATGAGAGTCTTTGGTTGACCTTCAGACCTCAGTTAAAAAAAAAGGTACATTGATACACCAAAATAAAGAAAATATGTACCTTTTTTTTTCTAGACTTATCCATGTGACAACTTAACACTTTTTACTACCATGAGAGTCTTTGGTTGACCTTCAGACCTCAGTTAAAAAAAAGGTACATTGATACACCAAAATAAAGAGAATATGTACCTTTTTTCTAGACTTATCCAGACGTCACAACGCTTTACTACAATGAGAGACCATACCACAGTTGAAAAAGAAAAACAAGTACATGGATACACCAAAATAAAGCGAATACATAGCTTATTTTTTCCAGACTACCTAATTATTTAAGACTAATACAGAGACAAGTTTCCCAAAAAGACTGTGGGTGCTTGGTTATCGGGAAACAAATCTTGCGAGGAAGGGTTTAGACGTCTCCCATGCACTCCCGCCGCCTCGCTCACACTACAGCACGTCCTCCCACAGCACTCCCAGGCGTCGCGATCACCAGAACACCCCCGCTGAGTATCATGTTGACATCTACAGCCTGTGTGCTATTTCCATTCATTTGACTTGTAGAACACTTGCTTGTTGCGTCACACATACACGCACTGATACAACTGCTACACACACACACACACACACACACACACACACACACACACACACACACACACACACACACACACACACACACACACACACACACACACACACACACACACACACACACACACGTCTCTCTCTCTCTCTCTCTCTCTCTCTCTCTCTCTCTCTCTCTCTCTCTCTCTCTCTCTCTCTCTCTCTCTCTCTCTCTCTCTCTGTTAATGGAGCTTAACAGATATCTTTGTCACGCTCTTTCCACGGCAATTAAGAAAAAAGATAGGGATGAATCTCAGTTTTATTCTTTTTTAGTACGAAATGGCAAATCCTTCACATTGTAGTTTGGTAAATGTGCGGCAAGACAGTGTACGGTTATGTCTATTCCCTTCCTGCTTGTTTCTGTCGCCATCACTGTCACTCACGCCTTAGTGCAACCAGACGCTAATTTTCTCTACGCCGAGTCACTTCGCCATGCACAGCGAACACACGACGCGGCTCCGAGGTGAGGCGAGTCAGGTCCTCCGGCGTCTCGTCACACAGGCGCAGCGTGGCGTGTCACCAGGCATGAGATGAATGAATTCTGGGGGCAATCAAGCAAATCACCAGTCAACCAATACATATTCAAGGAAGGCTCAACTGTGACCTCTTAACCGCTCGTGGCTCAGCGCCATGCTATACTCCTAGACACACATGCTAAGCACCCTATTTCTGTTGCTTGCACACACACACACACACACACACACACACACACACACACACACACACACACACACACACACACACACACACACACACACACACACACACACACACACACACACACACACACACACACACACACACACAGTTTCCCCTGAGGTCTGAGTCACCTCGGTAAGCTTGTGTATGTGGTGAAGCAGCTGAGTCACGGAGGAACACTGATCTCAGCGACACATGACAGTTTTGTAGTGCGGCGGCGGGAAGAAAGCGAGGTGCCGCCGGAGGAGTGAGTGAGGTGCGGTGAGGTGCCGGGACGGTGTTTGGGTGGTGGGGGGGGAAAGGTTCTCAACGTTTCCCAGGTGATGATGACCAGCAGCAGGTGTGCGGCCGTGCGTGCATCATGTCTCGGCGGAGTATTATTAGTTATTAGCTGCACTGTGGGAATGAGCGAGTTTGGTAGGCATGGAGGTGTATTTGATGGCAGATGTTTATTTCAAGTTTTGGTTTAATTGTTTATTTATTTGATATTATACATGTATAGGGCGGGTACCAACAATAGTAAAAATAAATGAAGAAAATAAAGAAAAGAAGCCCCACAGAGATACGCTTCATATTTTTTTATTAAGAGTTTATTTTTTAGAGATATTTTGGTGTGACCGAGTGTGAAGCGGTATTTCTTGTAGGTTGTTTAAATTGAGATATCTATTGGTTAGTTGCTTGTATAAGAGTGAAGAGATAAAGACTGATGGTTGTTAAGAGGCTCAACGTTTAATCTTACGCTCGATGGCAGAGTAATGACATAAAGGTGGTCTTGTTGCGGCGGCTCAATATCAATCCGCCAGTCCGTCAGTGGGTGGAAGGGAAGATATTGTCACACGCACCAAGAACATTCTCAGCAGTACGGTCCATCAGGAGATAGTTTGTGTATATAGGAGTAAGTGGGAACATGTGATAATGACAGTGTTGATTGGAATGTTGAAGCATGTGGTGAGATCATGTCTTATCCATCGTTTTGTTCCCATGGTTGTGAAAGTTGGTAGTCATGTTGATGTAGAAGTGTAACATTAACTGGATCAGTCTTCCTTAGTTGAAATTATTAATCAAAACTTTACTCTTTGATCGTTTATGACAACACCACTTTTTTTTACTGCTACACACATGTACACGCACACATACACGCACACGAATAGGCACACACACACACACACACACACACACACACACACACACACACACACACACACACACACACACACACACACACACACACACACACACACACACACACACACACATGAGATACGAATTTACACACTAGAAGCTTTTTGATCCATTCCTCGTGTCTTTCTAAATGACGCTCTAAATTTGCATCAGACCATTTTTACTAAGGTTGGTGGAGAAGCGCACTCAAGGCTTTTAATCTCCCTTATTAAAGTATAACTTGTTTGTGTGAATAACAGTGGTGAGACAAACTGTCCATTGTTCCTTCACAGAGACGTGTTTTGTCGGCCGTGGTGCAGGTGGTGGTCGTCGCCCTTCACTCACCATCCGGTGGAGGAAGAATCGTAAGTTAGAGGAAAGTTTTGTTTGCTTTTCTTTACAATTTGAGAATGAGGTTCTTGTTTATAATTTTACTGCTTGAAATTCTGTGTGATTTGTCTTTAGTGTGATTTAGTCAGCTGGTAAGTCATTTAGTTGCATTACGGACATTTTCAAGTAAACTGTCGGCTGCTCTAACCAGTGACATTCGTACTAAGGATGTTTCGGGACGGCATCATGGCTGCTCGCGTCACCCATAGCCAGAGTAAGTGCAGGCGGAATTAGAATACTACATGTTTGCTATCCATACAATCTGCGCACATTAATAATTTATACGTAGAAGTTAATTGAACTGTGCACATGCTACGCAACGCTTTCCTGTGGCTCGCCTCCTACGCACCACATCTGAGCCACTCTTCAAAAAAAACATCTTAGGATGGAAGCGCGTCTGTACGAAATATTTGCTTCTTATATTAGAGAGTAAAAACAATGCTTTCTTACGTCGCAGGTTTTTCTCACGTGGCAAGTGCTGGGTGGCTGAGGCTGGCCAAGGGCGCAAAAAGTTAGGAAGGAAAAAAAACCGCTTCTAAGAAAGTTTGTTAAGAGAAGTTTGAAAACATTTACATCACTTAAGCTTCGAACGCGTCTCTTGTTATTAAAAATCTTCACCAGACACTTCACGCTCTATCAAGGCTGCACATCCTGTCGGAGAGGCACGCGAGCTGGCTGGCGTGCCTGGTGCTGGAGGGAGGGCGACGCTGCTGCCTGCACACAGTATGCTGGTCATGGCTCCTGAAGTACGCACTTGTCAGGGAGCGAGAGTAAAGACGCTGTTAGAGTCACAGAACTTGATTTAAATATTGTGTGACGAGAAATATGAATCTGGGAAGGATTGAACGTAATGAAATATCACAAACATGAAGGGAAGAAAGCACTGTACATTTGCCCCAAGATGTGATGTCGTAATGTACAAAAACGCTTCAGACAATAAGCACGAGAAATATAAGTCTGGGAAGGACATGAACGTAATGAAATATCGCAAACATGAAAGGAAGTCGATCCCAAGCACTACATTTACCCCAGGATGTGATGTCATAATGTACAAAATGCTTCAGACAATAAGAGCAGTGTGTGTGTGTGTGTGTGTGTGTGTGTGTGTGTGTGTGTGTGTGTCAGCTACTCCCTCACACCTATCCCATTACCAGTTCTTCTTATAGTCTTTAGGGGACTCTTAATGTAAAAACACGTCATTAGGTTCAGTATTAACCAGTACTAGCCAGCATTAACTCGTGTTGTAGCCATAAACATAAAACTCACTAGATTTTTGCAACATCACTATACTTGGGACAGCTGTGGTTACGTAGAGGCGTGAGTACTCTAGCTAATAATCCTCAGGCGAAGTTATCTCCCCTCCAGATCTGTCACGCAACAACAGCAAAGGATATTGTATTACTCAAAGCTCCTTGCTGTGGATTTTTGCTCACATTCTACCCCTCGCTGTGCTCTCTCTCTCTCTCTCTCTCTCTCTCTCTCTCTCTCTCTCTCTCTCTCTCTCTCTCTCTCTCTCTCTCTCTCTCTCTCTCTCTCTCTCTCTCTCTCTCTCTCTCTCTCTCTCTCTCTCTCTCTCTCTCTCTCTCTCTCTCTCTCTCTCTCTCTCTCTCTCTCTCTCTCTCTCTCTCTCTCTCTCTCTCTCTCTCTCTCTCTCTCACACACACACACACACACACACACACACACACACACACACAAAGACAGCACAAACCTCCTTCCCCACATACACATCACCACTCCATTCCGTACCACACTGCAATCGCTACCACCACCACCACCACCACTTAGTCCCACCCACACCTCTCCACCCATCTCATCCTCGCGTCAGTGTCCCATCGTAATGAGCCAGAGGGGATCGTAAAGGTGAGGCAGGTGCAGCACAGGTGTTAGGTTAGAACATAAAGACTCAAGTGTGAAGTCGGAGAAAAGACGTGGGTATTGTTGAGCAAGAGTCTCTGAGAGTGAAACGAAAGCATGACCTGAATAATTGGAGGGTCGTTCCTGCATGCACAATCAAGATGGGTCTCCTTGCCTCCTTCACCTCCACGAGCCACACACAGCACCCCGGCTCACGGTCTCCCCGTTGCAATGTGTCTCCCGCATGCTGCGCTGCGCCGCCGTACAGGGTGCTGCGACGACACGTGCTGGTGCTGGTGCTAGTTCTGGTGCTGGTGCTACCCAGAGTAGTGATGCTGTGCCGATGTGACAAGTTTTGTATCACCTGCAGTGTGTGTGTGTGTGTGTGTGTGTGTGTGTGTGGCAAGGGGAGGGTTTACTAGGGTACATTCACCACACTACATCCGGTGGTGAGTGACAGTGGCACCTGTGTTGTCTGAGAGATGCTCAAGGCACTGCTCACGCTGACACTGCTCCCACTCGTAGTTCCAACGTGCTGCTTGTGTATCCTGGCTACCTTAGCCCCGTGCTATGTTGCTACACGCCCAGCCAGGTCATGGTTGCCGTGGAAGGTCATATGTCTCAGGAAAACCTGGTGCACCCAGCATACCGTGCACGCCTGGTGCCGCGTGGTGATTGCACATATTGTTAGCGGCAGTAGCAGTGTCTGTAGGTGCCATAGACGTCATGTGCGACACACTGATGCCAACAGTGAGTGGTACTCGTCTTCTCTTGGCAGCTTGTGTTGTAAATCTTTGTCTTGTGGAGATCTCGCCACCTCAGTTATAATGGTGATCATGGCATTCATCTTTAACAAGTAATTCAACACTGGCATAGAGGTGTGTGTGTGTGTGTGTGTGTGTGTGTGTGTGTGTGTGTGTGTGTGTGTGTGTGTGTGTGTGTTCGCAGATTGAGGAAGCAGGCGTGTGGGGAGCAAGGGGCGCGGCGCCCTGTGACTTACGGTGATCCACTTTAAGCATCCCGGCTCCGCTGCGGCTCGGCCCGCCGCCACCACTGGCCAGGACTGTCTTCCTGCCGTCTGCCAACCGCAGGCAAAAAAAACAAAAATTGTTGCCTTCGTCCCATTTCAGGCCTCACTCAGAGCCTCGTGGTAGTCTTCCCTCAGCTTGTAGCCTCCTTTCCCCATCAACCTCCCTCCCCTGTCTGCTATACTCGGCGACTGGTGGGCCTGCCGCCCCCCGGTCAGGCAAGGCACACTCATGTCCCTAGAGTCTCTTGTGAATATAGAAAATACCAGAGCGTGTTTCAAGCTGCATTTCAACTGAGGTACTTTAAATATAAACAAAGTACCTCTCTGAATAACTTAACGCTCGAGTCAGGAACGACACTTTTTGCATATTTTTGCAAAGGTAATTTTTGTTGCTGCTTATGAATTAGTTGGCAGACTCATGAATGCTTACATGCATCACCACGTTACGTATTCATGTCAAAGTCGTATGCACTGACCGTCTGATTTACACTTCAGAGAGTAAGAGTGGAGACTCAGGGGGAAAATATATATATATATATATATATATATATATATATATATATATATATATATATATATATATATATATATATATATATATATATATATATATATATGATGTTGAGCAAGGCCGGATTGATTCTGTCCCTGTCTTTGTTTGTATTTAGAATTTCATGAGGCAGAAAAGATAAAATGAATCGATTGTTCCACCCCTCGACCTGCCTCGCCCTGCCTGCTCTACTCTACTCTGCCCTTCCCTGCCCTACTCTGGCCCCGTCCCCCTCACATTCCCTGCCCGTGCTCCACCTTTAACCCTCCCCGCCTTACGTCACCCACCACGCTTTGTGATCCCCTTCTCTCCTCCTTTCTTTCTGATCTCCAGCTCCAAATCGCGCGTCCCCTGCCTCGAGGAGCTCTTCCATACCACATACTGTTGAAATATTTGCTAGAAAAGTAAAAAAAAAAAAAAAAAAAAAAAAAAAAGATTAAAGCGATGGATAATAATAATAATAATAATAATAATAATAATAGTGAATAAATAATAACTTGTTTTAAGAGGGAGGTTTCAAGACATTTTTCCCAGACTTTTGGCTAATTCAACAAAATTTTTAGGGAACTGGGAATCAAGTGGACCTTTTGTGTTATATTTTTTTGCTGCCCTGCCAACTTCCTCTCTTCCATAAAAAAAGTCATCACTTAATAATGCAAACAATATGATGATCAAATACTGGAATTAAGATGAGGCAACGCAAGAGTCTTCCCCTTATATTTAGTCTTTGAGCCATACACTACAGTCATACAATAAACCACGTCAATAAGAAGAGGTGCGACGGCGGTGGCGCTGAAACACTGTGTGACGCGGCCGCAGAGTTCGTGTGGTGGGGGAAGGAAGGTGAGCACGGGGCGAGGCGATGCACGGCTGGATGGGTGCGGGTGGGAGCGGCGGGTAGGGAGGTGAGGGGAGATGCAGCACAAACAGGATGTGGCTCACCTGGGGAAGGCAGAGACAGGGTGTGGTGAAGACGGAAGAGGATGAGGCAGAGTGTTCCTGGGAAGCGCCATGCACAGGTGAACTGAATGAAAAATAGGTGAGGTTAACCCCTTTAGTACCGGGACGCATTTTTACCTTGACTTTTTGGTGTGATGAGACGATTTTATGTACATTAGGAAGGGTATCTGGAGGTCAGAAGATTAATGGCCAGAGTCTTCACTATTTTAATCCCCAACATGAGTTTCTGAAGCTGTATAAAATCCCCAAATAGTAACTAGAATGAATATAGAAGCGCGTCATGGTACAGAAGGGGTTAATGTCAGGAAGTGAGGCAGAGAGGAGTGGCAGAGGTGTGGCGACTGGAGGGAGGAGAGGTGACACAAGTGACCTTAGTTAGCTCTGCAGGTGCACGCGGCGGGGCAAGGCTGAGGGAGTGTCAAGGTGAGAGGAAGACAGGTAGCAATGGTGAAGACTGTACAGTATCTTAGTGATCTAAACTCTCAACTCCTTCAGTACTGGGACGCATTTGTTACCATGAGTTTCGAGTTTATTTAGATGATTTTATTGACATTAGGAAAGGTCTATGGAGGTCAGAAGATTAATGGACAGAGTCTTCACTATTTCAATCCCCACACAAGTTTCTGAAGCTGTATAAAATTACAAAATAATGAGCAGAGTAAATATGGAAACGTGTCATGGTATTGAAGGGGTTAACTAATAATGCCGTTATCACCAGTATCACACCTCCCACTGTTACCACCACCACCACCATCACCACTACCACCACCACCACCACCGACACAGTAACATAACCAGTCACTATTATCTTAACACTCATTACTCAGCTGATTGAATCTTAAAAAGCGATAACAGAGACAACAAAATTAGCGAGAGAGAGAGAGAGAGAGAGAGAGAGAGAGAGAGAGAGAGAGAGAGAGAGAGAGAGAGAGAGAGAGAGAGAGAGGAAACACAGAATAATCTACGTACCTCGAAACTGACATGCGATCCTTTTATCCTTTTCTTTTCTGACATTTTTTCCCTATTTTTCCCATCATAACCTTTCCCAGTGGCGGGCGGCAAACATTTCCCTGCTTGCCAACTTTTCCACCGCAGCCACGCGACGCCTCTTAAAAAATGCCTCCCGACTTTTACAACCGGGAAGGCAAGAACACGCACAACGAATGAAACTTTTCCAACTTTTCCTTTTTCTCTCTTTGTCTTTCTTTTCTCCGGGCAATGGCAGAGCAGTCTCGCCTCTCCTCACCAGGACTGCTGACCCGGGCCGACCCTCGCGCCACGACCTCACCCCGAAAAAGGAGGAACTGAGAGAGAGAGAGAGAGAGAGAGAGAGAGAGAGAGAGAGAGAGAGAGAGAGAGAGAGAGAGAGAGAGAGAGAGAGAGAGAGAGAGAGAGAGAGAGAGAGAGAGAGAGAGAGAGAGAGAGAGGATGACTATCTCACAAACAGGGAAGCGCAAGGTCAGGGTCGGTGCGCTGTGTGTGTGTGTGTGTGTGTGTGTGTGTGTGTGTGTGTGTGTGTGTGTGTGTGTGTGTGTGTTCCTTGTCAAACTATCACAAAAATCCTGTATAAACACGCTTAGAACACCTTATAATTCCCTGTGTGTCCCGCGTGGTGGTGGCGTTCGTTGCTCTGCTCTGGACGCACAAGGGCTCCGGTTGGCTGACATCTCGCCAAGCCTCCGCCGCCGACGCTGCTGCTGCTGCTGCTGACAGTGTCCTTTCCGTATTTACATTTTTGCCGCCCCCACCCAATATGCCTGAATTATGAGTGAGGGAATGCTGGGCAGGGGGTCATATGCCGCCCATGAATCATGCACCCACTCAATATCTAGTGCATGAAATATTCGGCGATGCGTCAGTTGTCCTGCAACACGTCCATGCTTCAGTATTTCTTTCTTTTCCTCCCTTTTTTCAATTAATCGTGGTGCCTCGACTTGTGTCAGGCCTGGAATAAACATCGCTACATACGGCAGATGAGTCACTGTTACGCATCAGTGTGGCAGGAAAGGCTGAGTGATGTGTGGTCTGTGCATTTATAAACAGACACATGGGATCCCTCACTACGGGCGGCGCAGCGCGGTGCGGTCTTCTTTTGGTGCAGGTGTGCTGGGGAGGCTGGAAGGCGTCGCCATAATACAGCACTTAGCTTAGTGAAAGAGTGATTGATTGTTTTTTAACGTGAGCGGCACTAAAATTTGAAATAATTTAATCAATTTATTACAAGCTGCACACTAACTGGTCGGTCACAAGAGAATGCGGACGTTTGCATCGCTTCAACAAACAGTACACAGAGTTCACTGCCAAATAAAAGCTTTCACCATTTCAACACGTTAACTTATTATCATATTATATTTTTCGCTCAGTATTTTAACGTAATTACAAATTTTTATCCTCGCGTGAAAGCAGCTTTTTTTTCATATATGACAGAGGACTCGTTTGGTAATTATCTATGAAATGACCAGAGTGAATTAACATTTTTCTTCATAAAATGCATAACATTACTGTCAGATACGAACAGTTATTATTATCATCACTTTTGAATATATATGAAGAGTAAGTAATATGAAAGCCTTCCTGAATTACCGCAAAGGTCTGTGTTTCTTATCAAATAGTTCGGGGTCCTTTAAGTATATGTTTTCAAAGGCACCGATAAAGCTGGTGCAGCTTTATCGGTGGATAATAATGGGAGCGGCTGGAATCACAGGGAAGGTGGGTGCAGGAGGCGGCAGGACAGGAGTACGTCTGTTGAAGGTGACGGGTCACTACCTCTGTTGCAAAGTTCATGCAATGGCGGCATCGTCAAGGGTGTGACTGTGTCTCGTAGGGCATATTCCACCGCTTATGTCAATCCCTCGTGAGTTACTTAGGTAGGCAGCCAGGGTGCGGTGTGGGCCCTTCATGGCTTAACCATTCTTTTAAAGCGTAACATTGTTATGATGAATTTGTTTGAGTTTGGTGGTGTGCTTGGAAACACGTGATAGATGCGGAGATTGGGGGCCTGGGAGGGAGCGTGTGTGGGTGAAGAGGGCTCGTGACAGGTGCAGAGGGGCGGAGTGCAGAGATTGTCAGGCACTGAGGAGTTTAGTGAAGGCACAGGCACTGTCCACGCCTCCACTCTCAATCCACAAACGGAATAAACTCACCGCACTCCTCTTTGAGGCGCCGCGGCCACGCCCTCCAGGACGCACCCTATTCTTAGGGCGGGCGGCCATCTGCGGCTCTCCGTCAGGCTCTGCCGCATGATGCTGCACAGCAGGCGTGGCAGGGACTGCCTGCATGGCAGATGGCTGAGGGAGTGTAGTGCTGTGCGTCACAGCGCAGCTCCTCCAAACACACTTCAAGAGCTTCATAAAGATCCGTTCTGTACTGTGTGTGTGTGTGTGTGTGTGTGTGTGTGTGTGTGTGTGTGTGTGTGTGTGTGTGTGTGTGTGTGTGTGTGTGTGTGTGTGTGTGCACGCGCAACCCCACCGCTTGCCATCTTCATGGTTTCAATTGATTTATGTGTGAACAAGTGACAACAAAGACCACAAGCACAGTCCGACAAAGGAACCCCCTGAAACAAGTTATGCCTCTTGTGATTGATTAATGAGAGAGAGAGAGAGAGAGAGAGAGAGAGAGAGAGAGAGAGAGAGAGAGAGAGAGAGAGAGAGAGAGAGAGAGAGAGAGAGAAACTTCATATTGTTTTTTTACTACATAACTATTAATGTAGCTGATGATGGTGATGGTGGATTTGCAGTGCTTTTCATACAAATACAACGAGTGATAAAATTATACGGAACGGCTAACAATCTTCCATCTCCATTCCGTCCTTCCTCCCTTCACTCTTCCTCCTCAGCGACAGTGTTCAGCAGTTCACGAAGGTATAAGGTAGCTGAGACACAGGGAGATAAAGTTGCCTCTCTCTGCACTATAATGTGGAAAAAAGTCCATTACTGTAGAATTAGTGAACACCTGAGCGTTATTGATGGCGCTGCCGGATAGGGTGTTTTTGTCGAACGCATTATGCAAATTAGTGATTAAAAGCAGGCGATCATAGAGGCAATTCTCGTGTTTTGAAGGGAGCGATAAAATCCTTGGTAGTTAATTACGAGATTAGGAGAGAGAGAGAGAGAGAGAGAGAGAGAGAGAGAGAGAGAGAGAGAGAGAGAGAGAGAGAGAGAGAGAGAGAGAGAGAGAGAGAGAGAGAGAGTGAGAGTGAGTGAGTGAGTGAGTGAGTGAGTGAGTGTGTGTGTGTGTGTGTGTGTGTGAGAGAGAGAGAGAGAGAGAGAGAGAGAGAGAGAGAGAGAGAGAGAGAGAGAGAGAGTGAGTGTGTGTGTGTGTGTGTGTGTGTGTGTGTGTATCCTGTATTAAACAATTCTATATAATTTCTTTCTCTCTGGGAACTCACAAAAGGGCGGTATTGTTTAATTGTATCGAGCAATCATACAAATCTCTGGAAATGGAAGTGTAATTTTTTAGTATAGTATTTTTTTGATAATAGTGGATTGAGAAAATAAAATCATAAAGGTATTAATGACAACCATTTTTATATAGCGTGGCTGCGAAACAAATCCACAGACGGAGCTAAATACACCACCTCTTCCCCTCCTCGCCATTCTTCCCTCTCACTGTGCGCTTTTTTCTTTCCCTCCATTCAGAATATACGAAACACTTGGTCTGGGTGTGGCGTGCAGTGCTGGCTGGCTGGCTGGCTGGCTGGCTGGTTAGTTTGTTGGTTGGCTCGTTGGCTGGGTGGTTGGCTGGCTGGATGGTTGGTTGGTTGGCTGGCTGGCTGGCTGGCTGACTGTTTGGTTGGCTCGTTGGCTGGCTGTCTGGCTGTTTGGTTGACTCGTTGGCTGGCTGGCTGGCTGGCTGGCTGGTTGGCACGTTGGCTGGCTGGCTGGCTGGCTGGCTGGGTGGCTGGCTGGGTGGCTGGGTGGCTGGCTGGCTGCTGTATCATGCCAGTCGATTTTATTGCGAAAGAGTAAGTGGTCCCATTTATTGTGATTTTATCTGCTCTTTCGTTCGACATTTACGAATACTCCGTGCTGGGTTTATTATTTTCTTTTATCAGCACATTTTATTCCACTGGCGTGATATATTTTTCAAGCTTTTGCGCAACACGGGTTTTGTTACATTGTGTAAATCAAAAACCATAAGAATGTTTCCACTGTGCGTATAAAGAGATGCGAGAAAAATGTGTACGTACTCGACAGCAGTTGTTGAATATTTTGTTGGTTATATTAAGTGTCTAAATAGTGAAGAACAGACTAAACAGTGAAGAACAGGAAAATATACAACTGTTTTGCCAAGCGACATAAAGAGTTTCTGCGGAATTGTCGAAAACAGCACCTACTTACATGAGTGTTTTAACAGTAATGGAATAGGTAATGTTTTTGTAGTGGCAAGTAATACTGTGTCATGTGTACACGTGATATATGTTCCAACCAACGTGACTCGCCTTGTGGGGTCGCTGGGGAGATGTGTGGCGGGATGAGGACCTGCAAACAAAGAAAAGGAATGAATGGAGTGCAAAGAAAAGGCTGTACTTCAATGAGAGTATTGCTGACATTTTAAGCAAAGGAGAAAATTTCAACAAAATAAAACAATCAATAAGTGTAAGATAAAAAAAAGAAAGTCTCATCCTGTGCAGGGTTTACGTACAGGTGTTCCTGCTGGCCACTCCTTTACTAGAATGGATGTTTTGTTATGATAATGCACTCAGCTAACTCTGGCGCCGGACAGTTTGCAAGGCGTCTGTTATGTTCACACGTTTGAATTGTGTTAGTCATTGTTAAATTACAGGTGTGCATCCTCATTTTCTCACGGTGAGGTGCGATGCTTACCTTGCAAGCTTTTACCGCGGTTTTCATAATTGCTGTTCTTCCGGTTTTGGCAACTTCCTCTTCTTCCTGTCTCGTGGTCCATTGTGCACGAAACTTTCTACTTGCCTTTATTATTTTTTCCATAATAACTGCTTTTTTTTGCCTGTCGTAACTGTAATCCTTCTCTCCCTCACCACACCACTCATGATAATACTTTCCACTTGGCTTTCATGTTCTGTCCACATATGAAAACCAAAACTAACAAGCATCTTTACGCATCAGCTCCTCTATCCATTCCTTGATCTTCTTCCAGTAATAAGCAATAGAAGATAACACTTTATTCGCTCCTTTCCCAGCACCGTCACTTGAATTCAAAAGTTAGCCTTCAGATGCACTTCTTCTGTTGTAAGGAAGGTATTTACTGAGCCTCTCTTAACCCCTTCACTACTAGGACTCATTTTCACCTTGAGATTTGTGCACGATTAGACCATTTTGTTGACATTAGGAAGGGTCTATGGAGGTCAGAAGGTTAAAACTTCACAGTTTTAATCCCACGTGAGTTTCTAAAGCTGTATAAAATCACCAAATCGTAAGCAGAATGAATATGAACATGTGTCATGGTACTGAAGAGGCTAATAGTGTGTTGCGATCTGCTATGCTTGGCTTGGTGTGTTTCTTCAGTCACTGTATTGCACCGCACCCTCCAGATCACCTGTTATTGTATTTACTGACCTGAATGATACCTTTCTCTCTTCGGAACAGGTGAGCAAAGGAATGGCGTAAAAACAAGTCTTTTCTAAATCGTGTGCCATTACACCTTCCATATCCAGATTTCACACCTTTAGCCTTTATTCCACGTGGTGTTTCAGTCGCTCCGATACGTTCACCTGGAGCGCAAGTGGTCGCCCCAGATCGCTGAAACCTCTTCGCCTAAATAAAGCAAGACCAGCTGCCTGCCTGCCTGCCTGCCTGCCTGGCGAAAACATGGGTAGTAAATAGTCGCACGTGTTCCGCCGGCCATGTTTCGATTTCTCTTTGCCCTCTCACTCACTGAGGGAGGCGGCGGTAAAGGTCACCCTCGTAATGTTTGGAGTTTTGTCATGTGTATATCTTACTGATAACGGCAACCATCCAATGGCGCAACACTGAAAAGTACTATAGCTTTTTTTTTTTGTGTGTGTGTGTGTGTGTGTGTGTGTGTGTGTGTGTGTGTGTGTGTGTGTGTGTGTGTGTGTGTGTGTGTGTGTGTGTGTGTGTGTGTCCGGTGTGTCACCACTAACACCACCATCTCTACTCTTAGAGCTTCTATTTCTGTGACTTGCTCGTATCTCTGACGTTATTGTTGATAGTGTTGATATTGATGACGTGTTTGTTACTGCCACGATGCTTCTCTTCTGTAACTATTAGTATGTATTACAGTTCATTACAAATGTTCATTACATTGTGTATGTAGATATAGAGGCAGCTTTAAGGAAGAAAGAAAAGAATAGTGATGCTTGCACAGTGACCAGTCCGTCCGTCTGTCTGGTGCGGCGTGAACACAGGAATGGGAATGTTCAGCTGTGGTTTCTTAAGTTTCAATAAAAAAAAAGAAAAAAAGAATAGAAGTAATTTTGAAAAAAAATGTTAATGTTGTGAAGCATCTCTTCCTTCATCAGTGAGAACCCCCGCAAGGGCTGAGTTTCTATCATATATTAAGCCTTTCAGTCATGTACTCATCGGGTGAAAACAGTATAGATTGCGAGTCCTACGAAGCACAAATCTGGTTTCGTGCCTGCTGACTCCAATGTTTTTTTTTTTTTTCTTTTTCCTCTCTCTACCATCATCAATATCTTCTCTCGGTAGACGTCTAATTCAAGGCTTAAAATTATAAAGTGGGTTTTCTCAGGTGTGCAGCCGACAGTTAGACAGGTATAGCTACAAGTAACGAGAGTGTGGTGTGAACACTGATAATACCGGCATATCTCCTTCTCTTGCCTTCCCTCCGTGTAGAAAGTGGTGACATTTAAGTTTGGTCGTGAAGGGTGAAGGGGGAGGGAGAGAGTACGGAAGAGAAGCGCGTCACCTCATCATTATAACCACACACGGCATGGAGTCGCATCAAGCCAGAACAACTCTCAAACACGCCTCGCTGCGCCGGTTTTCTTCTTTTATTGTGCGTCTTGTGTTGGGAAAGACCATTATTTGCATACGAGGTGTTGTTCTTTAGGGTGTGGCGCTGTGTCTGGTGTAGACCTACGATAGATATACCTCCAGACGACACAAGTAATGAAGTGAGCCTCGCCTCTGCTCCGTCGCGTCGTCCGGTGCGGTGAACAGTTTCATATTTCTACAGCTGGACATTTTTTGCTGCCATAAGAGGAGGGACGCACTCTCCTGCTAAGCGTCACCTGTGGAAGGAGCGTATTGGTGCCAGCCCAGAGATGCCAGAGAGAGAGAGAGAGAGAGAGAGAGAGAGAGAGACTTTAATATTTGAAGAGGAATCATATTTATTATAAATGCAACAAACAAATACTAGACACAGCATAATGAAAAAATAATAAAAATTCTGACAACAGAGAGAGAGAGAGAGAGAGAGAGAGAGAGAGAGAGAGAGAGAGAGAGAGAGAGAGAGAGAGAGAGAGAGAGAGAGAGAGAGAGAGAGAGAGAGAGAGAGAGAGACCTTGACGAAACATAAATCAAACTAAATAAATATGATGCCAGGAGAAGTGAATCCGTTAGTGTTTGTATACATAGATATTTATTTGTTTTTCTTAGACAACAATACAACATCGTAAAGAAGAGCCTCAAGTCACTGCATGGTCACGCCTCCTACACTTGTTGACATCCATACATCTGAACACCTTGCTAATTACCCACACCTACCCGCCCAGGTGTGTGTGTGTGTGTGTGTGTGTGTGTGTGTGTGTGTGTGTGTGTGTGTGTGTGTGTGTGTGTGTGTGTGTGTGTGTGTGTGTGCCCCAAAACGTCCCGCGGAAGGAGGTCACGGTGCGCTTCGTCACAGCCTCGGCGGGACTCACTGACCTTCAGGTGGGTGTGCCGCCCGTGGAAGGAGGAGCGTCACATACACACACACACACACACACACACACACACACACACACACACACACACACACACACACACACACACACACACACACAGGTGAAAGCTGCGGCCTAAGTCACGTACACAGCAGATGGGGAGAGTGCCGAAAGGCCGCCGCCCACATGGTGCTGTTGAGAGAGAGAGAGAGAGAGAGAGAGAGAGAGAGAGAGAGAGAGAGAGAGATGCTTTATTATTATTATTATTATTATTATTATTATTATTATTATTATTATTATTATTATTGTTACCATTATTGTTTTCATTCAGTGAGTGTTTTAAGTCGAGGGTGTTAATTCAGTAATTGCATACATCACCGGACAAGCTTGGGAAGTTTCATTTGTATGTTAAATGAATTTTATTATGTTTAAAAGAAATGTTTGTTGTCAGAAGTTTTATTCTTTTTTTTTTTATTATGCTGCGTCTATTTTTGTTTGTTGCATTTATTATAAATATGATTCCTCTTCAAATATTCAAGTCTCTCTCTCTCTCTCTCTCTCTCTCTCTCTCTCTCTCTCTCTCTCTCTCTCTCTCTCTCTCTCTCTCTCTCTCTCTCTCTCTCTCTCTCTCTCTCTCTCTCTCTCTCTCTCTCTCTCTCTCTCTCTCTCTCTCTCTCTCTCTCTCTCTCTCTCTCTCTCTCTCTCTCTCTCTCTCTCTCTCTCTCTCTCTCTCTCTCTCTCTCTCTCTCTCTCTATATATATATATATATATATATATATATATATATATATATATATATATATATATATATATATATATATATATATATATATATAATACAGGCATTGAGTTTACAAAGAGAAATGAGTGTTCGCTCGGGTGCGAGGCGGCAGCAGTGCCTATATACAGAGTGTCGGTGGACAGGTTGTTGGTACAAAAAAGAGGCGCGAGGGTCTGCAAAGCAGATAGAAAATAAAGCCGACAGCGCCGTACAAGGAACAACATGCAGTTTTATGATGCGTCTGTCTGTTGTGTTGCTAAATTAGATTAATATTTCTCTATTAAAAAAAAATTCAAGGAGCTGAATAGAGAAATGACAGGCTTACTTCAGAAGGTAAAGGCGGATAAAGAATAGTGTTCCAGCCTCGCGTCAGATTGGTGGGCAGAATATTCCTGAGGCTGACCAGCAGTGACTTGTAACATGACTTGAACAGTGGAGCTGAAGGCATTGTGTCACGCTGGAATAATGTAATAGTGTCTGGAGAAGTAGTCATACATCATACAAACAGAAACAACACTACCCTACTACTCGCACACGTCTATAGTGCAGTGATGGGAGGCAAGAGACGGGGACAGCTTTTGGCCTTGCATTCCTTGGTGCTGTGCTGGTAAACTTTCCTTCCCAAACTAAGAGACACTTTCCCCACACCGGGTGAACGAACCTCCTGCTGCACAGTGCCACCCTCTCTCATCCTCGGTACTCCACATTGCTCACCTCCACACACCGCGCCAGGATCCTTCTTGGGCCAAGCTCCCTGATGGGCCAGTCCATGCACCTCCGCCGCGCTGCATTACGACCACCGCCATCAGGACACACGCGCGCGCGCACACACACACACACACACACACACACACACACACACACACACACACACACACACACACACACACACACACACACACACACACACTCACTCACTCACTCACTCACTCACTCACTCACTCACTCACTCACACACACACACACACACACACACACACACACACACACACACACACACACACACACACACACACACACACACACGATTTAAATGCTAAACACAAAATTTACAACATATAAAGAGGTAGTATTTTAGAATAGCTTCGCGCCACTTTCTGAATTGCCTAAAGGTAAGAAAGAAGCTTGTAGGTACGTACTGTATGCTGCAGCTGATATATCAAGCAGTAAGAACATTCATTCCACTGTTACCTGAAAATACAAGGAATAGTCTTCATTTATTTATTATTATTTTGTGTCTTATGCAAGAGAAGAGACGAGGCGAGATCCGATAAGGCAAGCAAGCGGTAAAAGCCTGACAGTTTTATCGACAGAAGGTTAGATAAAAGAGTGTATATAATTAACAAGAGTGAAGCAAAGACCATCAGTTTTATATTTACATTGAGATTAGGAAACCCGAATGAATATATTTGTTTTTGCAGTTAGCGGTCATATTAGATTATGCTATTAACTTGTCTGTGTTTGGAGATATTGGTTATCACGGAGGCCTCCTTATGGTTGTGGAATTAAATGGACTGACTGCCTTGAAACTTCACTGACTGGTTAGGAACAAGCACGAGTGGACGCGATAGTGATGCTTGTCTGTCTGACTGTCGAGTGATTCTTAAACGCTACCAGTTGTGTGTTGGGAATTGTTAAGCTGAGGTTGTTTGGTGTGCTGTGACGAGGAGACTGATTCTGTACTGTTTGAAAAAGGTGAATGAGTGAGTGAGTGAGTGAGTGAGTGGTGCGCTTTGAGAAGGTTGATTTTGTACTGTTAGGAAATGATGAGTGAGTGAGTGAATGAATGAGTGAGTGTGTGTGTTAGGTGTGTTATGAGGAGGAGGTTGATTCTGTACTGTTAGGAAAATGAGTGAGTGAGTGAGTGAATGAGTGGTGCACTGTGAGGTGGAAGTTGATTCTGTACTGTTAGGAAAATAGTGAGTGAGTGAGTGAGTGAGTGAGTGAGTGTGAGTGATTGGTGCGTTGTACTGTTAAGAGATGAGTGAGCGAGTGAGTGAGAGTTTGAGTGATTGAGTGAGTGTTTGAGTGTTGAAGTGAAAATGTGAGTGAAGGAATCAAACTTTTAAGTGAAAATATTTGCCTTTTACATGAAGTCAGTCAATTTGTTTACTTATCTGTGTATTCTCTTTGTTTATTTGTGATTCAGACAAGCAGTGCCGTTAAAACATTTGATTCCCCAAACTCAAAAGTAAAATTGAGGGAAAAATGGAAATCAAATTAACTTTTCCATATTTTATCTTTCATTTTTTTAATAGAATTTTGTATTTTTTTTTTTTTTTTTTTTTATCCGTGCGGTTTGTCCATCAAGTTATTCTGGGGGAGGAAATTAGATGTAAATTAGGGTCGCTCACTAACTTAAGGCTTGAAGTTAGATAGAAAATAGCTGAGGATTAGACCCGTTCACTTACTAAAGGTTTGGAACTAGATAGAAATAGCTGTAAATTAGACCCGCTCACTTAAACAACAAGGCTTGATATATACGAGACAGAAAATAACTGAGAATTAGACCCGTCCACTTACTAAAGACTTGAAACTAGATAGAGAATTAGACCCGTTTACATACTAAAGGCTTGGAACTAGATAGACAATAGCAGAGAATTAGACCCGTTCACTCACACAAGGCTTAATATTAGACAATGAGAATTAGCGCTGTTCACGTACACAAGGCATGATATTAGACAGAAAATCGCTGAGAGTTGGAATCGTTCACTTATACACAACAAGGCTTAACCTCTTCAGTTCCATGACTCGTGTCCATATTCATTCTGGTAACTATTTGGTGATTTTACACAGCCTCAGAAACTCATGTGGGTGGGTTAAGATAGTGAATACTGTGGCTATTAATCTTCTGACCTACATAGACCCTTCCTAGTGTCAATAAAATGGTCTAATCGTACACAAATCTCAAGGTAAAAATGTGCCCCAGTACTGAAGAGGTTAAAATAGTGAAGACTGTGGCCATTAATCTTCTGACCTCCATAGACCCTTCCTAATTTCAATAAAATGGTCTAATCGTACACAAATCTCAAGGTAAACATGTTCCCCAGTACTGAAGGGGTTAAAATAGTGAAGACTTTGACCATTAATTTTCTGACCTACATAGACCCTTCCTAGTGTCAATAAAATGGTCTAATCGTACACAAATCTCAAGGTAAAAATGTGCCCCAGTACTTAAGAGATTAGAATAGTGAAGACTGTGGCCATTAATCTTCTGATCTACATAGACCCTTCCTAATGTCAATAAAATGGTCTAATCATACACAAATCTTAAGGTAAACATGTGCCCCAGTACTGAAGAGGTTAAAATAGTGAAGACTGTGGCCATTAATCTTCTGACCTCCATAGACCCTTCCTAATGTCAATAAAATGGTCTAATCGTACACAAATCTCAAGGTAAACATGTGCCCCAGTACTGAAGGGGTTAATACCAGACAACAGCAGCGAGTGTGAGCAAGAAAATGTTGTTTGCGTTACGTTTTTGTGGTTTTATTCTATTTATTATTTTTTTTTTTTTTAATTTGTGTAACTGTTCGCCATTGTTTCAGTAATTATAGCTCTACTGTTGTTGTTGTTGTTATTGCTCTTGATTTTGTTGTTGTTTTTGTGTGCAAGTAGTAGGTAATATTTGTTGTTGTTGTTGTTGTTGTTGTTTTATATGTACTAAAAGTCATAGTTGTTTTTGTTTGTGTTTTGTTGTTATTGTATTGTTGTTGTTCTTGCTGTTACTACTACTGTCGATGTTGTTGTTGTTGTTGTTGTTGTTGTTGTTGTTGTTGTTGTTGCTCCTCCTGCTGCGGGTGGTGCTGTTCTGTTGATTATGTTTATACTTTGTTTATTATTATTGATGGTGTTGTTCATGTTACTGGCGATATCATTTTACTCTCTCTCTCTCTCTCTCTCTCTCTCTCTCTCTCTCTCTCTCTCTCTCTCTCTCTCTCTCTCTCTCTCTCTCTCTCTCTCTCTCTCTCTCCTCCTCCTCCTCCTCCTCCTCCTCCTCCTCCTCCTCCTCCTCCTCCTCCTCCTCCTCCTCCAGTACTTCCTCGTTATCTCCAATTTCGTCGCTGTTCACTTCCTTGCGCTTTCTCCGTTTCCTCTGCCTCTTCATAATCATCTCTAATCAACTGCAAATTCAAGAGAGAGAGAGAGAGAGAGAGAGAGAGAGAGAGAGAGAGAGAGAGAGAGAGACTCATCTCCAAAGAATATACCTGTAGACAATCAACAGTGTGATTCTGTAACGTGTAATTTGGTTGTGTGATTGTGGTGGTGGTGGTGGTGGTGGTGGTGGTGACGGGATTCCTGTGGTAGCATGGTTTGGGCGGGGCTGCGGCGAGAGGGCGTGTCGTGACGGTAGAAGTGAGGGAGGGAAGGGTCATGCTGCGAGAGAGAGAGAGAGAGAGAGAGAGAGAGAGAGAGAGAGAGAGAGAGAGAGAGAGAGAGAGATGAGGGGGGGAGTGAGGCTGGCGTTATTTAGTATAATTTGGGTATAGTGGAAGTTATTATCATTATTATTATTTTTGTTATTATTATTATTATTATTATTATTGTTACTGTTAGTATCGTTTTTATTATCATTATTGTTATTATTAATGCTCACCTCAACCTTGTATGTGTCAGGTAAGAGGTGGACTTCCCAAGAGTGCTTTTTTTTTTTTTTTTTTATTCTAATATTCTTTTTTGCTTTTGGTAGTTCTTCCTCTATATATATAAAAATCTCTCTCTCTCTCTCTCTCTCTCTCTCTCTCTCTCTCTCTCTCTCTCTCTCTCTCTCTCTCTCTCTCTCTCTCTCTCTCTCTCTCTCTCTCTCTCTCTCTCTCTCTCTCTCTCTCTCTCTCTCTCTCTCTCTCTCTCTCTCTCTCTCTCTCTCTCTCTGGCTTGGGCCCTTTTTTATTTTATTTTATTTTTTTTTTTGCTCTTACATAAAAAAAAAGATAGAAAAAAAAATCTCTCTTCATGGCTTAATGCAGCTCGTGAATTATATATCAGCTTAATCCCAAACCAATAAATGATAGACGAAAAACAAATCCATACATAGAATATTTATCAGGTGCAATATTCAGAATTAGAATATTTTGCTGAGACAAGAACAGTCAGATTAATTAATTCAATTATAATAGTACACATAGGCAAAGTGTGCAGCGTGTCACTGTCACCTTAACACACACACACACACACACACACACACACACACACACACACACACACACACACACACACACACACACACACACACACACTCACTCACTCACTCACTCACACACACACACACACACACACACACACACACACACACACACACACACACACACACACACACACACACACACACACACACACACACACACACACACACACACACACACACACACACACACACACACAGAGAGAGAGAGAGAGAGAGAGAGTGTGGAGAAGCATCATCAGTAGACCAAAGAGAAAGGGGGGAAGTGGGTCGGTGGTGGAGGCTGATGGAGGAGAGAGAGAGAGAGAGAGGAGAGAGAGAGAGAGAGAGAGAGAGAGAGAGAGAGAGATGGTGGAGGAAAAAGAGGAAAAAGAGGAAAGAGAGCCAACAGTTCTATTTTTCCTTCTTCCTTTGTATTCCTGTGTGTGTGTGTGTGTGTGTGTGTGTGTGTGTGTGTGTGTGTGTGTGTGTGTGTGGAGTGCGCTTGCCTTGCGTGGTGGTTTAGCTGGACTGGAGGTGGATGGGTGAGGGGGGAGAGGGGGCTGAGTTGGTGGTCTCCTCCACTCACGCGGCTCTCCTTTGTTTTGTTAAGGCAGAGATAAAGGTTGTTCGTCTCATCAGCTCTCTCTCTCTCTCTCTCTCTCTCTCTCTCTCTCTCTCTCTCTCTCTCTCCCTCTCATTTCAACTGTGTTTTCTTGCGATATCAGCTGTTTCATTGTTTACTAATGCTGTTTTGCACTTCACTATGGCTCCACGTCTCTCCTTTCCTCCCTCTCCCTTCTGTGGTACCGTTGCACAAGATTCTCTACTATTACTCTACTAGTTTTTCTCACCAGTACAGAAGTTAGCCAGTATTCCCACTCCCTCCTCGTCTTTGATACAGATTATTAACCTCTACAGTACCATGACGTGTTTCCTTATTCATTCTGGCTACTACTTGGTGATTTTATACAGCTGCAGAAACTTATGTGGGGGGATTAAAATAGTGAAGACTGTGGTCATTAATCTTCTGATCTCCGTAGACCTTTCCTAATGCAAATGGTCTAATCGTACAGAAATCTCAAATGTGTTCCGGTATTGGTGGGGTTGATTTATCCATTTTCAGAACGAGGCGGTAAGAGTAACGTCAATATACCTGTGGAACTTCATTGACTTTCACGTATTTGACGCTCACTTGCCTGCCTGTCTGCCGTGGTGTTTTTCGTAGAAGTGGCATGTGTAACGTGCTTGGTTTTCTATCCGAGATTCCCTTTGTAGTTCAAGGTTATTTCTTATTTTAGTGCTAGAAAAAAGAGAAGAGGAAGTGTGTGTGTGTGTGTGTGTGTGTGTGTGTGTGTGTGTGTGTGTGTGTGTGTGTGTGTGTGTGTGTTCCTGCATCTCTAATACCTAATACGTGCCTCATTTCTTCCGGCTTATGCTATTTTTACTCCTTTCAGCTTCTTTTTCCAATAGAACGTATCATCTCTCCGTGTGTGTGTGTGTGTGTGTGTGTGTGTGTGTGTGTGTGTGTGTGTGTGTGTGTGTGTATGTGTGGTAAGGAGTGAGAATAAATGAGTCGCTGGTAAAATGTAAGCTGGTAGCGGCCTGTGAACAGTTGAACAAGGGTGTGGTTGGCAGTGGTGGTGGTGGTGGTGGTAGTGTAGTGTTTGGTGGTGGTGGTGGTGGTGGTAGTAAATGCAGAGGTGTCATGGGAAGTGGCGGGAGTGGCAGCTGGACACAGGTGTACACGTGGCCTGGCTTGTAGATCACACAGGACAGCAGTGTTCCGGGAATGGGAAAGCGACCAAGAACTTGTCTGCCTTGTATTTTTTTTTCTTTTTTTCCCTCTCTGTCCCTCACTGGAGTCAAGGTTAAGGTGATTCTTCTTTCCACTTTATACTTGTTGCCAGTAATCCAGCCGCTCCTGTTGACTTGTTGAAATAAAGTAGCTGCGAAAGAGCACTCTATCGTAAACTGATCATTAGAGACGCGATGCTATATGGTGGTTTGTTATGCCTCAGGAGTAACAAAGGTAAAAAAGCACCGTAATGGAATGTTATCGTCATGGGGAGATTGTTTTCTTAGTAAGCCTTTTGTTTTTAGTGATTGCATTATTTCAGTGAGACTTTTTTTTCCTCTTTTTTTTTTATCTGTTTGTTGCCAATTGTTACCCTCGCCCAGTGCCGCATACAATTACATTACAAACAAGACTTCTTACGCGAATGGACTTGAAAGCACAATCATTTTACCCAGTGGAAGGATGAAAAAAAAAAAAAAGTCTGTCACACAACAATCCAGAGAAAAAAATACGTGAAAAATCCTGCGAATCAGTCACTCAAGTCTGACGGTTTCATCTGGTCCACATGGCCACGCCTTTGATAAACAGCGGCCGACTTTCTTTATCTTCTCTCACTTGGAACACGATGGCAGCTGCACGCGATAGTGAAGTGAGTATCCATCCAGCCGTTGACCTCAGCATGTGCAGCCACTGAGCAGCTGTATTTCTCCTCACCTGAAGCAGGGCAGTGCTGTACACGTCATCTCACGACTTAGAAGGCTATTGTCTATTGCTACCTTGTTGTCTCGGCAGGGTCTGTCTACCGTTCATTGCTTTACCGTTAATCTTCTTACGACAATGATGCGTTTTCCAATTCATTCTGGTTATATTTGGTGATTTTTTTACAGCTTCACAAACTCATGTGGGGATTAGAATCGTGAAAACTCTGGCCATTAATCTTCTGACCTCCTTAGACCCTTCCTAATATCAATAAAATGGTCTAATCGCACACAAAACTCAAGGTAAACATGCGTCGCAGCACTGAAGGGGTTAATCACTGCCAGTGTTGTAGTGTCCATCATATTCCATGAGCTGGACTGCAAGATTACTACCCTTTTTCTTGTTTCTAGAAAGAGGACCTGCTTGTCGCCCTTGCGATATTGACACCACAAAAATTGTATAGCTCTAGAAAATACGAATAGAAAATAATGATGTAAAAGAAAGAAAAGAGAAGCAGCTGACACATTTGCATAAGTCAGGAGCCATTGCAAAATCCTGTGTATCCAATCAGAAACACAAATCGTTAAATGCTTAGAGTCATATTCATCCTGATTGGCATTAATGACACTATAAACACTACCCAGCTAGATAGAGAGAGGGGAATCCTGGCGCTGGTGAAATACGTCGAGCAAGAAATGTTTATCCAATGCAGCTTAATGATTCTGAGCTGCTGCTCCTTCTTGTGGCGGAGAGGCAGTGCAGAGTGAGTGTTGCGGGGCGGGAGGGAGTGAATAGCCCTCCTGGTGAGGCAGCCCTTGTGTGGAGGACCCTTGCTGATGAACAAGTGGCGGGAGTTACTTTTCAGTTAGTTACCAGTCCGGCTGCGTATACTTGAGCAGCTTCATTAAGTAACTGCACCGAGTATCGGCTCAAAGAACTTGAACATTTTGTATAACTGTCAGTAAGGTCTGTGTTGTCGGCTTGTCGATAGTTCTTTGTCCTTCATTAGCGTTTTTTTTTTTTTTCTATCACTGTATCGTTACGACAGAAAACTTATACATTTTGTAAGTAACTCAAGTGAGTGAAAGTAATGAAATGGAGTGACACCGTATTTCCGCTCTATGTCAGAAAACATTTGTTGAAAACAACAGAAGATTCTAAAACCTGCAGCTCCATTAGGTAAATGGAATGAGCTAACACGGAAAAATAAATACATAACTTTCTTCACTTACAAAAAAAAAAAAAATATTAGTCTCAAGTATCAGGTTGTCATTTTTTCTCTACTTCAGGGAATCTCTAGTGCACACATTGAA
This sequence comes from Portunus trituberculatus, assembly GCF_017591435.1. NCBI lineage: Eukaryota > Metazoa > Arthropoda > Malacostraca > Decapoda > Portunidae > Portunus > Portunus trituberculatus. The sequence continues at coordinate 15,413,466 of NC_059301.1, read as the reverse complement.
GTATATAACATTTTGCGTCCTTACGTAACTGCAACAGTTCGAGAGAGGCAAAAAATCATTTTAATTTGTGGATAACAACCAGTAAGATGCAGGTGTCTGTGCGTCCAACTTTCCCCTTGTCAGGAAATCTTCGTTGTAATTTGAAATTGGGATAGAAAATCGTTACTTTTCAAGTTCATGTGAGTCACAGCAGCGTCTCGGCACGGAGAGGAAACAGTGTCGATATCTTCTTCACCTACATGAGCGAGTTTCGATTTAATTTAACCTTACGACCGAAAATTAATGCTTTTGCAGATACAATGAGTAGCAGCAACGGCTTGAGACTGAAGAAAGCAAAGCCTCTTACATTATGTTTAACCAGCAGTGTTACCTGCCGCTTCACCTTTGCCAGTGTTACTTGGAATTCAACCTGGTGACTAGAATGTAAATAGATTAGCTCACAAACCCAGTGGCGACCAACACCCGGAGTTTGATCAGCTAGGATTGTGCGCCGCGTTGAGCTTCCACGCTACAATTAACAGCGAGGCAGGAGAGGCGGCGTGGCGGACGATACTCACAGGAGGTGAGGAAGGAAAATCATTTAATCTTCAATGCCGGAGAATTTAAGTCCAGCAAACACCAGAACGTTGTCCAGGCGTGACGGGACGAGGCTTGTGATGGCGAGGTGGCGGTGGAGTTGGAGGGGAAAGGGAGGAAGGGGAGAGGAGGAGAAGAGGAGGAAGAGGAGGGATGTTGGGGCTGGAGAAAATTATTACTTTAATTTCTGTGCACCTGAACCTTGTGACCGTGAACATGCAGCATAACTCAGGGTGGCTGGCAGAACACCGCTGCACACACACACACACACACACACACACACACACACACACACACACACACACACACACACACACACACACACACACACACACAGGAAAGGACACAAGTAAGCCGAACAGCATCCCGTTGAGCCGTCCCCGCCTCCCTCACAGTCTTGGCGGGGACCTGCCTCACTCGCCTCGCCCCGCCGTAACCGCCTCCCTGAGCCTGTCCGGGCGGTGGACGGGCGTGTGCGAACCCCGTGATGAGGGCAAGTGAACCCGCCCGTTCCCGCCACACCCTTCCCACCATCCTACCTCCGCCTCCACCTCCACCTCCCTGTGCAAACATAAATGTCATTGACACCTCCTCCTCCTCCTCCTCCTCCTCCTCCTCCTCCTCCTCCTCCTCCTCCTCCTCCTCCTCCTCCTCCTCCTCCTCCTCCTCCTCCTCCTCCTCCTCCTCCTCCTCCTGCTCTCGGCCCACGCATTTGAGGACGGTGGATATTTTTCACATTGATTCATTGCAAGCCAAACGTAAGTGCAATTAAGGCCTGTTGGTCCTTGAATCAAGAATATTTGTATTTCGTGTTTGTTCAGTGAAATCGAAGCCATTTGTCTTTGATCGTTTCGTTAAAGTGATTAAGAAAGACATATAAGGATGCTCAGTCTCCCCGTGGCTGCTCCGCCTTATCTGTATGTCTGTTGTTTTGTCCGACTGTATGAGAGAAACGCCAACAGAGCAGGTGTCACAAACCTAACGTGGTGCGTGGTGAAGAACCTCCCCTGTTGATAGTCGGACACCGCCCAGACCGCGTCCCGTCTTCTGTGTATTGGCAGAGGAAAACTGACTGCTTGTAGTGAGCAGCCTAAGGAAAAAAAAAAAAAAGATAAGTCATATAATTTTGAATAGAAGAAAATCAAATCATATAATTTCAAATAGATAAACATAATAAGGCAATAACAAGACCAACTCAAGGCCATATCATTACATATTTTAGTGTCGTGTCTCCTTTAAAAACCTCTGCTGAAAGTAATGTGTTTTAAGTTTGTTTTGATGATTCTAGTGACCATTTAACAAAGAGCTTATATCATCAGTGGCACAAATAGTCTTTAAGAACATGGTTAATGATATGTGTGGCCTGAAGAGAGAACAAAACGTCTGAGAGTATATGTTCTGGTTCAGCTCTGGGACGCATAATCCTTACCTCACATCAACGCACATTCACGAAGATTGAAGCGTTTTCATTGCTCTATCGTTTAAACTGATAAAGACATACCACTTGTTTGTTTAGAGACATTATCTCACGCTGACCTTTACATCTGAACAGCCACGCACAGACTGACGTATCGCTCAACATTTACAGTTCCGCTAACGACACTATTTTGTCTTGCTGTGGAGGAAAGAAAGGGCGGACAAAACCAGTGAAGACTCGAAAAAAGACGAGAAAATTTATCAACTATTATCTTCCTATGACAGAAAAAAAAGAAAAGAAAAAAGCTACATGAGGTATTAAAAAAAGAGGGAAACATTTATCTTTGTTATACTCCTGTCGGGAGGAAAATGTGATGTGATAAGAGCAGAGAAACCTTGGAATGATGAGCACTGCTGTTGTGGACTAGACTGGAGAGGACGTGCGAAAAGAATGTAGAAACAGTGGAAATACGTAGTGTTATACCTGCTGGACTGTTCAAACAAGAAAGCAAGAGATAAATGACGTAAAAATAGCTCATTGTGTCAGTGTATAGTCTCGTGCCGTTGAAAGGAACAGCACATGCAAAATAAATCGATGAACGACGAAAAGATAAACGTTGTGATTTTTGTTTTCCTTCACCGCAACACTCCTTTTGCACGTATGAGAAATAGACAAACGAATGAAAAGTGACGTGGCGCCTGTGAGGAAATGCATTAACAGAACGAGTAATAAAATGAAAGATAAACGTTGTGATCTTTATCTTCCCTGGCAAGTCTTCTTTACACGTAAGATGTAAAATATATGAATTAGAAAAAAAAATTGTAGATGAGGAAAAAGATTAAAGAAACGAGTAAATAAAATGACGGAGAGATGAAAAGATACCAGTGTTTTGTTGTCGCGTTTACTGACCATCACTAGCTTTACTACCCGTGAGAAACGTGACAAACGTGATTCGAGACAACACTGAACTGGAAGAAAGATGCGAGGTTTACACGAGGAGAGAATGTGGGAGGGGATGAATGTGGCTAGAAAGAAAGAGAGAGAGAGAGAGAGAGAGAGAGAGAGAAGAGAGAGAGAGAGAGAGAGAGAGAGAGTGAGAGAAGAGAATGAGAAAAAGAAGCGCACTAATGGAGAGTTAACATGAACCCCCAAAGTTAAGTAATCTGGGTTAATGCCTCTGAATGCATTACTGATATTACGACTCGACCAACCTGCTGCTTTTATCCTTCAGTCGTTGATGAGGGAGAAATCTGTTTGTGATCATGATTTAGTTAAGAAAAAAAAAGGAATATAAATGATGAGGGATTTAAGGTCACGTGTTCTTGGATATAACGAAAGACCGGTTTAGATATTGTCTGTATAAACTGTCTCCGTACTGCACACACACACACACACACACACACACACACACACACACACACACACACACACACACACACACACACACACACACACACACACACACACACACACACACACACACAGAGAGAGAGAGAGAGAGAGAGAGAGAGAGAGAGAGAGAGAGAGAGAGATTACTTACATATGATGGGAAGTGGAATCAGCGACTTTGCTTTAATCAATTAATACAAATACATAAAGGAAACATGTCACAGGAATGAGAAGTGGGCAGAGTGAAGCTTAAACCCACCTGACAGCAACAGCCAGGCCGGTGGGTGGGAGGCGGGGGCGGCTGGGAGAGTGCAATGGCCTGGGGCAGTGTGGGAGACGCCCGAGGGTAGGGTTAGGGCATCGGGCACCGTGGGACTCGCCGCGCTGTGGGAAAAAGGTTCGGCCAGCTGAGTTCTTAAATACTGTAATGAATGTGAGTGTAGATGCTGACGAGAATATATAGTGTGGCTGCTTTGTGGAGAGAGAGAGAGAGAGAGAGAGAGAGAGAGAGAGAGAGAGTGTGTGTGTGTGTGTGTGTGTGTGTGTGTGTGTGTGTGTGTGTGTGTGAACTTATATACGTGATCAATCATTTGACAAGGGTGAAAGTGTTGAGTGGACAGCCTGCCCCAGTGGCGATGGTGGTGGTGGCGGCGGCGGCTGAGCCTGGGGTGTGTGTGGGGGAGGCCGGGTGCTTCCTGCGGGGTGCAGGCGGCGGCGGGTCACGGTGGATGGTGGATCGGGTGCTTGGGTGCGGCTTCAGTGGACCGCAGTAACTCAAGATAAATAAACACACACCAGAAGCCGCCCGGACTCTAATCGTGCGTCGCCCCCCTGCCAGCCGGACGAGGACGCCCAGGGCCTCGCCGCCTGGCCCGCCACGCCCTCCTGCTGGACACCCAGCCAAGCCGAGACGCCTGTGTAGGGAGTAATGTGTCTGAGGCATAGTAAAGAGCGTTTGTGGTGGACCTGGCGAGGGTGCAGGAGGAGCAGCTGGCTTGGGAAGGCGGCAGCGGGTAGTACTGTAGACTAACACGCTGCGAGCCATGGGCGACAAAAAGGACGGAAGCCTCTGTCCGCCGCGAGGCACTTTGAACATTACAGCCCCACGCCGCACGACTCGCCGCCCAGCCTCGGGGTGCGGGGTTGGTCCTTGTGGCGCCAGTACCGACTCATTACCTCGTGGTAGCTCTAACCTAAGATATGAACCCTCGCCGCCATCTTAGGTTTCTACGTCTCGGCGGCAGGGAGTGAGGGGCGACGGTCTCCCTGCTGCAGGAGGCGACGACCCGCGCCTCCCGCCTCACAGCCTGACCGCCACACAGCCTCCCTGCCGCCCTTCACTTTCCGTATGATGCTCATTTAAATAGATAAATAGCTAGAAGAATGCGCGAAGCCTGAACAGCTAATCATAAGGTACCGGTGTTGTGTGTGTGTGTGTGTGTGTGTGCGAGGACGTGATCAGATCATCACACACTATTATTGATATGTGTATACATTTTACACAATCGAAAGAGCAATAAGAAGAATAGCAACAGTAACAGTAGACACAATGGTGTCTAGTAATGGTGGTGATGATGTACAGTACATACATAATAGGCAGCAGAATAGCAGAACTTATTAATTAGAACAGTCTGTATCAGCTCAACGCCCAGCACCTCATCAAAAGAAACCACACCTGCGGCTGACAGAACCCACCCCTGCCAACACTCTACTCCTGCGGCGGCTGCTGTTAATATTGTTATTATTATTGTTATTATTATTATTATTATTATTATTATTATTATTATTATTATTATTATTATTATTATTACTTAGGTGTTCGCTTGGCAGTTCGCCTTATTACAAAGATCAGTAACCTTTATTTTTCTCTGCCGTTTCGATCCTCCTTTTTGTTTTTTCTTTGTTTCGCTTTTTCCTTGTTTCCGAGTGGCCTGAGGCATCCGTCCTGTCTACCATTTGGTGCCCGGCCTGTGAGGCAGCCCGGCTGTGCCTCACTTGTACCACGCGATCCTTTTACCAAAACATTTCTTGACATTCAATTAGCACGCCCAGAAATTCAGTTGTCAGAGTCGCCTGGAGGGATTGAGTTGGCGTGGCATGTCTGTGCTGCCTCTGTGGAGTCAGCAAAGCACTGGACTCTCGAGTAGCTACGGGATGACACCCTGCTTTGACTAACGCCAGACTATTCAGCTTAACAAGAATAAAACTGCAGGCACTAAGGGTTTGGATTGCGTGATCACTCATTTTGCTGTCAGCTGAGTCTTTAGAAATTTTATCTTTGACTCACACCAGATGTTTTATTGAGCCAAAGGAGCAGTCGCAGCAGCCATAGCTGTGATCGCTGCTGCCTGCATTGGCCTCTCCTCTTCTCTTGATGGAGTAGCAGTTCTGCCATGCACTGTAACGTATAACCAGTGGTATGTAGGTACAAATAAAGCCAGCTGCCGCCATTCCTTCTACTCACCTGAGATGATGTGAGCAGGGCACGCCTCTGTATATTAGAGGAAGCATCTGCGTTCACTTCCAGTCTATGTAACGTTTTTCTTCATGTCTTAAATCTTAAAAACCCGAAACTGTCAGATAGATAGATAGATAGATAGATCTGACTGAAGGAAGAAGACCAAGCGCAGTGGAAGAGTGCTGCATGTTATTCGATTTCCTACCATGGCTGCATAAACACGGCAGGTTTAGGGAACGTGTGCCCGTCATGGAGAGCTTCTCTTGCTTTAGTGTGGTGTGTCTAAACCCTCGCCTTGCTGAACTCTTCACTTTGTTAGGGGTAGGCTGGGGGGAGGAGGGTGGTGCGGAGAGCAGGCTTATGATTACAATGAGTAGAGTATACAGCACCAGCAGCACCAAGGGAAGTACTGTAGAGAGTGACAGGCGAAGGGGTCATGACTGTGTCCACGACGCCAGAGAACGTGGTGGACACGACATGAGGTGGGGCATCAGTGACCTTGTTACGCAAAAGGAATGTACTGTAGAGAACACACACACACACACACACACACACACACACACACACACACACACACACACACACACACACACACACACACACACACACACACGTGCACAGCATGCAGGTAACGTATATTCAAAAATAACGAAACTCGTACTGAAAAGTTTGTGCTTGCATTTAACAGTATAGTACACATATACGAGTATACTGTACAACTATGTGTGATAGATGTGTGTGTGTGTGTGTGTGTGTGTGTGTGTGTGTGTGTGTGTGTGTGTGTGTGTGTGTGTGTGTGTGTGTGTGTGCCGTCACTTTCACCACATTGCTTCAGTGTGGTTTTATTTTTTTAAACATTTGTATGCGTGTGTTGTGTTTTATTGTTGGTAATGATGTGAAGCCGTGAAGGAAGAGGCAGTGAAGGTGTGAAAGCTGCGAGTAATGACAGCCACCGGCTGGGGAGGGAGTGCACCACAGCCTGGGGAGTGTGTGCAGAAAAAGATAAGAGCTGATTCGTTTTATAAGGGTTAAAGATATTGAAGATAAGTTTCTGTGTGTGTGTGTGTGTGTGTGTGTGTGTGTGTGTGTGTGTGTGTGTGTGTGCTCAAGGTGGGAGAAGTTGCATAAATTAAGGTTCATTGCACCTCGCACCATCTCTTTATACGGTGCATTAAGAGGCAGTGTGTGGCCACAAAGTTATGTTAACTTGACGATATTTCATCATAATTCTTATGAAGTCACCGCCTGTGAAGTAAAAAGTTGTAGTGTCACTTGTAAGATTACCCAAAACCTGATAAGCTTCTCCCTGAGTACTGAGAGGCAGGCTGTCAGTCATACTTCAGGAGCCAGCCAGGGATTCCAATCCATTGTTTGGGCGTAAAGGAAGATATGAGTGTTTGGCTGGCGGGCATGGATGTGCAGGGCATGGGTGTGCATGTGGCGGGCACTGGGTGGTGTGTGGTGTGCAGGGGAGGAAGTGCAGCGTGAGAGGTGGGTGCTTGGTGGTGCTGAGTCCAGCAGTGTATCGGCAGACAGCAGTGCTGATGCTGACTTTGGTGGAGAGAGAGTGTTGCTGAAGTGGCCACTAAGGAAGAGCGAGTGTGTCTGAGGTCAGCACAGAGAGTGAGGGAGTGGTGGTGAGGGCGGGAGGAGGGCAGGAGCTGCAGGGGGCCAGCAGGAACCGGGGACTCGCCACCTGTTAGCATCACATCAGGGGAATCAGGTGCCCAGGTGGCTCCTTCACTCACCTGCCCGAGTACACATTCCCCACACGTGTTCTGCTCTCACTGCCTCCACCCAGGGCTGCTGCTGCTGCTGCTGCTGCTGCTGTTCAGTGGCGGCCGTCAACGCCAGCCTCTCAAGTGGGACTGAACATCCTCTGTTACAGGTTAAGAGCAGTAATTCCTGCCATCATCACCGATATAGATTACACTGCCTACCGCCAATATCTATTATCTAGCGTCATTAAAATGCTATCAATCATTTCCTATCGTACGGTGGTGGGAAGTGACCGCTAGGCTCGTCCCCGGACAGTCAAGTGCCGGCTCGTCCCCAGCCCCTCTGAGGAGAAAATCAATGCGAGGTGAAAGGCAAGTCGGCAGCTCGGCGGGACTCGGGACTTTGACGGGACGAAAAGGCAAATAACTTTTTAAAAATACTCTGTCTATTGTTCACGCTTGTCTCTGATGACGAGAAGTAGACAAACTCACGCCCTTCACTGCCGCTGTGGTGCAGGAGGAGCCAGCCACGCCACCACGCCACGCCGCGCCACTCCAGGCTGGGACACCTTGGCGCGGCGACCTGGGAGAGGCGAGGGGGAATGTTACATACGTATCTGAAAGAATTATTATGTTACGGTTCTCGACAGTGTTAGAATTAAATGCCTTTCAGCCAGAGAGTGGAGTAGTGGGGGAGACTAAAGAGACACGAGTGATCCGCGCCCCCCTCACTCACTCCCCCAAACCACTCCCCCCACCACACCACCTTCCTCTCACTCTCTCCTCGCTCTCCCCGCTCTCCCGTCCCCTCCATCCCTCAGCTGGCTCGTTAAAGTTACAACGCTCCGCTCCCACTAATTTAAATATGACTAAAATTTGTGAATGAAAATGTGGAAAGGTTTTGGCATAATTAGAAAATGGAGTGAAGGTTCTTGCTCCTTTTTCTTTCATTCTGCCTCCAGTCGCTTTTCTTTTCTTCCTTCTCTTATTATTCGGGTTTCCTTTTCAGAGAGAGAGAGAGAGAGAGTGAGTTTTTAGTTTTTCCTTTCTTTATTTCTACTTTTCTTTCTGCTTGAGATGAAAGAATAGGACTGTGTGTGTGTGTGTGTGTGTGTGTGTGTGTGTGTGTGTGTGTGTGTGTGTGTGTGTGTGTGTGTGTGTGTGTGTGTGTGTTGTCCATATTTTTCAGAAACAGAGAGAGAGAGAGAGAGAGAGAGAGAGAGAGAGAGAGAGAGAGAGAGTTAAATAAAAAATAAATAGGAAGACAAAGACCTTGAGAGAGTGAGGAGTCGTCTTGATGGTGGTGTGTGACTGGGAGAGAGAGAGAGAGAGAGAGAGAGAGAGAGAGAGAGAGAGAGAGAGAGAGAGAGAAAGTAAGACTCACCATGCATGTCAACACCAACACAACCCCCTCCAATATCTCTCTCTCTCTCTCTCTCTCTCTCTCTCTCTCTCTCTCTCTCTCTCTCTCTCTCCCTCTTTCCCCAACTTAAACTAACGTAAACACAAGAATAACGCAAAAAATCCCTAACAGCAGCTGATCTTTTGGCCCTTACGAGACAGGTAACAGTAAGAAACCTGTATAGTCTTTGATGTCAATTGTATGTACGTATATGTAGGTATAGTTACTCTCAATCCTGTATAATAACTCCCACAAGGCTCCTCTGCCACACTCAGCTGGTTAGTTCCTTTAGCGAATCAGTGACAAGAGACGGGGATGGATGGATGTAGGCAAGGCTTTCCAAGGAGGCGAGACGAAGGTGTGATGGGGGTGTTCAGTGTCCCTGTTTATGCCTTATGTACGAGGGAAAGTGTTGGTGGTGGTGGTGGTGGTGGTGGTGGTGGTATACTGGTGAGTTAAGATTGTGGAGTAGAGTTGTCATGGTGGATGTCTTTTGTCTCTGTCTGTGTTTATGTTTCTATTTCTGTCTGTCTGTGTCTGTCTCTCTGTCTCTGTCTGTGTGTGTCTTTTTGTCTCTTTTTCTGTCTCTTTCTTCTGTCTCTATCTGTTTCTCTCTCTCTATCTGTTTCTCTCTGTCTCTCTCTCTCTCTCTCTCTCTCTCTCTCTCTCTCTCTCTCTCTCTCTCTCTCTCTCTCTCTCTCTCTCTCTCTCTCTCTCTCTCTCTCTCTCTGCAGCACTGTCGTCACCGTGCGTCGCTGATATCAATATTCCTAGCACAGCAGCAGCACCTCCCTCGCCTTCACTGCCGCTTCCTCCTCCTCCTCCTCCTCCTCCTCCTCCTCCTCCTCCTCCTCCTCCTCCTCCTCCTCCTCCTCCTCCTCTTGGCCCTCCCACAGGTGCACGTCTCTGGCGGGGCATGAGGCGGCATAATCACCACAATACTGATAACTCGCATTTCCACACAATATCTCCGCGCCGCCTATGCTGCCACCACCAACACCACCACCATCACCACCACCACCACCACCACTTCTACTGCCACTACTTGTACCTCATTACCGTCACCATCATTAACACCAACACTGCTTGCCACCTGTGTCGTATATACAGTCAGGTAACAAGCGGAAAAACAGCTGATTTCACACACACACACACACACACACACACACACACACACACACACACACACACACACACACACACACACTGAGTGAGTGAAGGGGAAGACACAACACTGCGAAAGAGAGAGAGAGAGAGAGAGAGAGAGAGAGAGAGAGAGAGAGAGAGAGAGAGAGAGAGAGAGAGAGAGAGACAGCAGACCTACTCACAAACTTTCATATTCCGCATGGGAGGGAGGAGTAGGGAGGGAAGTAGGGCCGGGAAGGAGACAAGGAAGGAGAGAAGGAGAGAGGACTGACTACTTACTGAAACCCTGCCTGATGTTACGGAAAGATAGTTGCGTATTAGGAGACACAACAGGTAACAGCCCAGAAGCAGAACACGCGTTGAGGAAATGAGGAGGAGAGCAACACACAGAGACAAGCGAGGCAATGGGAAATTATACGAGTTTAGAATAAAAAGAATTAGAAATGAGGCGCTGGGGCGGAAGCTGGAGGTGTGATTAGAGGTGTGCAGGTGAGGGAGGCAATGAGGTGGGGCGGAGGAGCTGCCTGGAGGAGGAGGAGGAGGAGGAGGAGGAAGGAGAGGGGGAGATGTGAGTGGATAGAGGATGCGAGGGGGGAGATTTGGGAAAGTGGAGTAGTGTGGCGGTAAACTGCGATGGCTGTGATGATGAAGGCTCGAGAAAGTGGAGTGTTGCTGTGGTGTTAGTGGTGGTGGTGGTGGTGGAAACTGGTAGGTGGGTAATGATAACCTGCGAGGGAGAGAAGAAAAAAAGAAAACACATAAAAACAACCTAAAACTGTACCCGTGATGATAGCAGTGGCGCTGGTGGTGGCGCTGGTGGTGGTGGTGGTGGTGGTGGAGGAGGAGGTTTTGTAGTAGAAATCGGTGGCAGAACAGTGACTTAATTGAGGCTGTGGAGTGGAGTATAGGTGGAGCACATAAATTGGAGTATCCGAATAAGTGGAGCAGTTATTTTGTAGTGGTGGTGGATTAGGTGGAGGCCATACGCTGTGATGGTGGTGATGGTGGTGGAAGGGGTGATATTGTACTGGTTAGGGTGGTGAGATGCGTCGTGAAGCTAGATGTGGTGGTGGTGGTGGTGGTGATTAGAGAGGGAAGATAGATGGGAGCAGGGAATGGTGGCCGGTGGATGGATGGGTCAGGTGTAAGTGGTAGTGATAGGAGAAGTAGAAAGGGTGGTGGTGCTGAGAAGGTTGCAAGTGGTGGTGGTGATGGTAGTGGTGGTGGTGGTGACTCATTGCGGTTCCTGTGGTGAAGTGGTGAGGAGTGAAGGCGGCAGGTGATGGTGACACAAGTGATGACAGGCGGCATAGCATAGTGAAGTAGCACATGCAGGTGGATAGGTCAAATTAACATAGGTGATGGTGGAGGCATCAGGGAGATGGGGAGGGGACATTCACCTTTGTTATCCTCAATCCACATCAGATTTTTGCGTATTGTCACAGACTCGTGAGGGTGAGCAGTGAACATGTGTGGCGCTGCTGGTGCTTGTTCATTCATGTCAGGGAGGTAATGGGGTAATGGTGAAGTGAAGTGGTAGTGAGATAGTAATGAGATAGCTGAAGGAGGCAGTGATGGAGGTGAGGAGCGGTGGTGATAGCGGCGGTGTACACATAGGTAGGTGAGGGAGGGGGTGGCGGCGGCGGCGGTGCACCATGCCGCTGGATCCTGGACTTTCACCTCCCTCGTTCACGCCGCATGATGCCACCTGACCGCTCAAACCCCAGCACGCACGCCACACGGAGCCCCGGGACTCCACCGCCGCCCCAGCACACCCTCTCACTCCCGCACCGAGGCCTGGGTGGGAAGTGCCGGCAGGAGGAAAGAGGCAGCAGGAGTAGCAGCACTATAGTAGCAGAAGCAGTACTAGTGTGGCTGTAGCAAATTGTACCTGGAGGGTTGTTGTACCTGAGATCGCGCCTCCTTTATACTCTATGTTGCTTCCTTATCATTTCTTTTGTGTTTTCTCGCTTTTTTCTCCTTGGTGCGATCAATGGTGCCCTCATGTTGAGCCTTCTTACCTGCCTTTGTGCCTCCTTGATTATATTATCCGTGCTCGACACCCCGACACTCGCGCCCAGCAAACCGTGACGTCGGTACTCGCTCGTGTCCGCGGAAGACGAGACACGCTTGCTAAAGAGCTTAACACCTCGGAACACTGCAGAAGGAAGAGGTACAGGCAATAATAACACGAGGGGTGTGAGGCGAGGAGGGAGAAGGAAGCGGGCGAAAGAGAGGGAGAGTGGGAAAGAAAAAAGGAACAGACATGGTGCGTAGTGATTACGTATAATGATGATAAGTGGTAAGTGTCGGGAAAGAAGAGAAGAGTTTTGGCCGTGTTTAGAATATAATGCAGCAGATGAGGAGGTTGTACTGGGTTGGTAATGAGAGGGAGGGAAGGTGGGGAGGGAGGAGGTGATTGGAAAGGAGGGGGGAAGACTGTATGAGACTTAAAAGAGATGGTCAGCGCTAAGTGGAGTGAAGAGATGACGATCGGAGGAGGAAGGTAAGATGCGATCGGGGCAGTTTTTACACGCCTGGGAGAGTTTTTACCTCATATCACCTGCTCTGATAATGCTGCTGGTTCCTGCTGAGGCGCCTCCACATCTCTTCTGCATCATGTGTGGCGGTGCTTGGTTGCTTGGTGTGGGCTTCAGCCACCCACTGTCTGCAGCCTCCACGTCACCACCCACAGGTCGCAGTGCTCACCTGCTACCGGCTTGACTGTATCCTTCCTGCTGGTGTGCATGGCTGACTCATTCACAGGTGTTGAAATGAATACTATAGGGTGTGTGTGTGTGTGTGTGTGTGTGTGTGTGTGTGTGTGTGTGTGTGTGTGTGTGTGTGTGTGTGTGTGTGTGTGTGTGTGCCTGACCTTATACATTGATGCTAACATTCATAAAGTCACGAGCAGTGTGTGTGTGTGTGTGTGTGTGTGTGTGTGTGTGTGTGTGTGTGTGTGTGTGTGTGTGTGTGTGTGTGTGTGTGTGTGCGTGAGTGCGCCTGACCTTATACATTGGTGCTAACATTCATACAGTCACGAGCAATGTGTGTGTGTGTGTGTGTGTGTGTGTGTGTGTGTGTGTGTGTGTGTGTGTGTGTGTGTGTGTGTGTCGGCACGCAGCGAGGGTATTGCATATTCTGGCATTCTTACACGTCCACGTATTGCTGCGAGTCATGAGTTTTTTGTGCGCATAAATTTGCATGTCTTGTTTATAACTTCCTGACGTCGTCACAGCGAACTCTTGCCCTCCATCTCCTCCCCTCACACACACACACACACACACACATGCACACACACACCGCCGCGCCTCACGCCTCGCTGTTCGCCACTCACACCTCACTCACCTTCCCTGCTACCGTACTCGTATGTCACAGCCTTCCCCTTAAGTTCCCTTCACCAGCGGCTGTCAGTCCTCAGCACACCCATAACCGCTGCACCTCCTCGCTTCCCCCGACGCCCTCACTGTCTTCATAAATTATTGAATTATGTAAAGTAAAGCGTGCAGGGAATCGGTTGTGGGGACGACCCTCGCTGTGCTCCCGAGGGAGGGCGGGGCGTGGGATGGAAGGAGGAAGGGAGGGAGAGAAGGAGGGGAAAGGGAGAGTATAGGGTGTGAGGAACTCCACAGACACGGATTGTTAACCTCAGGACAAGAAATGCTCTCTCTCTCTCTCTCTCTCTCTCTCTCTCTCTCTCTCTCTCTCTCTCTCTCTCTCTCTCTCTCTCTCTCTCTCTCTCTCTCTCTCTCTCTCTCTCTCTCTCTCTCTCTCTCTCTCTCTCTCTCTCTCTCTCTCTCTCTCTCTCTCTCTCTCTCTCTCTCTCTCTCACACACACACACACACACACACACACACACACACACACACACACACACACACACACACACTGATGACAGCTCTGCGTGACAGGAAGTGCAAGGCGACTCTTTTCCCTCCTCGAGAGACAGGAACACTTGATAGCTGCACTAGAATCTGCCTGACACTTGGCTGTGGTTCTGACTTCCTTAGTGACACTGCTGCATTACAAACCCCCCCTTCCCCTTTTCCCTTATCCATCCCCCATCCCTCCATCCTCCCCAACCTCTCACGTGCTGATGCCAGGTCGCGTATAGGTTCATATTCTCAAACACTTCTGTGCTTCATCTCTACTATTTCGAAAGGCTTTATTTAAATTCACACGGGTTTTCGAGGTGTTTTTACTGTTCTAGAAGCAGAATGACTAGATAATTATTATCTGGAGAAACACTCTTGGAAACCCCGCTATTCATCTCTGTTGCCTTGCTAAACATTTCTGGTGAGAGAATAAAGCGTTTTTATGCAAGTTTTTACAGTTCTAGAGGCAGATTGACAAGATCTCTACATTTTTTATTGGAGAAACACTCTTGAAAACCCCGCTTATCATCTCTGTGGCCTTGGAAAATAGTAGTGGTGAGAGAGCAGAGCGTTTCTGAATACTATAAGTGTATAGTGGTGTGCATTACGTTGTTTTTAAGCCACATAACAAACACTGAAGTAGTGATGTACAGCTATTTATGTCCAGTTATTACAGTGTTATATTCGTCTGTTGTGTGTCTGGGGTTCTTTATTTTTTTTCTATTTATATTATCTGTCGTAGAGTTTCGGTGATGGACGGAAATGGAAGAAAATGTTATTATATATTTCTTCATCCTCTCGACTCTACTCTGTTCGCCTCACCAATGCAAGAGTTAACCAGTACTCTCAATCATTCATGTCCTTCTCTGGTAGACTCTAAAATTCCCTGCCAGCTTCTATATTTCCAACCTCCTGTGACTTGACTTCATTTGAGGTTTCAAGACATTTATCCCTTTAACTTTCTCGGACCTGCAAGGGGACTGGCATCTTAGTGGGTCTCTTTTTTTTTTATATAGTTTTATGTTGCCCTTGGCCAGTTTTCTCCTCTTACATAAAAAAAAAAGATGAATATATATGGATGTGATTCTAATGATCTCTTTCTCTCTTTCTCTCTTTTTATTATTTTCTTTATCTTTCTTTCTTATCATTTTCTTTTCGTCAGTGATCTTTTGCATTTTTTCTCTGTTGCCTGACGAAGGGAGGAGAGTCAGTCGCCGGCAGGAATTCTTTAAAAAGGAGGAATAACACAGCAGACTGAGCACCTTTTCCTCCTCCTTCTCTTCCTCTTCCTCCTTCTCTTTCTCTTTTTCCTTCTCCTTCTCTTTTTCCTCCTCCTTCTCCTCCTCCTCCTTCTCCTTCTCCTTCTCCTTCTCCTTCTCCTTCTCCTTCTCCTTCTCCTTCTCCTCCTCCTCCTCCTCCTCCTCCTCCTCCTCCTCCTCCTCCTCCTCCTCCTCCTCCTCCTCCTCCTCCTCCTCCTCCTCCTCCTCCTCCTCCTCCTCCTCCTCCTCTCACCTCCTCACTTTTATTGCTCTTTATCTTGTTTATCACTGACAGTCAACAAAGAATGGTGCTGCGGATTAGGAGTGAATGAAAGTCCAGACAGTTTGAGGCACGAGTGTGGCTGGCAGCTGAGTGGGGATGAGAAGGATGGGGATGTGATAAGCGGGACAGTGCGAGTATTTGTATTGAGACGCATTTTTACCTTGATTTTTAGCTATGATTAGACGATTTTATTTGCATTAGAAAGGGTCTATGGAGGTCAAAAGATTAATGGCTACCGTCTTTGCTATTTTAATCTTAATAGTAACCAGAATGAATATGAAAATACTGAAAGGGTTAAGTGGATAGATTATTTGAGAAGGGAGTTGTGTGTGTGGATTGTGTTGTTATTGGTGAGTGAGTGAGTGGGGTAATCTATCAGTGAGTGGGAGAGTTGTGGTTTATATTGAGTGAGATTAATTTGGGTCCATATTCTGAGACAAGTTCCGCGCCCTCTCAGCACCCTCACTGTTTTCAAAGGGTATAGTTGAAGTGACACGGGTTTTTGAGGGTGTTTCTGTAATTGTAGTGACATGTTAACAAGTTTTTCTGCATTATCAACGGGATATCGGTTAATCGTCTCTGTGATCTTTTCAATGGGCTCTGTTGAAGTGACACGGGTTTTTAAGGATGTTTCTGTAATTATAGGGACATGGTATCAAGTTTTCTGCATTATCAATGGGGACAAATACTCTTTTAAAACTCGGTTAATCGACTCTGTAATCTGTCTTCAAAAGGCTTTAGTTTTTTAGGATGTTTCTGTAATTTCAGTGACATCATAACAAGTTTTATGCATTATCAATGGGGACAAATACTCTTTAGAACTCAGCTAATCGTCTCTGTAGTCTATTTTCAAAGGGCTCTAGTTGAAGTGACACGGATTTTAAGGATGTTTCTGTAACTGTAGTGACATGGTATCAAGTTTTCTGCATTATCAATGGGACAAATACTTTTTGCAACTCGACTAATCGTCTCTGTAGTCTTTGAAAATGGTCGCGGTGAGAGAGAAGCGTTTCTGAATATGGCGCTAAGAAGGAAGTGATGGTTGTGATGACCAGTGAATCTCGTGAGAATGATAGATGGATAAGTTAATTGAACCTAGTATGAGTAACTGGGTAATTAATTAAGGATAGTGAATAATAAGTGAAGAAATGGGAAAAAAAGAAGGATTAGCGACCAGGAAGCTTATATCGAAAATGGTGTTAGAGTGTCCGAGTGAGGGAATATGAAAAAGAGCATTAAGAACCAGGAAATTTATTTTGAGAATGGTGTTAATCCCTTCAATACGATGATATGTTTTCATATTCATTCTACTTATTACTTGGCGATTTTAAACAGTTTCAGAAACTTATGTGGGGATTAAAATGGTGAAGACTGTGGCTATAGATCTTCTGACCTTCATAGATCCT
This sequence comes from Portunus trituberculatus, assembly GCF_017591435.1. Classification (NCBI taxonomy): domain Eukaryota; kingdom Metazoa; phylum Arthropoda; class Malacostraca; order Decapoda; family Portunidae; genus Portunus; species Portunus trituberculatus. The sequence continues at coordinate 15,396,536 of NC_059301.1, read as the reverse complement.
TCCTAATGTCAATAAAATCGTCTAATCATACCCAAAACTCATGGTAAAAAATGCGTCCCAGTACTAAAGAGGTTAAAGTAAGTCTGAAACCAGGAAATTTATATCGAGAATGGTGTTAGATAAAGTCTGAGTGGGAGAATAGGAAAAGAAGAACTAGCAACCAGGAAGCTTATATCGAAAGTGGTGTTAGAGTAAATTTGAGTGAGAGAACAAAAATAAAAGGAGAATTAGCAACCAGGAAGCTTATATTGAGAATGGTGTTAAAGTAAGTCTGAGTGAGAAAATAGAAAAAGAAGGACCAGCAACCAGGAAGTTTATATCGAGTTAGAGTAAATTTGAGTGAGAGAACAAGAATAAAAGGAGAATATATAGCAACCAGAAAGCCTATATTGAGATTGGTGTTAGAGTGAGAGAATAGAAAAAAGAAGGACCAGCAACCAGGAAGTTTATATCGAGAGTGGTGTTAGAGTAAATTTGAGTGAGAGAAGAATAAAAGGAAAATATAAAGCAACCAGAAACCCTATATTGAGATTGGTGTTAGTTAGAGTGAGAGAATAGTAAAAAAGAAGGGCAAGCAACCAGGAAGTATATTTTGAGAATGGAATAAGTGCGAGTGAGTGAGATGGTGACAGTAGTATCGTAACTCAGGCTTCCAAGGTGCACGAAGGCATCATGACAGCAGCAGCTTGAAGAACCACGGCAGCAAGAACCAACGAGTGAGTCACAACACGCATGAGACAGTCCTTTTATTTTTACTGCGGAGACAGAACAGACGACCACTTGAGACTGACCCTTAACCCCTTCAGTACAAAGGACACGTTTTCATATTCATTCTGGCTACTATTTGACGATATTTTTACAGTTTCGTAGACTTAATGTGGGGGATTGAATTAGTGAAGACTGGCCATTATTAATCTTCTGACCTCCATAGACCTTTCCTAATGTAAATGAAATCATCTAATTACATCAACAATTCATGGCAATATTTTTTTTACTGTTTGGTGATTTTATACAGCTTCAGAAACTTAATGTGGGGGATTAAAATAGTGAAGACTGGCCATTATTAATCTTCTGATCTCCATAAACCTTTATTAATGTAAATAAAATCTAATCACACTAACAATTCATGATAAGAATACGTTCCAATACTGAAGGCGTTAGGAGGAGGTGAGCCCCGCACGTGCTGACGGAGGGAAAGTGTTGGTCGGGGAGGAGGTGGCTGGGGGTGAAAGTCTCTCGTACGTCACGGTGAATGGCGACCACCGGGGAAACTGCCGCAAGACCTCACCAGCCCAGCCATCTCCCTCCTCCCCCTCTCCTATCTCCCCGCCCCCCTCTTACCTCCTTGTAAGCGCCGAGGCGGAGGTCAGCCTGGCAGTCTAATGGTGGGTGTGTCAAGACCAGCCTTAACAACCTTCTTTGACGCAGCCATTGCTTATTATTAGAGCTTTTATTTGTCTTGTGTGCAGTTTTGCTTTATAGGGTGGCTGGCTCTCTCTCTCTCTCTCTCTCTCTCTCTCTCTCTCTCTCTCTCTCTCTCTCTCTCTCTCTCTCTCTCTCTCTTTGTGTGTGTGTGTGTGTGTGTGTGTGTGTGTGCACACGCGCGCGCGCGCCTTTTGCGCTTGTCCACGCCTGCCTGCGCGCAGAAAAAAAAGGAAGACAAACAAAAAAACAAATAAACAAACAAACAAAAACACACACTTGCACACACACACACACACACACACACACACACACACACACACACACACACACACACACACACACACACACACACACATTGTCGTCATGCACCAGCGAACGGCTCTGACGTGTTTTTCTGCGGCTATTGTCAGGAAACTCCCGCCCCTCATTATGCCGCCTTCCCGCCTGGCCTCACGCTCCCGCACACTGCCACCCTCCGCCCTCCGCTGACCCACTTGCTGGCCGCCTCATGCAGGCTGTCGCAATGCCAGCAGCAATGCGGGCACTGCCTGGTTTATTTAGATAAGCCATAACGTTGCCCAGCTGGCGAGAGGCAAGTGTGCCGGGCGGCACCTCGGTCCTATACCAGCTTGGCTAGCTGGGTGGCGGCGGCGCCACCCGCGGGACGGAATGAGTGTGTAGTCCGTGTGTCTGGAGCACTGACAAGATATTTACGAACAGGTGAAAAGTGCCAGTCATGAAATGGTGTGCGGGAGGGGCCGCTGCTGCACCGCTGGCGCCATGCAACAGGCGGGCAAGTCACAAGTGCTGCATTATTTGGTGGGGTCCCACAGGGCGGAGCGACATGGATGTTTGGAGGCATGAAGCAAAAATTCTGATGTCACTGAGGACGCATAAAGAATGACCAAACACCATACAATAAACATGTAACCCGACTAACGGGAAACAGGTGCCCTCCATTCCTGCCGTGTTCAGTATTGTGGAAAGTGTAATGTGCTCACAGACCTTGTTTTGTAAGCAGAGAGAGAGAGAGAGAGAGAGAGAGAGAGAGAGAGAGAGAGAGATTTAAATTTCCTGGAAACTAGAGTGGAATATGTGGGAATATAAACACAGCTGCGGGAGTTGTTTCATCGGTGCACACGGTGAATACAGCACTGTAAGAGGTTTATCAAGCCAAGCTATCAAGAGAAGTAGTCATAAAACCTCAGTAGTGCAATAAAAGAAGCAGTAAATATTGCCATTTCCGCCCCGTGCTGATGGCCGAGGCACGCGGCTCCGTCCCCATGGTTAGCAGTGTGTGTGTGTGTGTGTGTGGTGTGTGTGTGTGTGTGTGTGTGTGTGTGTGTGTGTGCGCGCGCTGATAGTTACTTCTTTGATTGTCAGTGATGCTGGTGCACTTACTGTTCGTGAAGGGAAAAATGTTGTTCATGTAAGAAAGTAACGCAGGACATGTTAGTGTATAGTGTCCACCCTCAGCTCCTTCCATGACGTCCTCCCTCATTTCGTTTTACAGGATGGCACTCAGGGCCATAACACCTTGCCCTCTTGGCCTTTGGAATTTGGAACCTTAACATTTATAAATAAGAGACTTTCCTATCGTTGTTACCTAACCCAACCCAGCCAACCCAACCCAGCCCAGCCCAGCCCAACAAACCCAACCCAGCCCAACCCAACCTAACTAAACCCAAAACAACCCAACCCAATCTAAACATCACACCCAACCAAACTAACTTAACGTAACCTAACCTAACCTAACCTAACCAACCCCACCTAATCTAACCTCACCTAACCTAACCTAACCTAATCTCTCCCCTTAACCCTAGACGTTGCCTTATGACCTTCCGGCACGATAACTCAATCAATTCCCAATCCACCCCACACTCTGGCCCTCTCTGGCACCGGCACCATCACCTCGGAGGGTCCCGCGGCACCTTGCGTCTCCCCTCCCTCCTTGTCTCCCGCGCCCCGTGAATCAGTGCGTGTAATCCAATTCTTAGAAAAACGTTTCCTCTCCTCGCACCATTCCCTCCGCGCCCCGACACCCCGACATCCCGACTCCCCGACACCCTGACTCCCCAACTCCCTGACTCCACGGCGACGGCGATGAGGCGAGGCGGCGACCCATGCAGGGGGACGAGTGGCCGATTCTCTCTCTCTCTCTCTCTCTCTCTCTCTCTCTCTCTCTCTCTCTCTCTCTCTCTCTCTCTCTCTCTTTCATAACTTCGTTTTTATCTTTATTTCTTCTTTTTTCTCTTACTTTCACTTTTTTCCCTCTTCTCTCTTTTCTCCTTTCTTGTCTCAATATCTCTCCGAATCCCCCCTCCTCTACACACTCTCTCTCTCTCTCTCTCTCTCTCTCTCTCTCTCTCTCTCTCTCTCTCTCTCTCTCTCTCTCTCCCCTTTCAAGTTTTTGGTGCTCTTTCTTTCCTTCCTCTCAGATTGGCTTGACCCTCATTTCCCTTGGGCTTTCTCTCCTCCTCCTCCTCCTCTTCCTCCTCCTCCTCCTCCTCCTCCTCCTCCTCCTCCTCCTCCTCCTCTTCCTCCTCCTCCTCGTCTCCAGGGTCGTATCAAGGAAATAGGTACAAAAAGAGAGGTCGTGGTGGGGGTCGTGGTGGTGATGGTGGTGGTGCGGTGGGTCAGTGGTGGACAAATTGCACACTGACAAGGAATCGCGGCCCGGCAAAGTGGTGGGAGGAAGGCTGGCGGGAAGTTGCCTCCTGGGATGTGAGTGTCGCCCTTCTGTTCCTCCGGTAGTTCTTCAATGGGAGGCTCAGGTGGTGATGGTGGTGGTGGTGGTGGTGATGGTGGTTGTGGGTTCAGGTTGGTGATGGTCGTGGTGTTGTGGTGATGGTGGTGGTGTTGGTGGTGATGGTGGTGGTGGTGTTGGTGGTGATGGTGGTGGTGGGTTTAAGTTGTGTTGGTGGTGGTGGGTTCAGGTTGTGATGGTCGTGGTGTTGTGGTGATGGTTGTGGTGGGTTTAAGTTGTGATGATGATGGTGGGTTCAGGTTAGTGATGATGGTGGTGTTGGTGGTGGTGATGCTGGTGCCCGCTGTGGATAAGAGGTGAAGGTGAAGGAAGATGCGGAGTTTACGGAAAGATATGAGAAAGAAGTAAGAGGAAAGAGGAAGACAGTGGGGACTAAAGACGGTAAATAGTGAAAGGAAGAGTATGGCAGGAAATAAAGGAGTGAAAGAAAACGAACAGGTAATACAAGGAACTTATAGAACATATTATATCAAGCACGACCATACGATGTTAGGAACCATAAATATGAGAGAGAGAGAGAGAGAGAGAGAGAGAGAGAGAGAGAGAGAGAGAGAGAGAGAGAGAGTGAGTTAAAAAAGTAACAGGATGAATAATCTTTGTGTTATGAACTTTTAACTTCATTTGAGACAAAGGTTGATTGTGTTACTGATTGATTGGATGGCAAGTTTGTCCGTTAACGTAAGTCACGACAGTAACAGCGTCATGGTGGCACTGTCTAGATCAGGGGCTCTCAATCTTTTTCTCGTTAAGGGCCCCCTGAGTAATAAGACCCTCTACCCGAACCTCCCAGTGATCTGACACCGAACAGGATGTTAATTTAATGGCTGACGCTAATTCAGTGTGCAATGGTATACTGCAAAGTATATTATTAGATCAGCCATCTAAGTACCCATGGAAATCTTATGAACCCATGGGGATTCGGGAACCCCAGGTTAGGAACCCTGGTCTAGATAGAGGAGGAGTCAACACAGGTGCCCCACAGCACGTCTCTCTGCTCTCCAATACTGTGTGCCTCACCTGCTTCAAGTTAAGTGCGGTGTGATGTGGTGATGCGTGGTGAGGACTTGTGTGCAGGCAGGAGGAAAGCCCTATACGCGAGCAACGCAGTGGGTCACTTCAGTGACAGGGTCCGCCGCTGCCCAGAGGAATGGTGGCCGTCTCTCGGCAAAGGACGGGGCGATTTACTGCCACACTTGTCACAGATTCATGGACAAATACCATGATTACTTTGCATTTGTTCATGTAAAGGTGGTGCATGCTGGTCATTAGCCAGATGTGCGTGTACATTGCTAGCGTATGCATTTTACCTGTGAGATCTTAACCACCGATGCTGCTGCTGCTGCTGCTATTGATGTTGATGATGATGATGATGATGATAATGGTGGTGGTGGCGGCGGTGGTGGTGATGGTGGCGGTGGCGGCGATGATGATGGCATAACCTACTACTTCAACTGCTGCTGCATATAAAGTACACTGACTGCTCATAGTTTGAAAAAGGAAAATGAGAATTGTGTAGCGCATACACGACACCACCACCACCACCACCACCACCACCATCATCTCCTCCTCCTCCTCCTCCTCCTCCTCCTCCTCCTCCTCTATTTACCGTGCAGCAGACGAGGGCCACACAATGTGTGTGCAGTGAAGAGCGGCGGCGATTCTTTGAACAGTGACCAGCCCGCCCGCCGACTGCCTGAGGCGTGATGATTCTCTGCTCGCAATGGACACAACTTCTCTTATTTAGTTTTACAAGTAATTTTTCCACTCGTATGTCAAGTTGGACATGAAAGAAGTTCAGGAATCATCATCAGTAACCATCAAGTTAATGATTCAACGCCTTTCGTCTGTCTGTTCAATTTTGCTGTAAGCGAACAGGATTTTGCTGAAAGTGGGAGGACGTGTGGTACTTTACCTTTTGCTTCGAATCTCTCGATCACGACTTCGGACACTTTTGTTAAGCCTTTCCCCATCGCCTGCTGTGCGGCATTGAGCAGGCGGGTCACGTTTCCATCCCTGCCATCCGTGGCTCCTGGCATCAAACTAACGGTCCGCCCCGTTGAAAACAAACGTAATAAATTATCTTCCCGCAATGTCTACATGGATCCATACAGCAAGTGGCCGGCGGGGCTTACAAGGCCAACTTTCTCTCAGCACCTCCACCGGTCACTCAGCGTCGGCCGCAGCCATTCATTGCGCGCCTGTCCCAACACATGAGAATAACCTTGTGCAAGATTCAGAATACACTGTCTTTCGTCTGTACGTGTGCCCGGTGTCTTGTAGGAGCTTGCGTAATGTGACTGTGTGGCGTCATACAGTTATGTATGAGAGACATCCGAGCTCCCAGTCCTCGGCACTGCAAAGAAGCAATAGTAGCGCCGTGTCTATAAGAATTAAATCCCAAGGCACTGCAAACACGGCAGAATGTTACACCTACAGTACATGTTTTGTTACTTGGAATACTTTGGCGCACTAAGTTACAGCTCCTGACAGCTGGGACGAGAGGACTGGCGTCAGTTGTTTGGGCCAAGCCATCTCGTGTTGGCCGCAGCGCCGCGGGTGTAGAGAGTCGCGCCTCGGCACACGCTCACCGCGGTGTTTGGTTTCTTGTATCATTTCTACACCAACCTTTGAAGGGAAGGAATTCAGCATGGCCACCACAGATGTTTGGACACCGCCCCTCCTGTGGCAACTGTATAATTGTATGCACCGCCCAAACCCGCCCCGCCCGTGACACCTTCATAATTATATATGTCCCACGCCTCCTCGCCTGTGGCACTTGGTAATTATAAGGTTCACTCCCTGCGCCTACATGGCACCTTTACAACTGTACGTGCCGCACACCGCATCACTACCTTAAGAACTGTATACATTGTCCTGCCCGTGACACCTTTATGATTGTACTACCTCTTGCCCTACCCGGAACCGCCCCGCCCACGTCATTTATATGTAATCGTATGTACCGCCCTTTCCCGCTCATGACACCTTTGTTATTGTATGTTCCACCCATGGCACCATTCTCATTGTATGGCGTGGCGCTCTCGTGGCATTTTTATGATTGCAGGTATCTCCCGCACTGTTCATGACAAATTTATAACGAATGCACCGCCTTGCTTATGACACTTCAATAGCTGCATGAATCGCCTCGTCTGTGGCACCTTTATCATTGTATGCAAATTTCTTCCCAGGCGAGTGGCGAGGCGCGCACCGAGACGCCCCAGGAAAGGAGGACTCGCCAGCAGCTGTGCCTCATTACAACCCCACAGCCACACCGACCTCCAGGTGGGTGTGTGGAGCTAAGAGGTGGAGAAAAGTCACACACACACACACACACACACACACACACACACACACACACACACACACACACACACACACACACACACACACACACACACACACACACACACACACACATGTCACTAAACGGTTCGTAATTTCACACTTAATTTCATATTCTCATCCATAAATCCTGCACGCCGCGGGTTATGTGACCATTTAAGGCTGTTGGGCCGGGAGGTGTTGGGAAAGTAAACACGCTTCCTGTCAGTCATGTATATTAATGGCGCGCACAAGTAAAGTAAGTCGTTCAGTTGTGTATTGTAGAGACACAGGCAAGGAGTGAAAGGTGGAGAGAGAGAGAGAGAGAGAGAGAGAGAGAGAGAGAGAGAGAGAGAGAGAGAGAGAGAGAGAGAGAGAGAGAGTGTGTGTGTGTGTGTGTGTGTGTGTGTGTGTGTGTGTGTGTGTGTGTGTGTGTGTGTGTGTGTGTGTGTGATGCTCAACTCTCTCTCTCTCTCTCTCTCTCTCTCTCTCTCTCTCTCTCTCTCTCTCTCTCTCTCTCTCTCTCTCTCTCTCTCTCTCTCTCTCTCTCTCTCTCTCTCTCTCTCTCTCTCTCTCTCTCTCTCTCTCTCTTCGTTTTATTTATAGTAAGAGAGAATAAGATGAAAATAAAGAGACCGTCTTGCATTGTTTATCTGTTGACGTATTTCCAAGTGTTTCTCTTCATATTATTGTGGTTTTTGTTATATTAGTTTTGTTCACTCACTCACTCACTCACTCACTCACTCACTCACTCACTCACTCACTCACTCACTCACTCATTAATTCATTGTCTTTCCATTTTTCATTGTGCGTGTATGTTTGCGTGTGCGTGTGTTCAGTGACGCACACCAATACACCCACCACCACCCACTACCACCACCACCACCACCACCACAACCACAACATTGCTCCCACCACAATCGGGTCGGTCGGCAGGCAGGCAGGCAGGCAGGCAGGCAGGCAGGCAGGCAGGCACGCAGGCAGGCAAGCAAAAATGTGTCCCTGTGCACTCCCCGCGGTTACCTCACCTTCAAAATTAGTATTGAAATTCTTTACTGTGGGCAGCGAATTTTCATATTGGCGTTCCGTTCATCTCATTCCGGGGCGGCACTGGTAGAGAGAGGCCGCAGACTCCACAACCATTGCATTTAATTAAACAGCCACCCGAACAGTTGAAGCTTCTGATGCACGTAAATATTTTTGCAGCCAAGATAAAAAGGAAAATAAAAAAAAGAATGGTGGTTATTTTTGGGGTCTCTGTGTTCAGGTGAAGTGGGGTGATAGCTGTACGTGTGTTAAATTGAGGATGGGAGGGGGTAAGTGGGTGTGTGGATGAGGGGTTGATGTAGGGGCTATGGGAAGGGGTAATGGGATAGGGGAAAGAGGAAAAACAAGGGGAAAGAGGGAAAAAGGAGGAAAGGGGATAGGGGAAGAGGAAAATAGTAAAGGGGGAATAAGAATAAGAGGAAAGAGGAATAAAGAGAAAGAGGAAAGAGAAAAAGGAGGATAGGTGAGAGGTAAAAGAGGAAAGGAAAGAAGAAAAATGGGAAAGAGGAAAAAAAGGGAAAGGGGAAAGAGAATAACGGGAAAAGAGGAAAGAGGAAAAAGAGAAAAGGGGTAGGGAGAAAGAAGAAAGAGGAAAATGGGAAAAGGAAAGAGGAAGAAGAGAAACGGGGGAGAGATTGAGGTAGGTTGTTTCATACATGCACACACACACACACATACATACATACATACATACATACATACATACATACATACATACACACACACACACACACACACACACACACACACACACACACACACACACACACACACACACACACACACACACACACACACACACACGTCACGTATTGTAGTTAGGTAGAGCAACATTTTTTTTTCAGATTTTTTCATTTTTTTTTTCTTTTTGCTTCTGTATTATTATTTTTTTTTTCGTTTTTCTTGTTACTCGTTTTATTTATTTATTTATTTATTTATTTATTCATTAATTCATTCATTCATTTATTCATTCATATATTCGTCTACAGTAAATTATTTAGTTGCGTCTCTCTCTCTCTCTCTCTCTCTCTCTCTCTCTCTCTCTCTCTCTCTCTCTCTCTCTCTCTCTCTCTCTCTCTCTCTCTCTCTCTCTCTCTCTCTCTCTCTCTCTCTCTCTCTCTCTCTCTCTCTCTCTCTCTCTCTCTCTCTCTCTCTCTCTCTCTCTCTCTCTCTCTCTCTCACACACACTCCCTTGACTGCCCTTCACCACCACCACCACCACCACCACCACCACCACCACCACCATTGCTTATAATGACGCAGGTGTGAGGGGGTTATTAAGTGTGACGGGTGCCAAGTGTGAGCCAATGAATACCTGTGTGAATGCCGCTCGTTTTTCATGGCGGGACTGAAAGATAAGACGTAGGAGGAGGAGGAGGAAGAAGAGTAAGAAGAAGAAGAAGAAGAAACAGAAGACGGAGAAAAAAAGAAGAAAGAGGAGGAGGAGGAGAAGAAGAAGTAGGAGAAGGAGGAGATTAGAAAAAAAAAAAAAAAGGGTTGATCAACTAGTAAATCTTTGGAGTCACAACAAGGAGATCATAAGATACGGCAGGAAGACGAGCAAGGAGACGAACAAACACCAGAAAGGACAAGAAATAATATCACACAAAATACAGCAACTGGAAAGACAAGGAATGAGACAAAGAAAAAAAGTGTTACGAGGAGATAGAGAAACCTTGTCATCTGTGTATTGAAAGTGCCTGTATGTACAGTACGAGTAGAAGCATAGGAGATAAGAGAACAGGAGAATAGGAGAATAAGAGAAGGAGAAGAGGGAGAGGAGGCGAAGAGGAGGAGGTGTAAGAGGAAGAGGAGGAAGAGGTGTGTGTGGTAGTACTGTGGTTGTGGTGGCAGGGTTGGCAAGGTAGGAGAGAGAGAAAGAATAAAATATAGAAAAGAAGAGAGAGAGAGAGAGAGAGAGAGAGAGAGAGAGAGAGAGAGAGAGAGAGAGAGAGAGAGAGAGAGAGAGAGAGAGAGAGAGAGAGAGAGAGAGAGAGAGAGAGAGGAGGGATGTGTTTCTTAAATGAACGTGAAAATTACGTGACAAAAAACACTCACGAATTTGCTCCTACATATTTCGTGCTTCTGAACTCGGGCATAGGTGGGGGAATCTCGGGTGCATTTCCTTCCTTTATGACAACATCGCAACATCATAAGAACATAAGAATTCAAGAAAATACACACAAACACACGCACTCACTCTAAAACTCGACAATTTTATTCTCAAACTAACTTTACAAAAATGTGAAAAAAATGTGGTTCTGGAGAGTTTAGCATAGTGAAATTTGGTGTGTGTGTGTGTGTGTGTGTGTGTGTGTGTGTGTGTGTGTGTGTGTGTGTGTGTGTGTGTGTGTGTGTGTGTGTGTGTGTGTGTGAGGAAAGCTGCAAAAGGCTGTCAAGCCTACACGTGGCATTCCCTGTATAAGCAAAGCTATTTAATCCCATCAATCCTGAGACGCATTTTTACCTTGATTTTTGGGTACGATTAGACGGTATTATTGACATTAGGAAGGGTCTATGGAGGCCAGAAGATTAATGGCCACAGTCTTCACTATTTTAATCCCAACATATGTATCTGAAGCTGTATAAAATCGCCAAATAGTAACCAGATTGAATATGAAAACGCGTCCTGGTACTGAAGACATTAATTCCGTCTATCATCCCCCATTCATAAATTTATCTAATCTTCTAAAGCTCCCTATTGACTCAGCACTAACAACTTGATCACTGATAGCAACTCGCCATAAGGAGATTATAAGAGATGGCAATACATAAGAATGCATATAATGTATTGAAATATTTTAGAAAGACATTTGATGCAGGCTTTTGGCTAATTCCTTTTTTTTTTTTTATCTTTAAGTGAACTAGCATTCAAGTTGTCTTTTTTTTTTTTTTTTTTTTTTTCTTTTGTTGCCCTTCACCTGCTTCCCTCTTTGCATGAAAAAGAAATTCTACCAGATGACGTGTTGGTTAATAACGAGAACATGTGATCTTTGCACCATTACCAGAAAATCACATTCGATTTATGATATATGCAAATTTGACTTAAAATATATAAAAATGTGTAAAATGTGTGAATTACTTATAATTTCTTGGATGTTAGTGTCCATGACTGCACTCTACATGAATCTCGATCAGCTAAGCGTGTTGGTTATTACCAGTAAATCACGTTGTACTTGAGATATATTCAAATGTGACTTGAAATATATGTAAATGTGTGTATGTATTTCAATTTCCTGGGTGTTAGTGTCTATGACTGCCCTTTGCATGGATCTCTAAGCTAAGCACACTGTAAATCACTCGAAGGTACGTGAATGTGGTCAAGTTTCATCAGCATAGTGTGGTGTAGAGGTGTCAGGTGAACCACAGTCAATATTTAAAGGTATTCAGGATGTAGTTAACCCAATGAATACCATGACGCGTTTCCATAGTTATTCTGCTTACTGTTTGGTGATTTTATACAGCTTCAGAAACTAATGTGGGGGGATTGAAATAGTGAAGACAGTGGCCATTAATCTTCTGACCTCCATAGACCCTTCCTAATGTCAATAAAATAGTCTAATCGTACACAAATCTCAAGATAAAAATGTGTCTCAGTACTGAAGGGGTTAAAATGATGTAGTTAAGTGTGTGTGTGTGTGTGTGTGTGTGTGTGTGTGTGTGTGTGTGTGTGTGTGTGTGTGTGTGTGTGTGTGTGTGTGTGTGTGTGTGTGTGTGTGTGTGTGTGTGTGTGTGTGTGTATGTGTGTATGTGTGTGTGTGTGTGTGTATTGCACGTTCTCTTTTTATCAGACTGCTGTTACATTTACGTTTATCTTTGTATTTCTGTTTGGTGTTTATATATAAGAGACAGTGAATCGCATAGAATTGATATCTTTCTAATCGTATTTAAATGTATGGCGGAGAGAGAGAGAGAGAGAGAGAGAGAGAGAGAGAGAGAAACGTGTCTATATTCTCTCTCTCTCTCTCTCTCTCTCTCTCTCTCTCTCTCTCTCTCTCTCTCTCTCTCTCTCTCTCTCTCTCTCTCTCGCCATCTATTCTTCCGTGTCCCGCCTTAAGAGGAAACTTTTAATTAATACAGCCTATATATAGTCTGCTATTGACTGCCTCTCCGCCGCACCTTTGTTTGCACTGTCTCAACATTACTACTGCTGATTGCTACCCTGGCGTCTTTGATCGTGAAAATTAATGTGCAAGAGAGAGAGAGAGACGGAGAAGGAGAGACGGAGAGGAGAGAGATACGCCATGTTACCTGATGAAGCCAAGACGAAATGTTTCAGTTTAGGTCTTTGTTGGCAACAGAAAATGAGGATGTGGAGGGATGAGGGGAGAGTGGGAAGGGTGGGAGAGAAGGAGGTAGGGAGGAAGGGTGCAGGGAAAGAGGGGAAAAGCAAAGCGAGATTCATCCCCTCACTGCTGACACCTGAGTACTCCCCTCTCTCCTCCTCACTCCCTCTCTCTCTCTCTCTCTCTCTCTCTCTCTCTCTCTCTCTCTCTCTCTCTCTCTCTCTCTCTCTCTCTCTCTCTCTCTCTCTCTCTCTCTCTCTCTCTCTCTCTCCCTCACTTTATCTCCCGTTCCTCCTCCTCCCCATTATTTTTATACGTCCCATCCTCTCTCTCTCTCTCTCTCTCTCTCTCTCTCTCTCTCTCTCTCTCTCTCTCTCTCTCTCTCTCTCTCTCTCTCTCTCTCTCTCTCTCTCTCTCTCCCCGGCCTTTAATTTCCTAATCCTTTCCCTTTTCTTTATTTCTTTTCCTGTTTCGTTCTTTATTTTTTGCTGCGTATTCTTCCTTTCTTCCTTTCCTTTTCTGCCTCTTTTTTTTCCCACGTGGTTATCAGGTTTTCCATTTTGTCTCTTTTCCTCTCTTTTTAATTATCTTTTGTATATTTTTTTTCTCTCGCTTCTTTTCTTTCTTCCTTGTGTTCCTCTCTTTATCTGTTTCCTGTCCATTGTCCTTCATTTCTTCTTCCACTTGTTCTTTTCTTCTTCTTCTTCTTTCTACTTTCGGGAAGATGGAGGAAACATGGAGGAAAGTCTGTGTAGGTGGAGGAGTGTGGAGGTAATTTGTGGAGGGAGATATGGAGGAAAGATTGCGGACTTTCGGAGGTCAAATTCAGAAAAATTGTCATGTTTTGATGTGAGACTGTCTTCCATTGTCCTTCATTCCTTCCTTCTTTCACTTCTTCTTGTTCTTCTTATTCTCTTTCTGCTTTTCTTTTTTTTCTCTCTCTCTTTCATTATTCCTTTCTCTTATTTTGCCTCTCCTTTTTCAGCGGTCTTCCTGTTGTCATTCTCTCTTTCTTCTTTTCTCACTTTCCTTAAATCATTCTTGTTTTTCCTTTTCTGTCTATTTCTTTCCCCTTCATGTGTTCTCTCCCCTTTTCCTTTTCTTTCTTTTTTTTTTTCTCTCACATCCTCATGCTTTGTCCCTCTCTTGTTTTTTTCTCTCTTCTTCTTCTTGTTTTCCTTTTTCCCTGTTTTATTTCTCTTTTCTCTTTTTTCTATCCGTCTTTCTCATCCTTCTCTTTTTAACTTTTCCCACCAGTCCTCCATTCCTCCTCCTTTATTTCTCCTTCCTTCTTACCTTCCTCTTTCTTTCACTCTCTCTCTCTCTCTCTCTCTCTCTCTCTCTCTCTCTCTCTCTCTCTCTCTCTCTCTCTCTCTCTCTCTCTCTCTATTTTCACTTCCTTTTTCTTCTCCTATTCTCCCTTCACCTCCTTTTCTCTTTCGTCTTTCTTCCTCTTCCTTTTCTCTTTCATGTTCTCCTTCCCTTTTTTTTCTTTTCTCTTAACATTATTTTTCTATATCTCTCCTCATTTCCCTTCTATTTTCCACCAATCCTCCTCCCTTTTCACCTTTTCCCCCCATATCTCTCTCCCTCCCTCTCTCCCTCTCCCTCTCACCCTCTCTCCCTCTCTCCCTCACCCCTTCCTATGAAACGCATTAGTATTGACGGCCGCCACGCCAATTAAGGAAATGGTCAATTACAGGCTATTGGCAGCTGGTAGTAATTACAGGCAAACAATATGCGATGCGAGCAGTGAAACCTGTGGAGGGCAGGTGAGGTGACGACCCTACACACACACACACACACACACACACACACACACACACACACACACACACACACACACACACACACACACACACACACACAGTCTTCTCCGTTCCCTTTGTCTCTCATTTCCTCACTCCTTCCCTCCAGACAGCGCTTGTTTTGCTCTTATTATTGTCCAAGTGGCGCTTCAAAATGACGACTCTCTATTTCCTTGTTTAGTGTCCTGAAGTATTAGCTTGAAATGCCAATCCAGTTTTACCTGCTCTCCTTTTCCGTGTGACTTCCTCTTCCCTGCTTCAGTCTGTGTTGTTTCTGCTCTCTTTTTTTGTCCGTGAATTTTGCTTAAGCTATTTTCCATCTTCAGTTTTAGCATATTTGTATAAGTTTTGGTTCTTTTTTATCTCTTGTTCTTCGTTTTTTTTTTTTTTGTTTTTTTTTTTCAAGGCGTTTGTTCTTTAATTTTGGCTAATCCTTTAATACTCTTCAAGGGAACCAACATTCAAGTGGGCCAATTTTTTTTTTCTTTTGATATTTTGTTGCTCTTGGCTGACTTCCCTCCTTCATTAAAAAAAAAAAAAAGAAATGTCTACTTTTTGATGTTTTTTTTTCTTGAATTTCTTTGACTGTTTTCCTAATCGTTTGGTATTCTAATGTGTTGTTTTTATTTTATTTTTTTTTATTAAGCTTCTAAGTGTTGGGTTGATATATGCACGACTAGTTATATATATCATGAAAGGCTTTGTGGTTAAGAATGTGATTTTTTTTTTCTTAACATATTTTATAATATATCTCTGTCTCTATGTGTCTGTCTATCTATATATCCGTCTCTATTTATATCTCAGTCTATCTACTTATCTCTCTCTCTCTCTCTCTCTCTCTCTCTCTCTCTCTCTCTCTCTCTCTCTCTCTCTCTCTCTCTCTCTCTCTCTCTCTCTCTCTCTCTCTCTCTCTCTCTCTCTCTCTCTCTCTCTCTCTCTCTCTCTCTCTCATATCCCGTTTTCCATGTTCCTCGCTTTCCTTTCTCTATCTCTCCCTCAGTCTTTCACCCCTCCCATCTCTCCTCTCTCCTCCTCTCTTCCTCTCGTCCCCTCGTCCCCCTCGCCTCGCCCTTGCCTTTCCTAGTTAGCACGTCATTTCTCTTCCACCCTCCCTTCCCTTCCTTTCCCTTCCCCTGTTACTCGCCCTGTCATGTTCCATTTTTCTCACATCACTAGCAGCCATTTATACTTTGTCTTCCTTCCCCTTTCTCTCCTCTTCCTCTCTCAGTTCTCCCGTCGCTCCATGGCCTGTATTCAGAAACGACTATTTTCAGAGAAGACACAGATGATTTGCCGGGTTCTTAAGACTGTTTTTCTGTTGACAGTTTAGAAATCGTGTTTATTTGTTACTAGGACCATCAAAACGATCGTAATATCCGTGGAATTTTGAGTAGAGCCCTTTGAGTGTACGAGGAAAGGCTTCAGAGGGTCGTTTGTGCTTGCAAGCCTTTCAGAATTAAGGTCCATTTTGGTGCTATAGTATTCTGGAAAGGCAATGTTTGTATATGTGTGTTTCAGCAGTATATTAGATTTTTAGCAGGTTCTAGTTGTAGTTTAGCTAGAATTTTGCTGTACTGTTGGGAAAAACGTGTGTAGTCTCTTATTTTCTTCTTTTTTTTTTATAGGTTCTAGTAGTAGTTTAGCCAGAATTTTGCTTTACTGCTGGAGAAAACATGTATAATTTCTTCTTTTCTTCTTATTGTACAGATTCTAGTAGTAGTTGATTCAGAATTTTGCCTCGTTGCTGAAAAATAACATGCAAGGTCTCTATTTTTTTTCTTCTTTCTCTCTCTGTCCTTGGGTTCTCTTGGTAGGGCAGAGCAGAGCGTCTCACAGCGCGGGTCTCAGAGTCTGTGCAGGGAGGGGAAGTATATGCCAGGAGATAAATGTGGCGCTTACCTCCTTATTTTGTTTGTTCTAAAAATACACCGAGTAGCTCTTAGGCAGGATGAGAGGAGGCCTAGCGAGGGTAGAGAGAGAGAGAGAGAGAGAGAGAGAGAGAGAGAGAGAGTATGATTTTCTATTCTTAAAGAGTGCCTTATTCTCTCTTTACCAGTATTTTAAGGCCACAGAGATGATAAGTCGTATTGTCTCAGGTATTTTCCAACTAACAACGAAGGAGTCGCCGTTCAATCATCACTACAACCATGAAAACACCATTGAGAACCATGATAACTTCCCGCTCCAACGTAACAGATACTTCTTTATCCTTCAACACCTTTCTTTGATTCGTATTCTCAAACACTTCTGCTTCACCTCCACTATTTCAAAAGGCTTTATCTAAATTCACATGAATTTTTGTTTTTTTAGGTGTTTTTATGGTCCTAGAGGCAAATTGACAAGATTTTTGCATTATTAACTGGAAGAGACACACTAGAAAACTCCGCTAATCTTCTTTCTGGTCTTGGAAAGCAGTCATGGTGAGAGAACAAAGCGTTTCTGAACTTGTGCGCTTCACCTGCATTATATCAAAACGCTTGATCTAAATTTATACGAGTTATTTAAGGTGGTTTTTTTTTTTTTTTTTGTGGTTCTAGAGACTGATTGACAAGTTTTCTACATTATTAACTGAAGAAACACACTAGAAAACCCCGCTAAACATTTCTGTGGGCTTGGAAAAATAGTGGTGAGAGAGCAATGCGTTTCTGAATACAACCTGTCTTTCCCATCACAGTGGCGTTAGACGTGCGATGACTCTTCTCCATTCTCTTCTGTCCTGTGCAAGCTCCTCATTCACTCCCACCATAAGAGACACTACTTCACTCCCAGCATAAGAGACACTACAACGATATATTTCGACGTACGTGTCCTTGCGTTGTACATTATGTAAAGCCGCGTTGATGTTACGGCTTACGGAAGAACAACACGAGGCCTCCATACATGAATAGACAAGTTAGCTTTCCTGTGTGTGTGTGTGTGTGTGAAAGCTCCATACTTCAGAGCTCCCCCGAGGCGGCTTTGGATTCGTGAGGCGGGAGGAGCTGGAAAGTAAATGGAACAAATGAATGAACGCACAGCACCATCTCTACTGTACCTAACTAAGGCTGTGTGTGTGACTGTGCTACTACTATAGATTTTATGAGGTAAAGGCAGAGGGACAGTAGGGTATTCAAGGAAGGGGAACATGAAGATAGAAAAATAAATAAGATAGAAAAATAAATAAAATAGAATGAAATAAATAAATAAAATGGTAAAAAGTTCTCGTACGGTACGGTTTTGTTTGGATCATCGTACCTCAAGCTGGGAGTGTACGACAGTTAGACCTTTTTTTTATATATATATACACAGAGAAAGAGAGTCAAAGTTAGAGAGAGCGTGAAGGGAAAATGCTGTAGGTGATGTACAGGGCGTATAGGGTGTGTGTGTGTGTGTGTGTGTGTGTGTGTGTGTGTGTGTGTGTGTGTGTGTGTGTGTGTGTGTGTGTGTGTTTCACTACAAGATAAGAATAGAAAAAAAACTGTGGATAGAGAAGTAAACAAAACACGAACTAAACAACAGCAACAACAACAAAAACAACAATAATATAAACAAAAAATATCGCTAAAAATAACAACATAATAAGAAATAGAGAGAACGTAAAGGGAAGATGCTGCAGGTGATGTACTGTACGTGTGTCTGTGTGTGTGCCAGTAGTGAGTGACGTGTGTGTTGTTGTCTCCTTGTTGTCCTGTTCTTAGTATTCCAGGCCTGCTTGACTCATTGACTGGCTGATTGGTTGATGGTTTGAGAGGTGGGTTGGATATTATGTCGCATTTACTATTTATTCTCTCTCTCTCTCTCTCTCTCTCTCTCTCTCTCTCTCTCTCTCTCTCTCTCTCTCTCTCTCTCTCTCTCTCTCTCTCTCTCTCTCTCTCTCTCTCTCTCTCTCTCTCTCTCTCTCTCTCTCTCTCTCTCTCTCTCTCTCTCTCTCTCTCTCTCTCTCTCTCTCTCTCTCTCTCTCTCTCTCTCTCTCTCTCTCTCTCTCTCTCTCTCTCTCTCTCTCTCTCTCTCTCTCTCTCTCTCTCTCTCTCTCTCTCTCTCTCTCTCTCTCTCTCTCTCTCTCGTCCCTCCCATTTCTCCTCATCAACAAATGCGGTTCTGCTTCCACCAATAGAGGAACACAATAGCTCCTTTTAACTCGCGCCGACAGACCACCCACGCCTCTCTCATCCTCCCACGATAATGCCGCCGCCGCCACCACCACCACCACCACCACCACCACCACCACCATCGCTACAGCCACCGCCACTGCCACCGCCACCATCACCACCACTATTGCTACCGCCGCTGCCGCCACTACGATCACAGGTCCTCAGTGCTGCCTGATTCACTCGCTTGTTTCTGCCAGTTTTACTTCCAGCCTTGGGTTTTTCTACGTTTTTGAGGTTCATACTGGCACATATTTTTTCCACTTCACTTTCATCCGCCCACATTGTCTCCAAACACACACACACACACACACACACACACACACACACACACACACACACACACACACACACACACACACACACACACACACACACACACACACACACACACACACACACACACACACACACGGCCCGGTAGCTCAGTGGTTAGAGCGCTGGTTTCACAAGTCAGATGACCGGGGTTCGATTCCCCGTTCGGGTGGAGATATTTGGGTGTGTCTCCTTTCACGTGTAGCCCCTGTTCCCCTAGCAGTGAGTAGGTACGGGATGTAAATCGAGGAGTTGTGACCTTGTTGTCCCGGTGTGTGGTGTGTCCCTGGTCTCAGGCCTATCCGAAGATCGGAAACAATGAGCTCTGAGCTCGTTCCGTAGGGTAACGTCTGGCTGTCTCGTCAGAGACTGCAGCAGATCAAACAGTGAATTACACACACACTCTCTCTCTCTCTCTCTCTCTCTCTCTCTCTCTCTCTCTCTCTCTCTCTCTCTCTCTCTCTCTCTCTCTCTCTCTCTCTCTCTCTCTCTCTCTCTCTCTCTCTCACGCCCGCATCCTTCCTTCCTTCCCTGGTCTTCTCTGCTCCCACATTGCCTCTGCCTCCCACACTCACCACCGCACGTAAGCTTGTATTCTCAAACACCTCTAGGCTTCACCTCCTCGTTATTTCAGAAGGCTTTATTTAAATTTTTCACCACCACTATTTCAGAAAGGTTTATTTAAATTTATACCAGTTTTTTTTTTAAGGTGTTTTTTATGATTCTAGCCTCTAGAGGCAAAGTGATATGATTTCTGCATTATTAACTGGAGAAACACTCTTGAAAACCGAGCTATTCATCTCTGTGGCCTTTCAAAATAGTCGAGGTGAGAGAATAAAGCGTTTGAAGGTTATTTTTATGGTTCTAGAGGCAGATTGACAAGATTTCTACATTATTAACTGGAGAAACACTCTTGAAAACCACGCTAGTCATCTCTGTGGCCTTCGTAAATACTGATGGTTAGAGAGCAAAGCGTTTCTGAATACGGACTACCTCTAATGCCGATAGAAACATCGAAGCTCCTCATTGCGGGATTTGTGTCGAGGTTTGGTGAGGTTTGGTGAGGTTTGGTGATGTTTGGTGAGGTTTGCCGTGCAGGTTCTTGATGTATTGAATCTACTGTTTTTTTTTTTTTCTTCCCTTGTTTAACGTGTTGATTTATTTGAAGGTTTAACATTCCGGATGCTTGTATCAGCTTCATGTTGTTTGCTTTTTAACCCCTTCAGTATTGGAATGTATTTTTACCATGAGTTTGGGTACGATTAGACGATTTTATTGACATTATGTAGGGTTCATAAAGGTCAGAAAATTATTAGCCACAGTCTTCACTATTTTAATCCCCCACATGAGTTTCTGAAGCTGTGTCAAGTCCCCAAAAGTAAGCAGAATGACTATGAAAACGCATCTTGTATTGAAGGGGTTAATGTTTGGACTTGTAAGTAATTCCACCTCGTTTTCCAGCCCCTGCATCCCTCCCTCTTCCCTGACCTGCACTCTCTCCCCTCTCCCTGACCTGCACTCTCTCTCCCTCTCCCTTGACCCTCCTCCTTCCTTCTAGCTTCCCTTCCTGCTCAATAGTTCCTTGTCACTTCAACTGAATAAAACTCTTCTTGTAGTTGTGGCTTTTTTTTTCCCTTTCCTAAAAAAAAAAAAAATCAATGTCTCCTTTCCTTTTCTTTATTTTGAGTCAGTCTTCTCTATTTTTCTTTCTTTTTTTTTTTTTTTTTTTTTTTTTTCTTTGCCTTCCCTTACCAGTTAACTTTTCTCGTTCCTTTTGTATGTAGGGCAAATTTCCCATTGTTTCCCTTCCTTAGCTGACTCAGGCCTCCTTCCCACTCCCTTCTATTACTCTCCTTCCTTGCTGAACGACCTCCCCCGCCTCTCTCTCTCTCTCTCTCTCTCTCTCTCTCTCTCTCTCTCTCTCTCTCTCTCTCTCTCTCTCTCTCTCTCTCTCTCTCTCTCTCTCTCTCTCTCTCTCTCTCTCTCTCTCTCTCTCTCTCTCTCTCTCTCTCTCTCTCTCTCTCTCTCTCTCTCTCCCCCTCACTCCTCACCTCCTGCTTCCTCCCTCTCCCCGCCCACTCACTCTTCCCTTCATTCCTCTTGCAGCACGAACCCCACTCGCTTACTCGCCTTTCTTGCCTCCTCCTTGCTAAATTACCTCCCCACCTCTCTCTCTCTCTCTCTCTCTCTCTCTCTCTCTCTCTCTCTCTCTCTCTCTCTCTCTCTCTCTCTCTCTCTCTCTCTCTCTCTCTCTCTCTCTCTCTCTCTCTCTCTCTCTCTCTCTCTCTCTCTCTCTCTCTCTCTCTCTCTCTCTCTCTCTCTCTCTCTCTCTCTCTCTCTCTCTCTCTCTCTCTCTCTCTCTCTCTCTCTCTTCATTCCTCCTGCAGCACGATTTCACTCCCCCACTCCCCTCTCATGGCTCTCTCCATATTGGATACACCCCATTTTTAACTCCCCACAAGGGACCTCATTCTCCCTCCCCAGCAGAGCCAACACCTCCATTTATTTCACCCTAGAATGAGAGGCGTCCCTTTTCTCTCTGCCCTTCATGCACACTCCCCCTCGCGTTCCCTTCTCCTCCATCCTAAGATACAACTTTGCTACATCGTTATGAGTTTTTTCTTGTCTTTTTGCTTGTCTCTGTTCACTCTTTAGTTCTCTGCTGGATTGGAAGTAAGTGATTAGATTAA
>NC_059301.1:15364753-15369753 GCF_017591435.1 Portunus trituberculatus | reverse complement strand
AAAAGAGAAGGCGGAAGAGTAAATGAAAGAGGAGGAAAGGAATTTGAAGAGCAAGAGAAATACTGGAATTAGACCACAAAAGGAGCATGAGAAGAAGAAGGAGGGATAAAAGAAACAGAAAGATACAATAAGTTCTGGAATTATAGACAAGAAGAGGAGCATGAGAAGGCGGAAGGGAAGACCACAGCCACCAGCCACCAACCACCGCGCGCAGAGGAGTCACGGATCGCAGCTAATTACTGGCGGCACTGGTATTCCTTGGAGGAGGAGAGGTTGATGAGGAGGAACAAAGGAGGGCATTAAAAGTATCTGAAGCGGATCTATGTGTGTGCAACAAAGGATGGTAGTGAGAACATTTTAACTGTTTTATTTTGTTCATGTGGATTGATACAGAAATATAGATAGACAGATAGATAGATGATTCAGTATATACATATACATATATACATAACATAGGTACATAAATACATACATGAATACATAGATACGTTAAAAGATAGGGACGCAAGTAAGCAGAGAGAGAGAGAGAGAGAGAGAGAGAGAGAGAGAGAGAGAGAGAGAGAGAGAGAGAGAGAGAGAATAAATATGAATGAAATATCAAGTTAAGTAATGTTATCGGATTATCACACACACACACACACACACACACACACACACACACACACACACACACACACACACACACACACACACACACACACACACACACACACACGGGAGCGGCGGCAGGCGGGAGGATGATGTTAAGCGGAAAACAAGTAGATAATTACGCAATCCTGTGATTTACGAGGCGTGAACTGTGATATTTTACCGCATTTTACGACGAGGAAAGGAATTAGGGTCGAGGTAATAAAATGCAGGCACACAATATAAACTAAATTAACAAGGTAATCTGATCCGGATAAACATGACGGCGGAATTTCACACGAGACGAGGCGAGTTCTAGTTTTAAATGTGAAGGAGAGAACACGAGAAAAAAAAAATAGAGGAAAAGGAGGAAAATGGTAAATCTTGCGTATTTCTAAACTACAGGTGAAAGATAAGAAAGATTAATGTGACCACAAAGGAGGTAATGATAACACCCACATTCAGAGATACACGCCATAAGTCAGAACGCGCGGGAAGGAAGGATATAAACGAGAGGAAAGAGATAAATGCATGTGTGTGAATGTTCAAATGTATGGGATTACTCTCTAACTCTCTCTCTCTCTCTCTCTCTCTCTCTCTCTCTCTCTCTCTCTCTCTCTCTCTCTCTCTCTCTCTCTCTCTCTCTCTCTCTCTCTCTCTCTCTCTCTCTCTCTCTCTCTCTCTCTCTCTCTCTCTCTCTCTCTTTTTTTTTTTTTGTATATATATATATATATATATATATATATATATATATATATATATATATATATATATATATATATATATATATATATATATATATATACTAAGGGCATACATATTTCTTGGTGTACCTTCATTTGTAGCTCCATGACCCCCTTGTTATGGTTTAAGGCGCGTTATTCGAGCCTTTAGCGATGCGTTTGACCAAGGACAGGAGTAGGAAACCAAGGAAGGGGATGAAAATTTGTTACCCTCGTACGTGTAATGCATGAATCGCTTGTTCTGGCTGAGAGTCGTAAATCTTCAATACTTAGACGGGAATCTTAGAAGGGAACGGAAATGATTCTTCTGTGTAACCCGTTCGATAGTGAGACGCAATTTTACGTTGATTTTTGGGTATGATTTGATGATTTTATTTGCATTAGGAAGGATCTATGGGGGATCAAAGTATTAACCCCTTCACTACCATGATGCGTCTTCATATTAATTCTGGCTACTATTTGGTGATTCTGTACAGCTTCAGAAACTTATGTAGCGATTAAAAAGGTGAAGACTCTTGTCATTAATCTTCTTGCTTTCAATAGATCCATTCTTATCTAAATAAAATCGTTTAATCACACCCAGAACTCATGGTAAAAATTTGTCCCAGTACTGAAGGGGTTAATGGCCACGGTCTTTGCCATTCTAATATCTACATAGGTCTCTGAAACTGCATAAAATCGCCAATAATTGTAACCAGAATGAATATGAAAACTTGTCCTGGTACTGAAGAGATTAAGGTTATAGAAGTAGAGGAAAGAAATGACGGAAGCGGAAGTTTTTGGATCTCATTATATACCCTGAAAAATTATCTATAAGTGTTGTTTGTATTATATTGGAAACTGTTGTGGTGTGCGTCCATGGTGTTTGTAGATGTTGTAGACTAGCTAACTCTCTCAGACCTTCATGCTCTGGGACTTCTTCTTCTTCTTCTTTTTCTTTTTCTTTTTCTTTTTCTTCTTCTTCTTCTTCTTCTTCTTCTTCTTCTTCTTCTTCTTCTTCTTCTTCTTCTTCTTCTTCTTCTTCTTCTTCTTCTTCTTCTTCTTCTTCTTCTTCTTCTTCTTCTTCTTCTTCTTCTTCTTCTTCTTCTTCTTCTTCTTCTTCTTCTTCTTCTTCTTCTTCTTCTTCTTCTTCTTCTTCTTCTTCTTCTTCTTCTTCTTCTTCTTCTTCTCCTCCTCCTTCGTCTTCCTCTTCTTCTCCTCCTCCTCCTTTTTCTAGACAAGGGCGAAAGAGAATAAGAAGTTGGACAGTAAGAAGAAAAGATAAGAAATATGGAAAATAGTAGGACTGGCATGTTAGTTGGTCTTTATATGATTAATCACTTTTTTGTCGCTCTTGGCTAGACATCCTCACTTACATAAGACAAAGCAGAAGTGTATATAGTGTCCTTGAGTGAGTGTAGAGCGGAGACACGCCAGCCATCACAGCCCATCACAGCGTTACTTCGGCCGTGGAGGAAGAAGAAGCTGTCGACAGAAATACAACCAGTAATGCAACTTAGAAGAATAATGAAGAAAATGTTATATAGTTTTATTTATTTATTTATTTTGTGTGTGTGTGTGTGTTGAAAGATGACCATTTTTTAACCCCTTCAGTACATGAGTTTTGGGTATGGGTTAGACGATTTTATTTACATTAGGAAGGGTTTGTGGAGGTCAGAAGATTAATGGCTAGAATCTTCACTATTTTAACCCACACATAAGTTTCTGAAGCTGTGTAAAATCACCACATAGTAACCAGAATGAATATGAAAACGCGACATGGTACTGAAGGAGGGTTGATAGTGTTTCATAGGAGTCATTAGTACATTTTAGCGGTTGTGAAGGTAATTATGGTTAAACTTTCTTTATCTGTTCAGTCATTACGAGGCCATTAAGAGACGCGGGTTGCATTTTTAGACCGGTGTGCTATCTGATAAGAAATTATTTATATCTTATGAGTGTCACTATTACGGAACTCGTTATCTCTGTGTGAGTAGCTTATCCGTATCTCTCTCTCTCTCTCTCTCTCTCTCGTCCTTCCTTCTCTTTCTTTCTTCCTTCTTTGTTCCTTCTTTCTTTCTTTTTTTCTTTCTTTCTCTTTCTTTCTTTCTTATTTCGTTCGTTCGTTCGTTCCTTCCTTCCTTCATTTTTCTTCCTTCTTCCTTCCTTCCTTCTTCCTTCTTCCTTCCTTCCTTCCTTCTTCCTTCCTTCCTTCCTTCCTTCCTTCCTTCCTTCTTCCTTCTTCTCTTCCTTCCTTCCTTCCTTCCTTCTCTTCCTTCTCTCTCTCTTCCTCTCTCTCTCTCTCTCTCTCTCTCTCTCTCTCTCTCTCTCTTCTCTTCTCTCTCTCTCTCTCTCTCTCTCTCTCTCTCTCTCTCTCTCTCTCTCTCTCTCTCTCTCTCTCTCTCTCTCTCTCTCTCTCTCTCTCTCTCTCTCTCTCTCTCTCTCTCTCTCTCTCTCTCTCTCTCTGTGTGTGTGTGTGTGTGTGTGTGTGTGTGTGTTACCAAAACGGGCTGTGAAGTTTATCACGTTGGTACAAATAGGTGATGACTGTCGTGTGATTTATAGTTCATTAGTTCATAACCTTTACTGAGACAAAGGCGACAGTACTGAATGTGGGAACCAAATGATTAACTGAAGGAATGACACGCTGGGAGGCAATATGTGGTGGGAGATGGAGAAGATATAAGAGTGTTTGTTGAGTAGGTGGAGTTAGACTATAGAGTACTTTGGTGTTTGTTATGCAGGTGATAGTTTGGCAGTGAGTGGTGAGTGGTGAGTGAGTGTAGGGTTTGTATTCAGAAACGCTTTACTCTCTCACCATGCATATTTTCCAAGGCTACAGAGATGATTAGCAGGGTTTTTAAGCGTTTTCTACATTTTATAGTGTTGAACCGTAAAAACACCTTAAACCCTTTCAATACTGGGACACATTTTTACTTTTTGAGACTCGTGTACGATTAGCACATTTTATCGACATTAGGAAGGGTCTATGGAGATCAGATGATAATGGCCACAGTCTTCACAATTTTAATCCCCCCACATAAGATTTTTAAGGCTGTATAAAATCACCAAATAGTAAGCAGCATGAATATAGAAACGCGTCATCGTACTGAAGGGGTTATAAATATCGTGTACATTTAAATAAGCCTTTTGAAACAGTGAAGATGAAGCACAGAGGTGTTTGAGAATACGAGCCTGAGTATGAGGTTAGGGTGCCTGAGCCTGGGTATGAGGTGAGGGTGCGGGGCAGTAAGTAGGTGGAGGCCCAGCGCTCAGTGGCTGCTTGAGGCGCCACTAAGGACCTGGCGACGACCCAGCTGCGCCTCCGCCAGCACCCAACGGGGACGGCGCCTCACCATGTCACTGCCACACCTTCCCTCCCAGTGGTGATGGTGGTAGTGGTGATGCTTGTGATGATGATAATGTTGATGGTGGTAGTGAATGTGAGTGCTAATGATACTAATGATGATAATAATGATGATGATGGTGATGTTTGTGATTTATATTAGTCTATCTATATACTATTTTAACACACACACACACACACACACACACACACACACACACACACACACACACACACACACACACACACACACGACCATTCAGTATTCTCCTGTCTCAATCGTATTTGTGAATATTCATCTCACA
>NC_059301.1:15357253-15362253 GCF_017591435.1 Portunus trituberculatus | reverse complement strand
TGATGCGTGAACACGTATGCAACTCAGCATGGTCATCTCAACTCAGTTCCCTTGCAGATTTATAAATTTAGTTAGCGATCATGAAGCCTCGTAATTTCATGGCGCAGTAGTGGCGTTCACCAGTCCTTCCTCGTCCCATTATCTATTCCGCTTCTAACTTGATGTGACATTGAGATATTTCTGCATAAAAGATTTATTTAGCTTTATATTTTCAATTGTTCTCTCTCTTTGTTCTTATCTAGAAATAAGCGAAAGTATGAATTTCATGTTAAAAGGTTTTAAACTCCCTGTCCATATACCAGGTTGAGATCCTCCTTAAAAGCAGCTGATACTTGACAACAAAGTGCAAATGTTCTTAGTCTTCTTGGTCCGTCTAATTTACTCTCCTCTTACAATCATGGCACGCGGCGGAAGCAGTCCTGCAAGGCACGTTCCCACGGGCTGTGCCGCCAGACCGTGTCTGGCGTCCTACTGCAGAGAAAAATTTTGTCCTCGACCTCGCCAGGATTCGAACCTGGAATCTTCTGATCCGTAGTCAGACGCGTTATCCGTTGCGCCACGAGGCCTGCAGGGATGTGTTGAAATGCTGAAAGAGATTCCACAAGACAAAGATTTGCTGGAAGAAAATGTAATTGGATAGGTGAGCGATAAGAAAATATAACCATAGCATATTTTCACTAAGATAGATAGATAGAGAGAGAGAGAGAGAGAGAGAGAGAGAGAGAGAGAGAGAGAGAGAGAGAATATAATACCACATAATTGTGAGGTTAAGAACGTAACATTGATGTAAAAAGTATTATGAAAAATATAGATGCCGCTGAAACAATTGAGGGAAATGCGCGCGGGACTGTGTTGAAAAAGCACTTAGAAATACAGCGAGATGAAACACCAGTGAGGTCCGCTGTGCCGTGTGGCGAGAAATTCAAAGCAGAAGAGAAGGTGGTGAGGGAGCGTCGGTGTGTCTCCGTGTGTTGTTTATTTGTCAGGTTTTTTCCTGAGGGGGTGAAGGTTGTAATGGCGTGGGAACAGAGTGCCGCTGGGTGTGCTGGGGTGTTGGGGTGGTGTCGGGCAGCGCTTGGCAGGGTGCCACACCCACCGCCTGACTGACACACCTGTTGGCCTATTCCTGAGGCTGCCCACGCTCGGTGGTCGCCCGGTGGGTGGGACCAAACACTGGCCGTGCGTCCATCAGCCCGTCACTGAAGCATTTCCTTCCCTGCCATCTACTCAATTTATGTGGCGTTAAGAATTGTAATTTTCACTCGACATTGTGATTAGCCACGGGGTTCGTTTTAGCCTCTGAGTGAGAAAAATTGTCGGTATGTAAGAAAGTAAAAACAATTTTTTTTTTCTCCAATTAAAAGATGATTCCTTAGAGCGATTGCAGGCTTTGTGACTGTAATGAGTTTGTGGTGCGTGTGATTGACGCCCTTCAGCTTCCGTCATTATGTATCAGGAGTTCAGGTTAACGTCTCACTAATTAGCTCACACTCAGCCTGGAACAGTTTTGATCAGATAACACATTATGCCTGTGGCGGATGTGACTCATTAGCGGATGAGAAAGGTTCGCCGGAAATTCCATTATTCTGCATACATGCCGGAAATCAGATTGGCGCGTCCCTCCTCGCGTACACGTGTTGTGCGTCAGAGGTGCGTCACTTCCAAGGTGCAGGAACCACCGGTGAATGCCGCCCTCGTCTTCACAACTTCCTTGGCAACGCTCCCTCCTTCTGGTCTATTTCGTTTAGTCTCCGAGTCATTGGTGTAACACAGAGGTAACTATAACAGTCCTCGGTCCACACTGTCTTTCCCTGCTTCTTGAAAACATGCAGTTGATTGAATTAGTTTTTTCTTGATGAGTTGTGGTTATGATTTCCTCAGCGCCGGAGACGTCTCACCACCTCTCAAAATGTTCCCATACACACCTGTTCTCCTCTGCCGAGCGTGTACACTGTCTTTTGCTAGACTACTTCTTGAAAACCATGCAGTTAATGGAATGGTTTTAAGTTCTTGATAATTGGTGGTTACGATTTTGATTTCCTTAGCACCATGGAGACATCTCAGCACCACTCAGAATGTACTTACGAATGCACCCTTATTCTCTTCCATCTAGCGTCTGCACTGTCTTTCGCTAGTCTACTTGAAAAAAAATATGCATTAATTGAATGATTTTTAAGTTCTTGATAGTTTGTGGTTATGATTTCCCTAGCACCATGGAGGCATCTCAACACCACTCAAATTGCACTTACCAATACACCCTCATTAATATTCTCTTCTGTGTGGCGTCTGTACTAACCTGGGACGACTTAATGGCCACAGAAGCACTCTCCGATACTGAAAGAGTACATCTATACACCTTATTCTATTATCTGTTATCTGTTATTATCTATTATATCACAATTTTGGTTCTCGAAGGCAAGACCTGAAGAAGCGTCACCGGAACAGTCTTGGCCGTGTCGAGGTGTTTGTTTGTCTTTCTATAGACATGATCCTTCCTCGCTCAGCTCGATCACATTTCCCTCTTATGTGTTTCCCCTCCCCTCGCCCTCCCTCTCCAGTCCCTCCTTCTCTTTCTCCTCCTCCTCCTCCTCCTCCACACTCTTATCTCCCTCTCTGGCGTTCCTCCTTGCCATTCCTGCCATTCTCAACCCCTCGCTCTTCCTTCTCCCTCTCTGTTTCGTTCCCTCGCGTTCCATTTTGTGCCTTTCTCCACATCCCTCCGTGTCAGTTTTCTTATTTAACTTCTATTTTTCTCTTATTTCTCGGATCCACCTCGTTCATCATTCCATCTTCCTCTTCATTTCACATCGTTTCCTCCTTCCCTTATCGTTTCTCTCATCTTTTCGCCCCAAAATAAGAAAAAAGCGAGATATCTTTTTCCTTTTTCCATCGTGTTTCTTTGTTTTCTTTTCTATCTTCTTTCTTTCTTTGACTTCTTCCTGTGACTTCATATCAATTTTTTTTCGTTTCAATTTCTTTCATTCCTTTTTTTTCAGCTTCCTCTATTAATCTTTTGATTTTACACCGTCTTTTTTTTTTTTTTTTTTTTGGGGGGTCAGTTGTCTCTTATCGTTTTCCTCTCTACTATATTATCATTTCCTTTCTTTCATCCAACTTCCTTTCTTCAATTTTTTTTTTATCATCCACCTTTTGTAACGCTGTCTTCTTGTACTCCACCTCTGTCATTCTTTTCTCCAGTTCCTTCATTTACTCAATTTTCTGTTATCCTTTTCCTCTTTATTATATTATCATCTCCTTTCTTCATCCAGCTTCGTTTCTCCTATTTTTTATCATCATTTTTTCTCTATCTACTCCGCCTCTGTCATTCTCCACGCCAGTTCCTTTATTTCCAAAGTTTACGGCTTCTTTTCACCCTTCTATTCCACAGCCATATTCATTTCCCATAATTCCTATCGTCCCTCGTCCCCCATTACAGATCACCACTCCTCCTCCTCCTCCTCCTCCTCCTCCTCCTCCTCCTCTTGGTCGCATCACAGCCTCCGCCCCTCGCGCCGTCTGGCATCCGGTACAGCGGGAAACGAGTCTGGAATGTAAACAATCTAATTACCACATTCCCTGCGTCACGGCCTGGAAGCTGGACTCTTTTTTTTCTCTCGCCTCTACCCCTCCGATCTCTCTCTCTCTCTCTCTCTCTCTCTCTCTCTCTCTCTCTCTCTCTCTCTCTCTCTCGGATTCTCATTATTTTCAGCGTTTTTATTTTTTTTCAATGTTTTAATCGTTTTATTCACCAATAGAGATAAAAAAGACCAGTAAAGAGTGATTTTAACGCTTTTATTTGTTGAGCTCCACGTTAAAAGGGGGTCAGCAGAGAGCAATTAAGGTGTTATCGACAAAAAAGCTTTGTTAGGGAATCTCTTTTTAAAAATAGTGAACGCTTTTCCTCTGCCCCCCAAGCACGCACACACGAACACACACACACACACACACACACACACACACACACACACACACACACACACACACACACACACACACACACACACACACACGCACACACGCACACACGCACACGCTAATGTAACTCAGCCGTAGGAAAACTGACAAAAATTCTTAGGCTTAACGCTACACTCCCTCGGTATTAATATGATGATAATGTAATTTTTTCCCCTTTTTTAGGAAGAGGGAGGGAAAAGGGGGAGAGATGTCCTTCAAGCTATTCTTCCCTGAAAAGTTTTGTTTGAAAGTTATCCACGCGTGCTAGAGAGAGAGAGAGAGAGAGAGAGAGAGAGTGACTTTACCACACTGAATATACTTGTATGTAATATCATTCATGACTGTTGTTCATTCGCCTCCATTAAACTGTCACCTTTTTATTTATTTAAGTATTTTCATCATATTAGTTTCTTAATTTCATTTTCGCCTCTGAGAGAGAGAGAGAGAGAGAGAGAGAGAGAGAGAGAGAGAGAGAGAGAGAGAGAGACCTTTTTTTCACCTATTCTGCAGTAGATGTATATCCTAGAGAGGAGCTCCACTGATCCTTCTCTCATGCCAAAGCTGAGCGCCGCCCTTCACCAGCCCACCGTGTGTCTGGTGGTGATAGTTACTTGTCCACGCCTCGCTCTTCCCCTTCAGTCATTCCGGCACAATCTCCCCTCCATTTTCTCTTGCCTCCCCTCCCCTCCCTTCGCTTCGCTTCCCTCGCCTCTCAGTCTTGGTATATTGTGTTCTTAAGTCCCCTCTTTCCTCTTTGAATCTCATTTCGCCTTCCCTCTCAACTCTCTTTGTCTCTTCTCTAGTCTTCCTCCGGTATCACAGCTCCCCTCTACTTTCTCTCTCTTTCTCTTTCTCTTTCTCTCTCAACCCTTCTTCAAATTTCTAACCCAGTTGTTTAGTTCACCTTAATTCCTCCCCCTTACCTTCATCATTACTTTATCCCTCTCTCTCTCTCTCTCTCTCTCTCTCTCTCTCTCTCTCTCTCTCTCTCTCTCTCTCTCTCTCTCTCTCTCTCTCTCTCTCTCTCTCTCTCTCTCTCTCTCTCT
>NC_059301.1:15337253-15342253 GCF_017591435.1 Portunus trituberculatus | reverse complement strand
GAGCGAGTGAGTGTCCCTGTGGGTGGTGGACGAGTGGATGGTCGGGGTGACTATGAAGTAACACTCCTTGGCCGACCTTGGGCCTGCAAGCACTATCGCCGCCTCATCAGCATGCCGCGCACCTCCACAAACACTGCAGGGAATGTTCGGCCCACCTCACCGCCTCCTGCCCCTCCTGAGACACACCACCACGCCGCCCGCCACGATGCTGCTGTGTCAAGGGGGAGTGTGGCGGGAACTGAGAGGCTTTGGTAAGCACTGTTAACCCCTTCAGTACCATGACGCGTTTTCATATTCATTCTGCTTACTATTTGGTGATTTTATACAGCTTCAGAAACTCATGTGGGTGGATTAAAATAGTGAAGACAATGGCTATTAATCTTATGACCTCCGTAAACCCTTCCCAGTGTCAATAAAATGGTCTAATCGTACACAAATCTCAAGGTAAAAGTGTGTCTCTCTATGGATGGGATTAATGACGCACAGATTAACAGTTTGGCATTCACCTGTGTGACGCTAAACTCATCCTTTCGTGAGTATTCGGAATGTTGCTGCTCGCTTCATTATGGTTGTGGGTGTGGCGAAGGTGGTGCTGCGTTCAGGTAACCAAAGAGGCATCAGTCATTGGTGGTGAAGGTTGCCCACTTCTAAGTAAACATGGCTTTTCCCGGCGGTGGTGACGGTAGCCCTCCCTCCCTCCCTCCTTCCCTCTCTTCCTCCTTCCCTTCACCCTCGCGGTCTTAGCTTGTTTCACTCAGAGTCGCTCTGCTTAGGAACCTGATTTCACAACATGGAGCTCCACTACTAAGCCGGTGCACCTCAGCAAAGCCTACGCCGGAAAAGCTGTGTGTGTGTGTGTGTGTGTGTGTGTGTGTGTGTGTGTGTGTGTGTGTGTGTGATTGAGCATAAATGTATATTGCAAGGTGCAGTGATAAAAATCTTGAGTTATCAGACATCAACGACAAATCTCTGAGCTATGAGGACCACATTAAGTCTGCAGTTGCCAGCGGGAAGCACCGGGGCGACCTGCGTAGTGGTGGTGGTGGTGGTGGTGGTGGTGCAACGCGGCGCCTCCGTCATGGAGTTGCTTGACAGGTTGTTGGAGAAGGACTGTTTGTTCGGGAATTATAAGCAGCGACGTCACACACACACACACACACACACACACACACACACACACACACACACACACACACACACACACACACACACACACACACACACACACACACACACACACACACACTCTTAAGATCTCGACTTTCATTAAAAAGAAAAAGAAGCTCCATACACGCACATAAAGAATTAGAAGGAGAAAGAGAAGGAAAAATGTAGCTAATAGCACTTTAGGAACGGTCATTGTCAACATCTGGCCAGTAAGCTGAGCAAATAGAACCCAAGAATGAAATATTACGAATACTCAACACACACACACACACACACACACACACACACACACACACACACACACACGCACACACACACACTGCTGAACACCGCACCTCCCACGTCATTTGTTTTTTTATCTCATTTCTGAAATTGTTGTGGATAATACAGTATGTTGAGCTGCCTCCTCCCTCGCGTGGCTCCCCTTCAGTCTGGATGAAGTTCTCCCTTCCCTTCTTCCCTCCTTACCTCACCCACTCCTCCCCCAGCACTGCCGAGGGTGAGGGCAAACCACCTGCCAGGTTCTCACGGCGCCGGGCGATCATATTACTACCACGACGCTCCTCCCGCTGCCACTCTCCCCACCGCCAGCTGCTCCGATCGTCTCCACCCTCGTCTTAGCCGTCCACGCTGCTCCACTCACTCCCACTCGCCTCCACGCACGTCGCTTTAGAATGTTCCGAGCACTGTAAATCGTCCCTAATCGTCCACAATCTTCCACGTAGTCTGCCCGCAACGATCTCCTAAAGCATGTATATGGATCTCGTATATTCGTTTTTTAGTCTCCAATTCTCTAGCTCTGCCGTGCTTCTCTCTCTAGTCGTTTTAGTGTGAGGCGCCCTGATCCTCCCGTCCCCGCAGAGTTCATGTCTCACACTCGCCTTAACTTTTGATGAGCGAACACACAGAAGGATTGATTGTGTTGAGTCTGACTGTACCGTTTCGACCTCAAATCTATTTTTTTTTTTCTCCTGTTGCGAATTTTTGAAGAAAGCGACACGGTAGTTCCTATTCTGTGTTCCCTTCCTGCCTGAATGTGTGCTACAGTTCTCCCACGCACGCCGGCGTGCATCAGGGCGAGCCCTTTGGTCCTTAATTATTTTCTGCAGCTCCCCTATGAAGAAAATGTCAACTCTCACCGTGGGAAGCCCAAAGGTCAACACATGTTGCTCCTCCCATCGGCGGATCTTTGGGGGCTCTTGAAGGGGTGGACGCCACGCCTTAGCGGGACGAGCTGTTCCTGTCAGGCGTCACAAAGGTGGAGACTTAATCTGGTGTGAATTGTGGGTGTCTTAGGGTGTTACCTGTGTTTATTAGTATTTTGTCCGAGATAAAATTGTGCACGACACAGAGTACAGGTTCACAGTGAAGCGTGAATGCCCTTCCCTCGGGCTTGCCACGCGGACTGCCCTGCTTCAGATCTTTCATTGGAGAATAACTGAGAACAAAGAAACACACATACAAAAAAAAAAAAAAAATGAACCTTCACTACCAGAGAACACTTAGCAAAAACAGTTTAATGTCAAGCGAGTAGTTAAGCCTTGAAGGAAGGGAGCACCCACCCGTCAGGAGCTGAGCCAAATCAAAGCAAGCCAAACGAACTCCATTGTGAGTCAAGTTGAGCCAAACACGTCCCTGGCCTCCGTCGCCTCGCCGTCAGGAGGGAGCGTCCCAGCATCCATCAGAGGCTCGGCGGCGCGGCACTGAGGCTGAGATCAAAGCTTCCCGGCGACAACCCTTCTTATTACTCTTGCTGCTGCTGCTGCTGCTGCTTTGGCCTTCACACACACCCTGACACGGAGGAGATTATTGGCTTGCCTTACAGACCTGCCGTCGCCGCCACCACCACCATCCCTGCTACCACCTTTCACACCCACCACCATTCTCACTCGCCCTCACCACCGTCACCATCAACACCACCGCCGCAGACACCACAGTCACCACCACCACTGTTATCATTACCACCATCACCATTATCACTATTTAACTTACACTGTTACCGCCATTACCAACAACACCAATGCTACTTTTACTACTACTACTACTACTACTACTACTACTACTACTACTACTACTACTACTACTACTACTACTACTACTACTCTTTCTCTCTCTCTCTCTCTCTCTCTCTCTCTCTCTCTCTCTCTCTCTCTCTCTCTCTCTCTCTCTCTCTCTCTCTCATTGCACCATTAGTCCTCACTCTCTTTCCCAGTACCCTTCCGAGTCACAACAGCTTTCCTCCCCGCTCACCACTGTCCCTGCCTCTCTCCCGCCACGCACGCCTTGGATCCTCGGGGAGCAGGACGCGCTAGTCTCCTCCCCATCACTCTCACAAATCGGGAATCGGCTTTATGTGCCACCTACAAAAAATGGGACGGGGTGGGGAGAGTATCAGATAATCTCGGGGTTTATCGATAAGCTGGATAGCGTTGTGAAGAGACCTAGGCCGTGTTCTCTGTCGTCTGCCCCTGCTGCCACTACTGCTGGAGCGCCGCCAAGAGCTGTCTGTCTGTCTGTCTGTCTGTCGTGGTGAGGTGTGGGCGCCGTGGTGCTGAAATGTCCTTTAGCGTGTGTACTGTATAGCGTAGATACACGTAAATGCTCACCTAACACACACACACACACACACACACACACACACACACACAGTAAGTACGTACGGTCTGTGCTCAAACTTGTTGGAAAGAAAAATATTGAAATGTCATTCCCTCCACTCTATTCCTCCTCCTCCTCCTCCTCCTCCTCCTTCTCCTCCTCCTCCTCCTCCTCCTCCTCCTCCTCCTCCTCCTCCTTTTCCTCTTATAGTTAGCTAGTCCGATATAGTGATCCATACTCGCGTGCACACACACACACACACACACACACACACACACACACACACACACACACACACACACACACACACACACACACACACACACACTTGCCTGGTGACGCACTTCTTGCTAAAGCTCAAAGTTTGTACATCAATCACCAAGTTTACACACACACACACACACACACACACACACACACACACACACACACACACACACACACACACACACACACACACACAACATTACCACCATCATCAATCACTCACTATCCTGAAGCGGCAGCCGAACCACTCACGACTTCTGTCCGTCACCACTATCACCATCCCCATCACCATCACCACCACCATCACCACCACCACCACCACGAACACAAACGCTCACCATCACTCACAAGCAAACAGACACTCAGCTTTCCTCCATCACCATCACCATCTCCATTACCATCACTCTCATTAATCCTTTTTTCCATATACTTTTTTTTCACTTTTTTTCGCCATCCTTAACACACACACACACACACACACACACACACACACACACACACACACAAGTCACCTGTTTATACCCGTCACTCACCGTTCCCTCCTTCCCTTCCCTCCCTGTCTGTCCCTTCTCCCTCCCTCCTTGCCTCCCTCCCTACCACCACCTCACCTCTACACCTCTCACTCCCCCTACCACGCCCCCAGCCCGCCCTAGCCCGCCCCGATGGAAAGTTTCTCAATTATTTACCCTCACATCAATACTGAGTCGGAAAGGGGATTAAATTCTGTGTTATTTGCCGCGTGGCCTCAGTGCTCTGAAATTTACATGTCGCTCGTGTTTCTCTCAGTGTGTGTGTGTGTGTGTGTGTGTGTCGGCGATGAGGGACGAGTAGGGGCGGGCCAAGTGACATGATGGAACAGGGATGTTTGTTGTGGTGGTAACGCGTGGCTCATCTGCTGTAGGTGGTGGTGGTGGTTGTGTGGATGGGTGGTGGATAGAGAGAGAGAGAGAGAGGGAGAGAGAGAGAGAGAG
>NC_059301.1:15332253-15334753 GCF_017591435.1 Portunus trituberculatus | reverse complement strand
GTGTGTGTGTTTGAAGCGGTCATGTTATTATTACTTACCACACAAGTTGAGAGAGAGAGAGAGAGAGAGAGAGAGAGAGAGAGAGAGAGAGAGAGGAATGAGTCAACGGAAAAAAAATAGGAAAGAAATAGAAGAAAGACTGAGAGAAAGAAAGAAAAAAGTAATTACATTCCCTTGAGAGAGGAAGGTCAGGAGGAGAAATTTATGGTGCAGATGGTGATGGTGAGTCATAAATGATGGTGACACTGGGCAAAAAGCAGCTCGGTGGGGAGGGCTAGTGGTGGTGAGGAGAGATGATGGATGGACGTGGTGGTGGTGGTGGAGATGGTGGTGATGGTGGTGGTGGTGGTCCGGGAGGAGGAGGAGGAGAAGGTAGCAATGACGTTGATAATGAAGACCAATTTTAGGTGTTTGGTTGTGTTTTTATTGATGGTGAAGAAGATGAATGATTGCAGTAATTCATGAGAGTCTTATTAATGAACTCTGGTGTTTGAAATGGGCGAAATATTTAGACACTTGTTATTGTTCGAAACTTTTACCTACATAAACAAATTGGTCATTGACACATAAACTGACCAGGAAAGAAGCCGATATTCTGAAACACTTCCGCGCCTCACAGCACCTTCACTATTTTCAAAGGGCTCTAGTTGAAGTGACACGGATTTTTAAGGATGTTTCTGTAATTCTAGTGACATATGAGCAACTATTTGGAAGTGACACGGATTTTTAAGGGTGCTTCTATAATTCTAGTGACATGGTAACAAGTTTTCAGCATTATCTACAGGACAAATACTCTTTAGAACTTAGCTAATCGTTTCTCTGGTCCTTAAAAATGGTATCAGTGAGAGAGAGAAGCGTTTCTGAATATGGCATAGAGTTTTATATGCCGTTCACTGTGGGGAAATATAACCTAACCTAACCTAACGTATGCTACTATCAACTTAACTCCTTCATCCCCCTCCCCACACACACATGTACACACACACACACACACACACACACACACACACACACACACACACACACACACACACACACACACACACACACACACACACACACACACACTTCACTTACTCTCTCAGACCTGCTATGGAACTGACAACTAACTGGGCCTTTATTTTTTCTATTTAATGTTACCCTTGTCCATCTTTAACTCTAATACCACAAACAGTACGACCTGTATTCTGTAACTTTACTCCTTCACCATCACTGTTTTCCAAAGGCTAAAGTTAACGATACTCATGTTTTTAAGGGTGTTTTTATGGTTCTGGAGATAGATTGGCAAGATTTCTAGTTTATGGAAAGGAAAAACGCTCTTGAAAACCTGGTTACTCGTCTCTGCAGCCTTGGATAATTGTCTTTGTGTTCAAGTTAACGATACTCATGTTTTTAAGGGTGTTTTTTTAATGGTTCTGGAGATAGATTGGCAAGATTTCTAGTTTATGGAAAGGAAAATCTGTCTTGAAAACCTGGTTCCTCGTCTCTGCAGCCTTAGATAATTGTCTTTGTGAGAGAGCAAGACGTTAAACCCGGCTACTCGTCTCTATAGCCTTGGAAAAATTGTCTTGGTGAGAGAGCAAGGCGTTTCTGAATATAGCCTCGACGGCCCAAGAAATCTGCTCCTCCTTCCCTCTAAAGACAAAAAGAAGAGAAAAACAACAAACCCACAATAGCGTCTTCCAACGAAACACATACAATAACGTGGACGGTAGCGATGACAACGACGATAATAACAGTAGTAGTCTTGGTGGTGGTGGTGGTGGTGGTGGTGGTGGCTGAAGGAGGGTCTGTGGTAATGGCAGGCGATTCAGGTGATTAGGATGGTTCGTAAGGATCTAGGGAAGGAATAACAGTGATCATTTTATCGGATAGGGATGATGGCGGGGCTGTTTAGGGATATGGCCAGGAGGGGAGACTGGTGGTGGTGGTGGTGGTGGTGGTGGTGGTGGTGGTGGTGGTGGTAGTGGTGGTGGTAATGATGGTGTTGATGGTGGTGGTGAAAGTGGTTTCTGGAATGATGGCTGTGGTGGTGAGGGAGATGCAAGGTCAGAGAGAGAGAGAAGAGAGAGAGAGAGAGAGAGAGAGAGAGAGAGAGAGAGAGATCAAAGGTGAGGGAAATGTTACGAGCAAAGGAAATTTATGGCAGGGAATGAGAAGTAATGGAGGAGAGAGAGAGAGAGAGAGAGAGAGAGAGAGAGAGAGAGAGAGAGAGAGAGAGAGGATGGATAGGATAAGCGAGAATTACCACCGAGAGCGATAAAGAGAGGAGAAAGGGGAGGGAAGGAAAACAAATGGAGGGAATTATAAAAAGCAATAAAATAATGAGAAAGAAGACAACAGAGAATAACACCAAGAGAGAGAGAGAGAGAGAGAGAGAGAGAGAGAGCGTGTTCAGCTGGAGGGCATCAGTCACAAGGCAGTTAAGCGAAACCCGTAAGTCTGTCACGTGTCGGAGGGCAAGAAAAAAATATGGCCGCTTTGTTGCTACTCCGCCTCT
>NC_059301.1:15312253-15327253 GCF_017591435.1 Portunus trituberculatus | reverse complement strand
TTCTCCTTCTCTCTCTCTCCTCCTTTTCCTTTTTTTTTCTCCTCCTGTGCCGTGAATTACTTCCTTGTTATTGAATGTTTGGCACCGGTATTAACTCTCTCTCTCTCTCTCTCTCTCTCTCTCTCTCTCTCTCTCTCTCTCTCTCTCTCTCTCTCTCTCTCTCTCTCTTTTTACAAATTTCCTCAGAATCGTGAAAAATGAAGGTCGGAGAAAATAAAAATATAAATAAATGTGGCGACAAGGAAATAAAAAGCATGTATATATGACGTGACAAGAAAATCTACAACTTCCTCTGGACTAGGAAAGAAATTACTCGCACAACACGCAAGGGACGTGAACAAAGTGGCGGGAAATCATTTACTTATGTAGGTGAAGTAGTGTATAGTCGCTGCGGTGCGCTATTAACCCCTTCAATACTGGAACATGAGTTTTAGGTACGACTAGACGGTTTTATTGACATTAGAAAGCGTCTATGGAGGTCAGAAGATTAATAAATACCATAGTCTCCACTATTTTAAATCCCTCCACACATACGTAAGTATCTGAAGCTGTATTAAAAATGCCAAATGGTAAAGACAATCAGTGTGGAAACGCGTCATGGTGGTACTGAAGGGGTTAATGTGCACGTCAATTACTGTAATTACACCTGTAAAAAAAAAAGATAAATAAATAGTGTGTGTGTGTGTGTGTGTGTGGGAGGTGGTGTGTGTGGGTCAAGGGAGAGAGGGTGTTTTGGTCCCTCCACGCCTCATTACTATTGGGAGTACATGATGCTGCAGGCGACTGTATTATAGGAAGGCTCGCTGCTTTGCATAATGTTATGTATGAGTCGGGAAATGAGGTGAGGGAAATAAGTTAGTTTGCATGTCATTAGTTTTATTTTTTGGGGATGTTCTGTGATGAAGATGGAGAATTATAGAGAGAGAGAGAGAGAGAGAGAGAGAGAGAGAGAGAGAGAGAGAGAGAGAGAGATTTTAAAGATGCAATTGTCACGTACTCGTTTCATATTTCCTTCTTGTATTTTTCTTCCCTGTAAACTTGTCTTCTAGTCTTAACTCAAACATTTTCTTGACTTTTTTCCTGATTTCCCTTCACATGTCATCGCACTTTCATTCCCTTCACGTGACTTCCTTACCTGTGGATCCTTTCTTCTTTTTTTCCTCTCCTTTTTTTCCTTCTCCCCTTCCCCGCCCCCGCCCCGCCGTCACCTGAGCACCTGAGAGGGGGAAAGAGGAAGCGCCCCCCTCATGGTGTCCTCGTCTCATTACATTCCCTCTGGAGGTCGTGTGGCTGGCTAATGGAAGACGCGGTTTGCAGATACATACAAAGATTGAGAACATAGCAACATGGAATACGTGTTCTTTTAAGCCTCTGTAATTTAGTTTATATAGAAAAGTGGATAAAAAGAGACTCATTACATTCCCTCTAGAGGTCGTGTGGCTGGCTAATGGAAGACACGATTTCCAGATACGTAGAAAGATTGAGAACATAGCATCATGTAAGAAGTATTCCTTTAAGCCTCTGTACTTTAGTTTATATAAAAAGATAAGTAAATAAAAGGAGAGAGAGAGAAAAAAAACTATTCTAAAACGTTTACTCCACACACCATCACTACTTTGAAAGCGATACAGTTGAAGTGACATGGCTTTTAACCCCTTCAATACTGGGACACATTTTTACCTTGAATTTTGTGTACGATTAGACCATTTCATTGACATTAGGAAGGGTCTGTGGAGGTCAGAAGATTAAAGGCCACAGTTTTCACTATTTTAATCCCCCACATGAGTTTCCGAAGCTGTATAAAATCACTAAGCAGAATGAATATGGAAACGCGTCTTGGTACTGAAGGAGTTAAGAGTATTTTCTAAGATTCTAGTGACGGAATAAGTAAGATTTCTATTATATTAACTGGAGAAACACTTTTGAGAACCAGGTTAATCATTGTTGTGGCCTTGAAAACAGCCGTGGTGAAACAAGAGAGCGTTTCAGAATACAAGAGTAAATTTCAAGCTCTAATTTGGCGCACAGGTCTTTCGGCTTTCAGTGGTGGAGGAAGCGGCGGCGGCGGCGGCGGCGGTGATGGCGGTGTCCTGTGGTAACCTTAGCCGGCGCCATATGACCTTGATGACGTGACGCCGCTAGCAATTAATTTCCTCTTCCAATTACGTGCGTTTTGTGTAGGCTTGCCGCGACCTTTTGAGCGTGGCTAGTCCTTTTGATCTCTCTCTCTCTCTCTCTCTCTCTCTCTCTCTCTCTCTCTCTCTCTCTCTCTCTCTCTCTCTCTCTCTCTCTCTCAACCGTGTCTTTAACGAAATCTAGATGTTACCGCGCGTAATTAGCTGCCTAATGACTTTTTAAGGAGGAGAGGCAGGAGGAGAGTAAGAATGAGGAGAAACTGGAGGAGGAGGAGGAGGAGGAGGAGGAGGAGGAGGAGGAGGAGGAGGAGGAGGAGGAGGAGGAGGAGGAGGAGGAGGAGGAAGAAGAAGAAGAAGAAGAAGAAGAAGAAGAAGAAGAAGAAGAAGAAGAAGAAGAAGAAGAAGAAGAAGAAGAAGAAAGAGAAGGAACTGGAGGAGGTGGAGGAGGAGAAAGAGGAGGAGGTGGTGGTGCTGGAAGAGGAGGAGGAGGAGGAGGAAGAGGATAAGGATAAGAATAAGAAGAAACAGGTGGAAGAGGATGAAGAGGATGATAAGACGAGAAGGGGAAGAGAAGAGAAGGAGATAAAATAGATAAGAAGAAGAAGCAGGAGGAGGAGGAGGAGGAGGAGGAGGATTAGTGTAAGAATCAGAAAAAAAAAAGAAGAAGGAAGAGGAGGACGAGGAGGAGGAGGAGGAGGAGGAGGAAAAAAAAAAACAAGAAAACTTCAAAAATCAATAACAAGAAATAACCCAAACGTAGAAAATTCAACACATGACACTAGAAATAGAAACACAAGCAACATTATACTCATTCCAACACAGACCTATTTCCTTTCCCTTCTCGCAACTCTTCCCCAGGCCAAACAGACCCTTTCCCTTCCCCCTGCCCCCTCCCTAGCCCTTCCCAGCCCTTCCCTTAGCCCTGCCACACCTCTCGTACTGTCATCCAGCAGAGGGGAGGGAGGGAAAGAGGGAGAGACAGAGTGATAGGTTATAAAGAGGGGAGGGAACGGGGAGAAGAATTGAAGGGGTAGAGAAAGAGGAAGAGGCAATGAGAGGAACAGGTCCAGGAACTAATCAAGAGAGAGAGAGAGAGAGAGAGAGAGAGAGAGAGAGAGAGAGAGAGAAGGAAGAAAAAGTTGAGAAGTGAAGCGATGAGGAAGAAGGAAAGAGGAAGAAAAGTTTTGGGACGAAAGTTCTGCCAAGGCAATGTTTGAGATGGAGGTGAAGAAGAAGAAGATGAAGAAAAAGAGGAAAAGAAGAAAAAAAAAGAGGAAAAGAAGAACACGAAGAAGCAGCAGTAGTAGTAGTAGTAGTAGTAGTAGTAGTAGTAGTAGAAAAATAAGAAGTAGAAGAAGAAGAAGGA
Source organism: Portunus trituberculatus (assembly GCF_017591435.1). Classification (NCBI taxonomy): domain Eukaryota; kingdom Metazoa; phylum Arthropoda; class Malacostraca; order Decapoda; family Portunidae; genus Portunus; species Portunus trituberculatus. Next base: position 15,323,752 of record NC_059301.1, on the reverse strand, counting down.
AGAGGAATAAAAAGTAGCGCTACGTGAAAAAGGAGGAGGAGGAGGAGGAGGAGGAGGAGGAGGAGGAGGAGGAGGAGGAGGAGGAGGAAGAGGAAGAGGAGAAGGAAGGGGAGGCAAAAATATTTAATGTATTCCAGGAAACTTATAATTCTCGAGGGTACAGTAAAATTCCTTTATGAGAGAGAGAGAGAGAGAGAGAGAGAGAGAGAGAGAGAGAGAGAGAGAGAGAGAGAGAGAGAGAGAGAGAAACACCTGCACCACCAACTCCTTCACCTCTCCATATCTATCCCAATCCTCCTCCTCCTCCTCCTCCTCCTCCTCCTCCTCCTCCTCCTCCTCCTCCTCCTCCTAGCTCCCTCCACACATCCTTCTCTATCTCACCCTCCCATCATCATCTTTCCCTCCACCCTTCCTTTCCTCCCGTTAACATATAGATGGCACGGATAAGCACCCCTCTGCCCCCAACTTCGTCCCTCCCTTGCCTCCCTCTCTCCCCTTCCTATGATAATGAATAGCCGTCCCTTTAAACATGGCGGCCTGGTATAATGTATGCTACCGGGGCCGTCATCAGCGGGATCAGTATTCTTCATGATATATGCTATACTATTTTAACACCCGCGGAATTATTGTGAAGCGACAGAGCGGATATTATTACTGTAGTGGTGGTGGTGGTAGGTGGTGGTGGTGGTGGTGGTGGTGGTGATGATGGTGGTGGTTCTTTATGGTACGATGCGAGGAGAGTAATGAGAGGGAGTGTGTGTGGTAAAGGAGAGATGGGATGAGAGGGGAAGGAAGGGAAGGGAAGAGAAGGAAAGGGGAATGATGATGTTTTGAAAGGATGAATAGAGAGAGAAAGAGAGAGAAATAAGTGAAAGACTGAGAATAGTTAGGAGAAAGTGCAGTAAAGGAGAGGAGGGAAGAGAAAAAAGATAGAGATGAAGAGAAGGGAAGAGGAAGAGAAGGGGAATGATAATGTTTTGAAAAGACAAATAAAAAGAGAGAAAGAAATAAAAAAAAACAGTGAGAATGGTTAGGAGAAAGTGCAGTAAAGAAGAGAAGAGAAGAGAAAAGATAAAGATGAAGAGAATGGAAGGGAGAGAAGAGAAAGAAAAAGGGAAAATAATTATGTTGTGAAAAGACAAATAAATGGAGGCAAAAAAATAAAGACTGACAATTTTTAGGAGAAAGTGCAGTAAAGGAGAGGAGAGGAGAGAAAAGATAGAGATGAAGGGAAGAGAAGAGAAAGAAATGATAATGATAATGTTTTGAAATGACAAATAAAGAGAGAAAAAAAAAAAGATTAAAGACAGTGAGACTAGCCAGGAGAAAGAAAGTACATTAGAGGAGAGGAGAAAATATAAAAGATAGAGATGAAGAAAATGGAAGAGAAAGAAAAGGGGAATGATAATATATTGAAAAGACAAAGAAATAGAGGAAAATAAGATTAAAGACTGAAATTTGTTAGAAACTGCAGTAAAGGAGAGGAGGGAAGAGGAAGATAGAGATGAAGAGTAGGGAAGAGAAATAAATCGGAAATGGTAATAAATTGAAAACACAAATAAAGGAAAAGAAACAAGAAAGACCATAAGAATAAGGAAACATTGTAATAGTAGTAGTAAAAAGAAATTGTGAGAGAGAAGAGAAGGGAAGGAGGAGAAAGGAAAATGATGAAATAAAAGAAAAGAATAAGAGACTGTAGGAAGAGTAAAGAGAAAGTGCAGTAGAGGAGGCAAACCAATGTGAGAGAGAGAGAGAGAGAGAGAGAGAGAGAGAGAGAGAGAGAGAAGAGAGAGAGAGAAAGAGAGAATAATACTAATAGTTTGACAGAGAGAGAGAGAGAGAAGAAATAAGAGAGATAGGAAAGAGAAATAATACTAATAGTTTGACATAGCAAAGAAAAAAATAAGACTGATAGAAAAAATAGAGAGAGAGAGAGAGAGAGAGAGAGAGAGAGAGAGAGAGAGAGAGAGAGAGAGATAAAAGTCTTTCTGGCTACAGAGGAAAGTACTAATAAACAGGTCTGGCTGTTGACCAAGACTAATACTAGGAAAGACTCTCTCTCTCTCTCTCTCTCTCTCTCTCTCTCTCTCTCTCTCTCTCTCTAACCACACAAACAGCACAGTTAATGCGATAAGAAGGAGATTGGCAGATAAAGAGGGTGTAGAGAGAGAGGGAGAGGGGAAAGAGGGAGAGGGGAGAGAGGGAGAGGAGAGATGAGGCGGAGGAATAAACAAGGGGATTGCCAACGATCAACAAAGAGAGTGTTCGAAAGGCTAGACGAGTGGGCGGCTTCTCTCTCTCTCTCTCTCTCTCTCTCTCTCTCTCTCTCTCTCTGGTATTTTGTAAGGACGTGTGTGGCGTAGTGAGGGAGAGGGGGAGAGGAGAGAAAATGGTGAAGTAAGAGAGAGAGAGAGAGAGAGAGAGAGAGAGAGAGAGAGAGAGAGACAAGTGGGGTCAGTAAGTAGTTTATCATCACTGGTAAACCAACAAGACCACGTGTGACCGCAACTCTCTCTCTCTCTCTCTCTCTCTCTCTCTCTTGGGGGTAGGGGGAGTCGTTCATCAAAATTCATAAGGTCGTATTTGCTTCGTCAACGTTAATGACTTACTTGTGTGTGTGTGTGTGTGTGTGTGTGTGTGTGTGTGTGTGTGTGTGTGTGTGTGTGTGTGTGTGTGTGTGTGTTTTTGAGTGACGATGAATATGAAAGTGTGTACGTGTTTGTGTCTGTCTATCCATCTATCTATCTATCTATCTATCTATCTATCTATCTATCTATCTATCTAATCTCTCAATCTCTCTCCCTTCTCATCAACCACGCGTGTAATGGTGAAGGAGGAAAAATAATGATAAAAAAATGAGCAGCGAATATTAATTAAACACGATATTAAATGCTTGCTTGGTATTCAATGGCGGAGAAAATAAAGAAAAAAGGAAGAAGTGAAGAGGGAGAGCGCGCATAAAAAGTGGAGGTGGAATAAAAATAGCCAACCATTTGAGGAAGACGAAAATAACTTGGTGTGTAAGGAAGAAGACAAATAGGAGGAGGAGGAGGAGGAGGAGGAGGAGGAGGAGGAAGAGGAGGAGGGTCAAATAAGACATGGAGAAAGAAATGGAACGCGGAAAAAAAGTGAAGAGAAGGAAAAGACGAATAGAAAATACAAATGAGAGAGAAGAATGAAGAGGAATAGGAGGAGGAGGAGGAGGAGGAGGAGGAGGAGAGAAAAAAAAATCAGGAAAGATATTATAAAGATGAGAGTAAGGAATAGGGAAGAAATATAGTTGGAGAAAGACAAAGAAGAAGGAAAGAAGGAGGAGGAGGAGGAGGAGGAGAAATACAAAGGAATACAAAGGAAAGCCAAACAGCAATAGACTTCTTGGTCTTTTCGAGGCTGTTTGGTAAGTACTTCTAACTAGCTACAGAGAAGAGAGACAGGACAGTACAGGAAAAGGCTAAGGAGGAAAATGAGAAGGAGGAGGAGGAGGAGGAGGAGGAGGGAGGAGGAGGAGGAGGAGGAGGAGGAGGAGGAGGAGGAGGAGGAGGAGGAGGAGGAGTCGCATTCAGTCAAGTGGGAGACTACTTACCACCTCTCTGACACAATACGTCTTTATGTGCCACGCTAAAAATCACAACTTGAACAAGAGGCACAAGTAGGTCACAGTCTCTCTCTCTCTCTCTCTCTCTCTCTCTCTCTCTCTCTCTCTCTCTCTCTCTCTCTCTCTCTCTCTCTCTCGTAATAATATATACTCTCTCTTTCCTTCTTGCTGTGTATTCAACAAAGCTTTCTCTCTCTCTCTCTCTCTCTCTCTCTCTCTCTCTCTCTCTCTCTCTCTCTCTCTCTCTCTCTCTCTCTCTCTCTCTCTCTCTCTCTCGGACAGTAGGTAGAGAGAGAGAGAGAGAGAGAGAGAGAGAGAGAGAGAGAGAGAGAGAGAGAGAGAAAGAGAAAAGAGACGATGAAAAGAAAGAAAAGGAATAGAGAAAGAAGACAAACGGAGGAAGAAAGAAAGAACTTGTAAAGAAAAGTAGGAAAATATTGAGAGAGAGAGAGAGAGAGAGAGAGAGAGAGAGAGAGAGAGAGAGAGAGAATAAGACGACCTCAATTGCACCTAAAGTCTAGATTGAAACATAGCAGCGTCCAAGTTACACACGCATCGTTTCTCTACTCAGTGTTAATTGCAAGAAAGCTCTGTAAATACACCACCAAGACACTTAACCTCTTTTAATTCTGGGACACATTTCTACCTACCGATTCAGAAATGCTTTATTCTCTCACCACGACTATTTTCTAAGGCCACAGAGATGATTGGCGGGTTTTCAAGAGTTTTCTACAGTTTATAGTGTAGAAATCTGGTCAGTATGTCTCTAGAATCGTAAAAACATCTTAAACCCTTCAATACTGGGACACATTTTTACCTACCTATTCAGAAAAGCTGTATTCTCTCACCAATACTAGTTTCTAAGGCCGCAGATATGATTGGCGGGGCTTTCAAGAGTTTTTCTACAGTTAATAGTGTAGAAATCTTGTCAATCTGTCTCTAGAACTGTAAAAATAGCTTATCTCCTTCAATACTGGGACACATTTCTACCTTGAGATATCTGTACGATTAGACCATTTTATTGACATTAGGAAAGGTTTATGGATGTCAGAAGATTAATGAACACAGTCTTCACTACCTTAATCATGAGTTTCTGAAGCTGTATGAAATTACCAAATAGAAAGTAGAATGGATATGGAAACGCGTCGTGTTACTGAAGGGGTTGAGTAACGTAGAATCACAGTTACAGAGCCACCTGGGCCACAACCTACGCCACTATGAAGGAGCCAAGGTGGTATAGATGACAGAAATGTATTAGATGGATTAAAAGTTACAGGAATATGAGGGAATTCACTAACATTGGTGAGTTTACGAAGATTTTTCTCCTCCTTTTTTATGTAAGAGGGAAAAGGTGTCAAAGGGCAACATAAAACGAAAATAAGAAAAGGCTCGCTAAGTTAGCAGTCCCCTTGCAAGTCCGAAAGACGAGTAATGGAACCAAATTAACACTGAGTGGATGAGATACGTGAATGATAAACTGAGAACGACTTGAATGAGATGGAAGAAGGTGAGGTAGAGAGAGATAGAGATGACGCTGAGGGAGAGAAGGACAAATACACCAGGAAGGAAAAGAAAATTTGTGAAGGAGGAGAAATGCGTGGAGAAGGAAAGGGTAATGTTTATGTGTGGTGAAAAAAAGATGTGGTGTAGAGGGAAGGAGTGAGGGGAAAGAGGATATACGAGAGGGAGAGACGGAGGGAAGATACGTAAGGAAAGTCTCAAGGAAAGGTATAAAGAATGTTAGTTTGAAATTTACTGGGAAGAGGGAACTGACACACACACTCTCTCTCTCTCTCTCTCTCTCTCTTTCTGTGTGGGAAAAGGGCGGGGATGAGAGAGAAAGAGAGAGAGAGAGAGAGAGAGAGAGAGAGAGAGGGGGGCAGCGTAATACATCATCTAGCCGTCACAATCTGAGCCTCCCCGCCATTATTTTCACTATAACCACTCAACGCACACCTCACCTCAACACACACACACACACACACACACACACACACACACACACACACACACACACACACACACACACACACACACACACACACACACACACACACACACACACTCTCTCTCTCTCTCTCTCTCTCTCTCTCTCTCTCTCTCTCTCTCTCTCTCTCTCTCTCTCTAACTCCTGGCAACTTCACAATATTACTATGAAGACTAACTACCTTTTTATCAACTAACAAAAGGAATGAGGAAAACTACTACTACTACTACTACTACTACTACTACTACTACTACTACTACTACTACTACTACTACTACTACTACTGGCCACACCTTCATTGCTTTCCTTGTAAACTTCGCCCCTCACAAATCATACTCGCTCATTGATCATCCTTCAAAGTGCTGCCCTTCACCGCCCCCCGTTCACTTCATACAAGCAAGCCTACCTATACTCTCACTTCCAGCCCTCACCAGTGCAACCTCTCCTGTTGCCTGGCCATGCTGTAGGAGTATGTGGTGTGTGTCTGTGGTAGTGGTGACTTGTGGTATATTATGCTGACCTCTAACCACCACTGCCCACCTTCATCTCTGTCAAATCTGTCTCATTGTCTTCATTATTGCTTCATCTGTGAGTACTCCTTGTCTAGTTACGTCTTTCTTCTCTTTCTTCCTCCTCCTCTTCTTACTGTTCCTCTTTTTCTTCTTCTTCTTCTTCTTCTTCTTCTTCTTCTTCTTCTTCTTCTTCTTCTTCTTCTTCTTCTTCTTCTTCTTCTTCTTCTTCTTCTTCTTCTTCTTCTTCTTCTTCTTCTTCTTCTTCTTCTTCTTCTTCTTCTTCTTCTTCTTCTCCTCCTCCTCCTCCTCCTCCTCCTCCTCCTCCTCCTCCTCCTCCTCCTCCTCCTCCTCCTCCTCCTCCTCCTCCTCCTCCTCCTCCTCCTCCTCCTCCTTTTGCTCGTTCTCAGTGCTTCTATCTTCAACTTTACTAATCAGTAACTCCCTTTCTTGTCTTTGTTTCTACGCCTACAAATACTGTTTCTTCCTCCTCCTCCTCCTCCTCCTCCTCCTCCTCCTCCTCCTCCTCCTCCTCCTCCTCCTCCTCCTCCTCCTCCTCCTTCCCTCCCACAGGCAGCCCCGCCCCTTGGCACAGGCGTCTACTTGGCTTGCCTGCCACTGGTCGATACTTGCTTCGAGTCCGTCAAGATCCTCAGCGTTTCTACTCCGCCTACTCCTTGTGTCACCACCACCACCACCACCACCACCACCTTCCCCACCACCAGTTCCAGTATATGTGTGTCTCTTATCACTATCATCTTTACTAATCGCTACCTTCATCACCAATTGTTGGTTCGTATTCTCAAGCTCTTCTGTCCTTCATCTCTACTATTTCTAAAGGCTTTGTTATTTTTTTAAGGTGTTTTTTTTGGTTCTAGAGGCAGATTGGCAAGATGTGTACATTATCAATCGGAGAAACACTCTTGAAAACCCAGCTAGTCATCTCTGTGGCCTTGGAAAACAGTCGCGGTGAGAAAGCAAAGCGTTTATGCACACTGACCATATTCCTACAACCATTACTCCGCCTACTTCTTCTGTCACCACCACCACCACCACCACCACCACCACCACCACCACCACCACCACCACCACCACCACCACCACCACTACTACTACCGTCACTACCACTGACACCACATCGACAACAGTGTACTTTATTCTCGCTGTCATTACTGATACATCGTTACCGACAAGATCTTCACCAACACCCTTCCGGAAACCTTCCACCACCCACCTCTCACAAGCAGCAAGTCTAACACCGCTATATATTCACCACCTACTTAGCACACAACATCTCTATTAGCACACCCCTTACAATACCTCAATCCAGCGCGACACCACCAACAACACCGGAACACCACCACCCTGACACCATTACCACCGCGGCACAAAAGCACGGACACCATTAGCCGCGACAAAAGGGCTGGGCTGACATCGCGACACATCCATCCTCCTTGAATGGATCCGCCGCCAGCCGCCATCACCCACACACTAATCCAGCTCGGGACATCGTTGCTGGCCGGCCGTCCCTCCATGCACCCTCTTGATGTAGAAAACCGATTAGGGCACCATTGTCGATCACTACTACACCGGACACTACTGTACACACACCAGCACACACCAGGCGAGCGATGTCCCTCTTTGCAGACTCCATTAGCGACACACTTTCACCGTCTTGTTGACCAGGCAAATACCGTGTGATTTACAGTGTTGGCTCACAGGCACAGCTATTATTGCGGCGCCCAGGAGTCAGCCGGCCGTAGTGTGGGAGCGGACAGAATAGAGATTGATGGCCCGCCCGTGGGTGACACGCTCCACCTATCAATTTCGATCGATTATGAAACAAAGAAGTGTGAGCAGGATCCAGGCTTGAAGACAGAGAGAGAGAGAGAGAGAGAGAGAGAGAGAGAGAGAGAGAGAGAGAGAGAGAGCGCAATGGAAATAACAGGAAAAAACATCGTGAAAATGCTTATAACTCTTGCGTCCTGCTGGTGCAATGATTGTGCCGAGAGGAAACTGTTATTTCCGTGGCTGCGTATGGAGTCACAGAGCAACACATGACACCACACCCCAGGCTCACACTCACAAACACGGCACAGCTGGAAGTTACGTGATGAATAATGATAAATGGTACAAAAGTTAGCAATAAAATGACTGAATTAATGTCGCTACTAACAATGGAATCAAATGGGACTGCATGAAGCTGACTAACAGGAAGGAAAGATAATAAAACTAAGCAAGGTATTGTATAAAAAACAATAACAACAACAACAACATTAACACACCAATCAGTACAGCACGTCACCACGGAAAGAGTCACATGGAACAGCATAACAACACAAGCATAGCAATGTAAAACTCGTACCAACACGTAGTCCAACACACACACACACTCACAGAGAGAGAGAGAGAGAGAGAGAGAGAGAGAGAGAGAGAGAGATTGGCGCGTAACATATTTGTATTGTAAAAAAAAAAAAAAAAAAAAAATTCTACACGACACGTACATAAAACACACTAATGAAACGCAGAGTGGTGGTGCATAATAGAACGCTCAGATGCAATACCAGTTTGTTGATTGATTGATTGATTGAATGTAATATTAGAGTACTGTAACAAGGCGGTTGAGTGGCGCTGAATATCTTGAGCATTGCATCGTACTGGTATAATGAAGCACAGTATAATGGCCTCTCTCTGCGGAATATCTTAAAGCAAATTCAGATTACTGTTCTCTACGTATCATCTCAAAGCAAAGTCAGATTACTGTATACTGCTGAAGCACATACACTCACACACAAACAAAAATAAATAGAGAAATAAATAAATAGAAAGTAAAAAAAAAAATTGCTCTCCCTAACTTTAAAACAGCACAGGAAACAAAACTACGCCGCGCAACACACCACACGAGGGTGAGGCCCAAAAAAACACGACTGGAAGGAAAAGCACGCAATGTTAACTCCTCACTACTGAGACTCATTTTTTACCTTGAGATTTGTGTAGAATTAGACCATTTTACTGACATTAGAAGGATCTATGGAGGTCAGAAGTTTAATGGCCACAGTCATCACTATTTTAATCCCCTTACATAAGTTTCTGAAGCTGTTCAAAGTCACCAAATAGTAAGCAGAATGAAGATGAAAACGCGTCATGGTACTGAAGGGGTTGAAAATAGAGCAACACAATTAAGCACAACACTCATGGTAACAACACAACTAGCTGCTCCACGGCACTGAGGACTCAAAACAGCACTTGTATTGGCCACGTCGCTGCAGTTCAACACAACACAACACAAAACAACCATTTCAACGCAACATGGTTCTTGGATCAGACCACCACAGAATGACACGTCTCATACCCGTATTATATGAAAACTCTCTCTCTCTCTCTCTCTCTCTCTCTCTCTCTCTCTCTCTCTCTCTCTCTCTCTCTCTCTCTCTCTCTCTCTCTCTCTCTCTCTCTCTCTCTCTCTCTCTCTCTCTCTCTCTCTCTCCAACAAGTTTCAAATACCACTAAGATGATTATTCGACATCTCTAGAGTGCTTTTCCTCCTACTAATGCAGAAATCTTGCTAATTTGTTACTATGACCGTAAGAACATCCTTGAAAAGCTGTGTCATTTCATCTAGAGATCTTTGAATGTAGGGAAGTAGAGGCATGGAACCAATTCAGAATATAGTCAACAATACACTCGTACGCTTCACAGATACACCATAACACAGGTAGAGATTGTATAAAGGAAGCGAAGAGAAGGGTAGAGGAAGAAGTGCTTGTATCCTGACGCGGTAAACCCCTGAAGGCAAAACAGCACTCTGGATATCAAGCACTCCTCCTTCCTACTCGTGTGTGTGTGTGTGTGTGTGTGTGTGTGTGTGTGTGTGTGTGTGTGTGTGTGTGTGTGTGTGTGTGTGTGTCAACTCTCAACTCTTGCCATGCTTTTTCCGCTTTCCATCAGACGCAGTAATGCAAGAGGAAGCGATGCGTGTTAAGAGACTAAGTAGTAATAGTAGTAATAGTAGTAGTAGTAGCGGTGGTAGTGGTGGTGGTGGTCGTGATAATAAAATGAAACTATACTACATAACATTTTTTTTCCTCTTTTTTTATTTTCCATAGTAAATTTTATAGAAACAATGCGCTGTATCTCACCAGTTGATATTACTAAAGCTAAAACTCTCTCTCTCTCTCTCTCTCTCTCTCTCTCTCTCTCTCTCTCTCTCTCTCTCTCTCTCTCTCTCTCTCTCTCTCTCTCTCTCTCTCTCTCTCTCTCTCTCTCTCTCTCTCTCTCTCTCTCTCTCTCTCTCTCTCTCTCTCTCTCTCTCTCTCTCTCTCTCTCTCTAATAAAAGGGTAGAGTCAATAACATATATTTCCTGTCTGTTAGTGAGTCAACTTTGCGAGAGGGGGAACATACATAGTACACGCGTATATTGCGGGTTCTCACTCTCCTGCCTCTATTTATATTTCCTCTCTTCTGCTTCGGCATTACTGAGAGAGAGAGAGAGAGAGAGAGAGAGAGAGAGAGATACCAGTACTCGTTTTACCGGTATTGAAAGTACGTAATGAACACTCGTAAAGATTTAATCAGCTGGAGTTTAATGTTAATAGGTAAATGAAGGGGCTGCGTATCCCGGTGGCTTTCGTTGTGGCGGTGGCGGGACGTGGGTGTTAGATAGCGTCACAGATTACAGTTAGTGAGTGGATAAGTAAGTAGATGGATAAGATACGAGAGCCACACATATTCTGCTTTTGTCAATGGTCATTCTTTTGTACACCTCCAATACGGGTCGGTGTATGTGTTACGTGTGACTGTGTATGTATGGTAGATCGATAGGTAGATAGATAGATAGATGGATAGATAAATAGATAGACATAAATACTTACATTGAGATATATGTAGACTGATAGAAAAACATTTAGATTAATGGACAGAGGTGAACGGTTATAAATGATAGATACATATATTGGTAGATAGATAAAATAAACAAAAAAGGTGATAAATAGATAGTCAAATATACAAACAGGTAGAGCAATAAATAGACAGACAGGCAGTTAAATACATTCATAAATAGATACACGTGGATAGATAGACACATAGTCATCTGAATGGATAGATAAATGGATAAATTCTCCGACAGCAGCGTTTCAAATATTCAATTTAAATAAAAGGCTTTAAAAAATTATGGTTTGCGAGTTTCATGTTTTATTCCGCCGCACAATGGGTCTCATCATGCTCACTTTTTTCAACCCCGCTAGTTTTTACGTGTGTGTGTGTGTGTGTGTGTGTGTGTGTGTGTGTGTGTGTGTGTGTGTGTGTGTGTGTGTGTGTGTGTGTGTGAGAGAGAGAGAGAGAGAGAGAGAGAGAGAGAGAGAGAGAGAGAGAGAGCCTTCACTGAATACTTTAAAGATAAATGAATTGA
>NC_059301.1:15302253-15307253 GCF_017591435.1 Portunus trituberculatus | reverse complement strand
GTTTCTGAAAATATTTAGCGAGCACACTGCTGGAAATTCTCTGGAGCTGACCTCTTTAATCCATTCGCTTTAATGCATGTATAAATACCTAATTGCAAAAGCTGCTCGTATTTATCTCTTTATGTGGTTAAAACCTTCGCCTGAAATTGCCTCCACCTGGAAGCGTGCTGGATTGGAATAGTTTGTGCGGGAGAGAGGGTGGTCTGGCTGTATTTCTGGCTCATCTTGTTGCTTTTATTGTTGTTGTTGTTGTTGTTGTTGTTGTTGTTGCTGTTGTTGTTCACGATGCTACGCCTGTTCCTGTTCATGTCATTGCTCTTATTGTTGTTGTTGTTGCGTTTTTATTGTTCTTGGTTTTATTCTTGTAGTTGTTGTTGTTCACGATGCTACGCCTGTTCCTGTTCATCTCATTGTTGCTGTTGTTTTTGTTGTTGCGTTTTTATTGTTCTTGGTTGTTGTTGTTGCTGTTGCTGCTGCTGTTATTCATGCAAGTGGCGATGGTGATATTCCTTTTTATGGTGAAGCTCGTAATGGCGTGCAGTGTTCATGGTGATGATGGTGATGGTGATGGTGTTGGTGATGGTGATGGTGATACTGTGGGATGAAAGCAATATTAAAGACAAAAGCGATGACACAATACTGACAGGAGTGATAGTGACAGATAGACTGACTGAATGGAAAGGAAAAGTATGGTGGCAGTAACGGACAAGGTCGATGGCGGCAGAGGTGGTGCTGAGGACAGTGGCAACAGAGGTTCTTTCACCCTGTTCCCTTTCTTTCCATCAGTTGATTAGTACAGATGGAAGGTCTGCAGACACCCTTGCTATACACAGACATAATTGGCTGATATTTGTGCTTGCTATGTGATTAGTGTTCATATAATTCTCACTACCTTGCTTCTTACACACACACACACACACACACACACACACACACACACACACACACACAGTGGTAAGGGAAGTAATGGTGGTGAAGGAGGAGGCGGTGAAGATAACAGTAAAGATAGCGACAAGGCGGCAGGGGCTGATAGTAACAATGATAGCAAGTAGTAGTAGTAGTAGTAGTAGTAGTAGTAGTAGTAGTAGTAGTAGTAGTAGTAGTAGTAGTAGTAGTAGTAGTAGTAGTAGTAGTAGTAGTAGTAAAAAACAGCAGTAACAGCAGGGGTAGATTAGATAGAGGGTCATAATTCAAAGTTAGTAGCAGTATAGCGTAAGTAACGATAGCAGCGGTGGTGGTGATGGTGGTGGCGGTGGTGGCGGTGGTGGCGGGGAGAGGTGGAGTCAGCGGGTTCTTATCACGCAGCGACTAATTGCTCGACAAACAGGTTCCGCCCAGTTATCGGCAACGAGCACTGCTGGCCGCGATACTGAGGCAAGGGGGAGGAGGGAGGGATGGAGGGAGGAGAGGGGCGGATGGCTGACTGGCTGGCTGGATGGCTGACTGGCTCGCTCGATGGCTGCCCTCTCTCACCACACACACACACACACACACACACACACACACACACACACACACACACACACACACACACACACACACACCCTCTCTGCACCTGTTTTCCACCCTATCCACGTCTCTCTCTCTCTCTCTCTCTCTCTCTCTCTCTCTCTCTCTCTCTCTCTCTCGGAAAGGAGATGAACGATATCATTTTGGCGTCTTAAGCGGTTAGGAAAGTGTTTTGTATCTAAATGGAGTGTGGACGTGCGTTGCTTTGATAAACGTTTCTGAGAGAGAGAGAGAGAGAGAGAGAGAGAGAGAGAGAGAGAGAGAGAGAGAGTAAGGAATCCATAACGAAGACCAGGGTTAGGGACATGTGACTGGCAAGGGCGGAGAAGTAACAGGGGCGGGCAGTGTTAAGATTAATGAAAGCCTTGTGAGTGTACCGCTTGTCGAGAAGCTGCATGTGTGGCGGAAGGTTTGACTTCATTGGGGGTCACTTACTTCATAACCACACACACACACACACACACACACACACACACACACACACACACACACACACACACACACACACACACACACACACACACACACACACACACACACACACACACACACACACACACACACACACACACACGGAAGGCAGCCAAAAATTTTCAGTAATTGTTTGTATATTTACTTTAGATGGGCAATAAACCATTACTTACTTACTTACTTACCTAATTATTTACTTACACACACGGAAGGCAGCCAATCGTTTTGTGTTTCTCTGCTGTTTATTTCTTTCTTCAAGTCACCACTTTGATTTGTGATCCTCGACGAAGGAACGTTTGTCAAAATATCAGAAGGAAGAAAAACAGTAATGACACGCAGAGTACCAAAGTTGTAGTAGTGATAGTGGTAATTGTTGTTATAGTAATGAAAATAATAATAACGATAATAGTAATCATAATTGCAGATGCAGTAATGAGTCCTGGTCTGGCGGGAGGACTGTACACCTGCAGAGGAAGTAATCTGGGACGGCTTGAAGGTCTTGCCGGCGGCACTGCCAGGTGAGTACCAACCCTTCTTGCCCGATGCTCACCTTGTGGGTCTCAGTTTCCCATGTATGCTGGTTTTAGTCAGGATTATATCAGGATTTGAATTCCTACAGTGTTTGAATTTATCTCGTGTTTATTAATACAAATGTGTCCCAAAGATGATTGTGTCCTGCTTGAACGTGCACTGCTTCTGGTCTTGTTACTGAAAATTTTACAATGCAGTAGTTGCCTGGATTCCACACTGGAGGGTGGCCTGTCGCTGAGTGTGGCAGCTGTCCAAGGTAGTTAATTTTGCTGCCTTCCTTCTACAATGTTTTCTCCTCCCTGGTAGTTGTGGCGCTTCTTGAGGGCGGGGCGTGAAGGAGACACTTTCCCCGCGGGTCTCCCTCCTGCCGCGATGTGTAACATGAGCCCGCACTTTATTAAAGTGAAATGGCGACCTTTATACTCTTGGGGAACCATTGTTGCTCCCACTGGCTAAAGTTACATCTTGTTAAAAAGAAATGTTGTCGGTGCCTCGGCAACAGATCCAGACCTGTATTAAGGTCAAGGGCTGCCGTGGCCCAGGAAGGACCGTCGGGTGCGAGAGACAAGTCTGTCCGCTCACCCTCTCTGGCAACATAAGAGCTGACACTTGATGGAAAGAGCCTGGCTGTGTTTGAAATATCCGCCTTGGGATATGTATGTCATTATTCTAATAGCCTAGCTTTGTTTAACATCATAATCAACAGTTTTCATCAAATAGTAATGTAGGGTCGGTCTCAGTGAAGGCCTGAGAGCGTTAGTTGTCCAGCAAGGAAAGGCGTGATCTGGAGCTGTCTGTGTGGTTTGCCAGGAACAGTTTATGGCTGTCGTTGTTGGTGGTGAGCAGCCATGCTGAAGGTGCCGGACAAGTGTTTTTACCCGTGTAGACACGAGCGCCTTGGTAACTAGTGGAGCTTAACGTGAAGTGTAACGTTGTCTGCTCTGTCAACAGCTCCGTAAAAGCGTGTCAGGTACAATCCCAAGACAGCTCCTCCAGCTGCCTCGCTACACAAAACATGGCAGGCTGCCTCAAGGCCGCTGCGCTAAGTGTGGCTACGCTCGCACTGCCCTGTTGTGGGCGGCGGCGATGGCTCCAGTATACTCCTGTGTCGGAAGGTCTCATGTCCGTGAAGGCACCAGAGCTGTCCAACGCAGCACGGAGAGAGAGAGAGAGAGAGAGAGAGAGAGAGAGAGAGAGAGAGAGAGAGAGAGAGAGAGAGAGAGAGAGAGAGAGAGAGAGAGAGAGAGACTTCTACAAGTCCTGGTGTGACTGTCAGGGCTTTCTTAGAAGAGAATTGTAGGAGGAGTGGTAGTCACGTTGTTAGTGTGAGCCGAGAGGCATTGTAACGACAGGTATCAGGTTCAGATGTCTGTGAAGTGTATGAATCGCCGCCATCCACTTATGTCATTGTTCCCTTCCGACACTTCCATTACTGGTCACAAATTGCTGCTGAATTAGACCGCCGTGTGACCCGCCAAGACCACCACGGCAAGGCGGCGCTCCCTCGGGCGCCGGAACCTTCTCGCCGTCTCCGCCTCGCTGACCCGGTTTTTTTTCCCCTTCCTCCTCTATATTTTGCCCTAATTGTGCGCCTTCTCCTTTTCCTTTTCCTTCTTTTCCTTCTTCTTCTCCATCCCCTTCTCCTTCTCCCTCTTCTTCTCTCTTTCTCCTCTCCTTCTCCTCCTTCTTCTCCTCCCTCTCTTCCGCCTCCTCCTTATTCTTTTCTTCTTCTCCTTCTTTTCCTTCTTCTTCTTCTTTTTTCTTTCCTCCTCCTCCTCCTCCTCCTCCTCCTCCTCCTATGCTGTAGAATACCCATGCAGTGTACTTCCACAGCCTAATGTTACTTATAGTTTTCTTGGCAGGTGTGGCTGGGATAGCGATGAATAGAGAGGACCCTTCGTTTGTGCCATGCTACGTTTCACACTGAATGCCTAATAGTGACTCTTAACACAAATAGTTCTTTATTGATCAACGGGTCTATTTTGATTTCCTTTACAGTATATCCATGTGAGTTCTTCATCCATATAGTCATTTTTTTTTCATAGTAATGCATAATTTCCTCCCACCCTCTCTCTCTCTCTCTCTCTCTCTCTCTCTCTCTCTCTCTCTCTCTCTCTCTCTCTCTCTCTCTCTCTCTCTCTCTCTCTCTCTCTCTCTCTCTCTCTCTCTCTCTCTCTCTCTCTCTCTCTCTCTCTCTCTCTCACACACACACACACACACACACACACACACACACACACACACACACACACACACACACACACACACATACACCAAGTCCTAAGGTAAGATAGTTTTGAGCTTCATCGCGCGTGACTTTCTTATTTCTCCCATAACTCCTTTGACTGCGACACTCTCCCACCCACACCGCTGTGATTGGGCCCTTCACTCTTCTTTTCCCCTCCCCATCCCGGCTCTCCGACACCCCTGCTAGCCTGCCCTTGGGTCCTCATAAGGTAGGCCTCGACGCTCAACGGGCCGTACGTTCA
>NC_059301.1:15287253-15289753 GCF_017591435.1 Portunus trituberculatus | reverse complement strand
CACTTTTTGCTCTTCAACACCGCACACACATTGAAAAAAAAGGGAGGGAGTTTTCAAGGAGAGCAATATAATAGATCTCCCCGCCAGCCAGCCAGCCAGCCAGCCTCACTCACCACCCACCCATTATAATGATACGTCGTGGGGCTGCTGGTGTGACACGCCGTCCGGGGAGTCATCCATCACCTTGCTAATTACAGGCGGTGGAGTGGACGGCGTGATGTGGACAAGAGTGGACAGGCAGTGGGGAGAATGAGATGTAGTGGTGGAGTGGAGGGAAGATAAATGAAGAGAGATGGGTGTGTGTGTGTGTGTGTGTGTGTGTGTGTGTGTGGGTAGGTAGGTGTGGAAGGGGTGGAGATGAGGGATTTGGAAGGCGGTGGATGTGGAAGAGAGAGAGGTGGTAGGTGTACTGTATGTAAGAGTAGGGGAAAAATAAAAAGGTGAGAAGGAAAACAATGCATTAGAGTAAGTGAGAGAGGAAAGAGAGGAAGTATATTAAAAAGAATAGATATGAAAAAAATGTGTAATGTATATAGAGGCACAGTGTTAACCCCTTCAGTACCAGGACATATTTTTCATATTTATTCTGCTTACTATTTGTCGATTTTATACAGCTTCAAAACATATGTAGGGTATTACAAAAGTGAAAACTCTTAGCCATTAATCTTCTGACTTCCATAGACACTTCCAAATGTCAATAAAATAATCTAATGAAACTCAAATATCGTAGTAAAAATGCGTCCCAGTACTGGAGGTTAAAGTAGTGAACAGAAGGGAAGCGAAGGATGAACAAATAGTTACACAGAAGGGAAGGGAAACACTGCATAAGGAAGCTGTGGCAAGGAACTAAAAAAAAATAATGCAGTGAAAGCTAAAATAACGTTTGGAAACAAGTACCGCAAAGTTTCCAGCATTTGAAAGAAGTTAGTGTATACATGATTGCTAATTTCCGCACACTAACAATAGATTCGTTTGTCCTTGACGTGGCAGCGCAACATCACCCACCACATCCTTCCCACGTCACTTCCCACGTCACTCACCCACTGCCTCCCTGTCGCCGCCTCGCTACCTTCCCGCGATACCTAATGCACCGCCTCTCAGGGCCGCCCGTGTCACTGATGCTCCTGCCAAGGCCGCCCGCTACCTGTCTTACCTACCTCTGCCCTCCTCCTCCTCCTCCTCCTCCTCCTCGTCTCTCTCTCTCTCTCTCTCTCTCTCTCTCTCTCTCTCTCTCTCTCTCTCTCTCTCTCTCTCTCTCTCTCTCTCTCTCTCTCTCTCTCTCTCTCTCTCCAATATTTTTTCTTTTCTTCTTGGTTGATGTCAAATAGTGGTTGTCTTCTTGTCTAATATCACACACACTCTCTCTCTCTCTCTCTCTCTCTCTCTCTCTCTCTCTCTCTCTCTCTCTCTCTCTCTCTCTCTCTCTCTCTCTCTCTCTCTCTCTCTCTCTCTCTCTCTCTCTCTCTCTCTCTCTCTCTCTCTCTCTCTCTCTCTCTCTCTCTCTCTCTCTCTCTCTCTCTCCAATATTTTTTCTTTTCTTCTTGGTTGATGTCAAATAGTGGTTGTCTTCTTGTCTAATATCAACACACACACACACACACACAGAGAGAGAGAGAGAGAGAGAGAGAGAGCGCAAACGAATCAACAAACTAAGCTAACTAGATGCCATATTTCAAACCCGCACATGACAAAACAAACAAACACACATACATACATACATACAGTTAAGCAACAACAACAACAACAACACACACACACACACACACACACACACACACACACCACTGATGTGGTCTCAGCCCTACCCGAAGATCGATCTATGAGCTCTGAGCTCGCTCCGTGATGGGGAAGACTGGCTGGGTGACCAGCAGACGACTGAGATAAATTACACACACATCACACACATACACACACTCATCAAGACAAACAGTGACGCCATTCGTGTATTTTGTCAAGTTTGTGCCAACGCTAAACCACACACACGTAAAGCACCACATGTTTACTTTGGAATAGCGCTCTGTAAACAAACTGCGGTGAGAGGGAGAGAGAGAGAGAGAGAGAGAGAGAGAGAGAGAGAGAGAGAGAGGTTAGATGCAGGGTGGAGTGAAGGGCAGGATATTGACCAATTAGTAGGGTAGCGAGGGGACTTCCGGAGCTGGGCTGGTGGACGAGGCGAATGCAAACACCGATTTGGCTAGTGCTTAATGAAGGAGCGCCGGTAGGGGAGAGGAAGAAAGGCTAGGAGGAAAAGGAGAGATAGAAAGAGAGTAGGATGCGGTTGGAGAGAGAGAGAGAGACGGACTAACAATAACTGAGAAGAACAGGAAGGAGAAAAGACTAGAAGGAGAGAAAGTGAAGAGAAAAGAGCAACAACCAGAGGAAGAGAAGGATAGGAGGGAGAAAAATGGAGGCTAGGAAGACGGGGAGAGAGAAGCAGTAAATATAACAACAGAGAAGAATAGGAGGGACAAAAAGAAAGACTAAAAGGAGAAAAAGTGGA
>NC_059301.1:15267253-15274753 GCF_017591435.1 Portunus trituberculatus | reverse complement strand
ATAACTGTAACTGAATTGATTGACTGCCTGGCTGACTTACGCAAATACTTAGTGAAGGGCAGTAGTGTTACCAAGCGGCTCTGGAAGGGAATTAGAGGTGCGTTGTTAGCAATTATTCTGTGCAACATAGAGAACAAACACTCTTGTAATCTACTCTTTCATTTTTAGTTCCTAGTGACACGCGGGCATAACAACAATATCACTGCCACTGATAATGATGATCTCACTCGCTCTGGTCTATGTAATCCCTTCTTTCCAAACTTGCCGTAAATTTTCTACGTCTCCTCCAAATACTCAGGGATAAGACATGGTGATTATCAAGGAACTCCGCCTCTTAAGTCTTAACCCACGGTATAACCTTCCGGCTCGGGGGCGAACACACTCCCTCCATCAACTGCGTGACTGAGCCGCACCTCAAAGCTCGTATTCTCAAACACTTCTATATATGCTTCACCTCCACTATTTCAAGAGGGTTTATTTGAATTTACGCGAGTTTTTTCAGTTGTTTTTTACGGTTCTAGAGGCAGAGTGACGAGATTTCTACATTATTAACCGCTTCAGTACCATAACAAGTTTTCATATTTATTCTGCTTATTATTATTTTTTTTTTTTTTTTTTTCCCAGTTTCAGAAACTCATGTGGGGATTAGAATGGTGGAGACTGTGGCCATTAATCTTCTGCCCCCCATAGACGCTTCCGAACGTAAATGAAATCGTCTAATCACACCTAAGGCGTCCCATTATTGAAGGGATTAACTGTAGAAACACTCTTGAAAACCTCGCTAATCATCTCTGTGGCCTTGGAAAATACTCGTGGTTAGAGAGCAAAGAATTTCTGAATATGGACCTAGGACGGGCAAGGCTCACTCCCTCCTCGCTTGGAGAGAGTAAAAGTAAATTTGAGGCGCCACTACGTACTTCAGTGTTTGTTTGAAGTTCAGCGAGATTATCATGAACTGAGAAGAATGAAGTATAAAAGTATCAGTAAAAACGTTCTTATCCTTTTACTGTGTGCTGTGTATATATGATATTGTGGGTCTCAATGACTAGATAAGTAAAGGACTGGAGGAGGAACAGTCTTGGTCTTGTTAGCGAGAGGGCGGCCTTGTGTTGTGGGATTGGCGGCCGTCGTGTGTGGAGCTGGATGGCGCTGCGGGCGTGGATTGTGTGTAGGGGCGTGGCTGGTATACTGGGGCGGGTGATTGTTTATTGTCCGGGCGGGGTTTATTTTATGGACGTGGGCAGCACCGAAAAGACTTAGCCTCTTGAGTACTTAGATGCATTTTTTACCGTGAGTTTTGGGTATGATTAGACGATTCTATTGATATTAGGAAGGGTCTATGAAGGTCAGAAGATTAATGACTAGAGTCTTCACTATTCTAATCCCTATATAAGTCCCTTAAGCTGTATAGAATCGCCAAATAGTAAGGAGAATGAATAAAGAAATGCGTCATGGTGCTGAAGGGTAAAGTTGCTCTGGATGTGCCAATTGTGTGGGCCAGCTTGGGTCTATTGCTGTCTCGTTATCCTTTCATGCCCTGGCGCTCAAACCATCACCGGACCTCACCGGACCTCACCGCTACTAATCCGCCTACCCCGGGGACGGTAATCAACACGTTTCCTGCCTCATTTACAAACTCCGTGACTTCCCTAACGCTTCACACCGCCACCCTCACCTTCCTCACTATATACCAGCTAGTCCTGAATACCCTCCCTCACCCCACTGTCCCTGATAACCTTTCTACTCTCATTCTTACCCTATGCAGTCTTTGAAGCTCTTCAATACTGGGATACACTTTTCCCATGAGTTATGGTACGATTAGACGATTTTATTGACATTAGGAAGGGTCTATGGAGGTCAGAAAATTAATGGCCAGAATCTTCGCTATTTTAATACCCCACATAAGTTTCTGAAGCTGTACAAAATCAATAAATAGTAAGCAGAATGAATATGAAAACGCGTCATGGTACTGGAGGGGTTAAGAACATGGATCCTATTAATATCTTCCCGAGTTGCAACCATGTGTGTTCTTCATTTGAGTGATAGACAGCTGAAACGACATAAGCTTAGTTGTAGATAAACGTGACTGTAGGTTTTAAGGTTTTCTCATCGCTGTGTAAGCTTGTGAACAGTTGGTAAGCTTGCTATGTGGAGCATGAAGCCGCCGCGTTGTCCCGGTTCCCACAGACGCCGCCACAGTGGGAACAGACAGTCGAGTTGATTAGATGTCACAGCGCTGACAAGATATGAAACCAGTGATGAGTGGGGCGGATCAGCGTGGCCAGGCCCTCACTGCCGCCGCTGCCACGCACACTGCACACTACTGGCTCACTCCTCCTCCTCCTCCTCCTCCTCCTCCTCCTCCGCTGCCACGCACACTGCACACTCCTGGCTGGCTGGTTGGCTGGGGTCACGCAGTACACCTCAACAAAATTTCACACTTATGAAATCGTTCTTTTATGATGTTGGAAAGTGGTGAAAATACTTGCCATGTAATTTGATGTGCGGTTACTGGCCTGAGGTGAAGATCAAAGCGGGTTGCGGCGCGGAGGTGAGGTGTGGTGTGCTGTGATTGGTGAGGCGAGGGTTCCTTTGCTTTGTCAGTGATGTGCAGATTTCCTCCTTGTACCGTCAGTCACTGTAACGAGGGAGAAGTCACGCACGGGGAGCAGCAGCGCCTTCACACTCTTATTTATTTATCCGCATGTTATTTATTCATTTATCTATTATTTGTTTATTTATTTAAGGTACAATGATACGGAGGGTGGTTTTCTATAAATTGTCGAACTAACATTAATTCTATGCCGGATGTTAAGTAGCGGTTATGATAAAGAATATACAAATTGTCAAGATAGGACCACAAGTTAAAAAAAAAAAAAAAAAATGGACCCCACGTGTTTCATGCAATCGTGTCTCATAGTCCCGGCTAATGGCTAACATGACGTAAATTTGAAGTCTATTTTCAACGCTATTTATTACGTCACGTCATCGTAGTGTTAAGAAATTGTATGGTATGTGATTCGAGAAATAATTGTTGGTTTGTAGCATTAAGACAAACCTTTAGCGGTGTCTGTGCCTGATAACATAAAGATTGCTAAGGTTGCTATATTGTCTCAGCTGCTGACTCTAACTGATGAAACACCAAGCGTAGCACAGCCAGCCACACTTAGACACTTGTTATAACTTAACCCCTTCAGTACTGGAACGCATTTCTACCTTGAGTTTTGGGTGTGACTAGACGATTTTATTGACATCAGGAAGGGTCTATGGAGTTCATCAAAAGATTAATGGCCAGAGTCTTCACTATTTTAATACCGACATAAGTTTCTGAAAGCTGTATAAAACTGCCAAATAGTAACCAGAATAAATATAACTTGTCATGGTACTCAAGGGGTTAATGGGAACAACTGGCGCCCTTCTCAACAGCACATCCGTCTCTGGAATGTATACTTTGTTCTTAGAGGCGAAGATACTGTGTAGAATAAGATATGTACCAATTATCAGTTCTCTCGTGGAATGATGTAAACTGTTTTCATTGTTTATTATTTTTAATTTAGTTCAGCATTTCCTCCAGACATGAGGTGCGGGGTCGCGGAGTCACCATCCACTAACTTGTTCTCTTCTCTAACTATTCGTCACGCTGATCTCAGTGTTGGAATTACGCAGTTTGTGTTTAGTTTCATTGACTTGTGTATTGCATTGTGCTCTACCTACAACTCTGGTAGAATTGCGCTATTTTCATCTGGTTTTATTGTTTATTTTGCTTTAGTTGATATCTGGATTTCTCTCTCTAGTCTTTTTATTCATTTATTTTACCGTGTGCTGGAATCGGATTGTTTCAATCTTTATTGTCTTTTTATTTATTTGTTATTTACCGTTTTTTTCCAGTTTTTAGCACCAGTTGCTTTCCTGAAAAGCCTGTAATTCCATAATCCGTTCAAAGCCAAGCGTTGTTCCTGTGTGTGTTTTTTTTTTCAGCATAACTCTTGGAAAAGAAAAGACGAATACAGAATAGAAGTATTGCACGTGCCTTACATCAGTATTTCAGCATTGCAACATTCTCCCCAGGCAATACTAATGAAAACAAGTGAGATCGTAAAGGGCATAACTCTTGAGCTACTCGTGAGTTTACTTAATTAAAAACACTTTCCAATTTATGTAAAGACATATTTCTCATTTCATATAAATGTAAACACTCTAATATATCAAACAGTAAATAAGACAAAGAAAAAAAACTCTTTGTTCCTTCCTCCCTGGGGCGCCAGGCTGCCTTGTTGCAGGTGTGCAGATAATGAAGTGGATTGATTGCGCCGCCACCATGTGTGTGGCGAGGCAGGGGGGGAGGGGGGAGGGGTGGGGTATGGTGTTTTAACCAACTACCCGACACATGCGTGGAGACTGAGGCCGACCTTTGCAGAGCTTGAGATTGCCTTCTCACTGTTTCGGAGGAGCAGGAGGAGGAAAAGAAAGACGGAAGAAGTAGTAGAAAAAGGAGAGACAATTCCTGTACCATACAGTCGTGGTGTTAGTCAGGGGACGACTGGCGCGAGTGTCACTCACTACATTCTTGCACAACTGCACCATTACCTTTAGAAAATCGCTCTTGCTGATAATTTTCCATGATAAATGACGTCAATTTAAGTAACCTGCATTTTAACCGTGGCGAGAATGAGAAGAGGAAGTATACAGAATATTCTGCACAATGAGGAGAGGAAGTATACAGAATATTCTGCACTGCTTGTAATGAAAACACCCTTGCTAATTATACTTGTCACGCTCAGCACTTCCCCGCACCAGCTTTGCGTCGTCCTCCCGCCCTTGTGACGCTCTCCACCACCGCCGCGGAATTATATTTACGTACGTAATTCATCCCGATCTGTGCATGCAAGGGATTGGTATTCTCCGTGAAACATTTTTTTTTTTCTCGCTCTTTTTGTTATCCTTGACCAGTACTACTCTTATATGAAAGAAAAAATAAGCAACGTCCTCTCCTTTTTCTCATGGAGCGGCCATGCCTTAACATGCATCACTGCAATGCTGAAAAAGAGTTTATACATTTTTATTTTGTTTTCTAAGCATTTAAAGTAATTAAGCAACACCTGTCTTTGTCTCCGCCACCGCTGCAGAGGCCGTGGCGGTGAGCAGACGGTTCGCTATACTGTCTGTAAATTGAGATGGCCTTCCTAAGTTGACTACCACGATGAAGGATCCAGTATATGGACCCTTTGACTGCTATGACGATCTCCGTCAACATTCAAGGCACCGCAAGAGAAATAATGTACACGGAGTCCTCAGAAAAATTACCTTTGTCTTTTCTATACTATGAAAAAGACTGTGTAGCGCAAGAAAATATGGCTCGCCTCGGCCAAGACATCCTCTAATTGACTCTTTGACTGCTATGACCATCTCCATCAACATTAAAGGCACTGCAAGAAAGAAATAATGTACATGGAAGCCTCAGAAAATTATACTTGTCTTTTCTATACTATCAAACAGACTATAGCGCAAGAAAGTATGGTTCGCTTCGACCTAGACATCCTCTAATTGACCCTTGAACTGCAATGATGATCTCCGTCAACATAAAAGGCACTGCAAGAAAGAAATAATGTACATGGAAGCCTTGCGTAAGAAAGCATGGCGTAAGAAAAACTTGTAAGAGGTTTATAGGCGGGAAAAAAAATTATGTAAAGTAAATAGGTATAAAAAAAACCTGGGGCCCTCACCACCAACACCACCATGTGTGTAGTGGAGCGATAAATCAATGAAGTAATCACTCCTCATTTTGCGGGTCGGTTCCCTGCAAGGCTCTCAACATACCCACGACAGGCAGGCATTGATCCGTAAGTCATCCATTATGCACGGCGCGGTAAACCCTCCCATCGCTACTCCTTATCACTATTCTCCTTTATAATTATCCTTGTTTTCCTTATCCTTCTTATCATTATTCTCCTTTTTTGTGGTTCTTAATCCTTACCTTTTTCTTATCCTTATTTTCCTCTATCATTATCCTCGTTCTTGTCCTTATTCTATTCTCCTTTCTTCTTGTTCTTTTTACCTTATTTTTATTCGTATTCTCCCTTATCCTTGTTCTCTTCATCCTTGTCTTTATCCTTTATTCTCCTTTATCGTTGTTCTCCTTCTTTTCCTCCTTATTTTTATTCTCCTCTCTTGCCGTCAATTACTTTCCTCTTATTGGTACCAGTGTTAAATCTCTCTCTCTCTCTCTCTCTCTCTCTCTCTCTCTCTCTCTCTCTCTCTCTCTCTCTCTCTCTCTCTCTCTCTCTCTCTCTCTCTCTCTCTCTCTCTCTCTCTCTTTCTGGTGCTCACGATGTCACAGCTTGAAAAAAATAATAATCATGTTTTATTTTGTTTTCCATTCACGCACGCACAGCCATGCAAATAAGCACAAAGTAACCACACACACACACACACACACACACACACACACACACACACACACACACACACACACACACACACACACACACACACACACACACACATTAAGCAATTCAGTATTCTGCGTTTTGATGTGGTGAATCTTAGTAAAATTACGTGTATTATCTGGGTGTATATATTGTGTACATGTATAGTGTGTGTGTGTGTGTGTGTGTGTGTGTGTGTGTGTGTGTGTGTGTGTGTGTGTGTGTGCAGAGGAACGCTAGCGAGGTTGAGTAAGGCCACAGCCGTCAGCGGAGGAAGATAAGCGCAAGCCCCACCATTACCACGCTGCCGGACACACAAGAGCACGCCATTACCGGAATTACCCAGCAATCACCGTGAAATGACCGCTCTTATGCCGTCCAAACTGACACTTTTTAAATTGCAAATGTCCTTCACGGCCAGGCGGGCGGGGAGGGGAGTGCCGGCAGCCTGTCTGAGGGAGAGCGTGGAAGGGCAGTGGTGAAGGCTGTGTGAAGAAGCAAGAGTGGATTCTTGTTTCACGCGCCACTATGACACGAAACTGCCATGTTCAGAAACGCCTTGCTCTCTCACCACGACAATTTTTTTTCAAGTCCCCATAGACGACTAGCAGGGTTTTCAAGACAGTTTCTCCTTATGAAAAATTCAAAGTCTTGCTAATCCATCACCAGAATAAAAGAAATACCCTTAAAAACATAAGTATCTTCAACAAGAGCCTTTGAAAGTAGCCGTTGTGTGAGAGCAAAGCGTTTCTGAATACTGGCCTTTGAAGTCACCACGCCTGACTTCGAGATGAAGACTGATAATGATACTTCCTTGTGCAATAAAACAGGTAGAGATTGCCGACTTTTATTCTATTTTTTACGTTAATGCGAAGATCAATGTAATGTCTTCAAATCACCATCAGCTCATGCGTATTAGTAAAGGTGACGGTGGTGATGATAGAGCTGATGGTATAGTGTGATCACCATGGTGCGGTGGTGATTATGGTAGTGTTGGTGGCACTGTGCGGTCATTTTTGCATGCTGTATGTAGGAAGATAGTGTCTGTGGTAAGTCTGTGTATTGAGTCGAGGGG
>NC_059301.1:15229753-15264753 GCF_017591435.1 Portunus trituberculatus | reverse complement strand
TATGACCGCCGCTACGCCTTCCTGTCTTTATGTGTGTGTGTGTGTGTGTGTGTGTGTGTGTGTGTGTGTGTGTGTGTGTGTAATGTCTCGAATTGAAATGGTACTTTATTACGGGCTTGTCTGAATTTATGTACTGTACACTGCAAAAAGACAGCTTCCTTAGGTAACTCGTCCAGCCAGTCACTGCGATGAGATGAGCACAATGTTTCGTAGATTTCACCTGGTTCTTATCTTGATCATTCTCCAACTGCAACGTTTTTTTTCTTTTTCTTTTTCTTTCTTTTTTTTCTATTTTTTTTTCTCTCTTTCTTTTCTAATCACTGCGCGTAGTTGTATCTCTTCTTTTTTTTTTTTTTTTTTTCGTTCCTACCTTTTCACATCCAGCAGACATTTTTTCTCCCAGTCATCGCCGTTGTGTGGTATGCAGCAGTCCTACACGACACGCGTGGCAACAAAATATTAAGTATCAAATGTGGCTCTCGGAAGACGTGTAATTTTAGAGCAAGGAGGAAACAAATCGGCGCGCCACACGCACTCTGCCGCTCCAGGTGTTGTTTACTGCTTATAACTTCAGATTGAGTTTGAAATTTTGAAATCTTGTTTTCAGAATGGCTGATCCACCGTCCCGAGTTGATTTTTTTTTTTCTTTTCTTTTCTTTTCTTTGTCATAAAATGTGGTGTCCTTGTGAGTATTGCAGACACAGACACACCAAGTCTCCTCTTTCATATTTAGTTTCTGAGCTGGGAGACATAAATTGTAATATTGTCGATCGCTATTTTGAGTCAACATTCTAACTGACTTACTGTCTTCAGCCTCTTTCTCACCGCCGAAATGTTGCATCTCTTTCTATCTTTTATCACTATTTTCATGCTAATTGCTCTACTGATCTTGCTAACTACATGCCTCCCCTCCTCCTGCGGTCTCGCTGCACAAGGCTTTCTTCTTCCTCTCATCCCTATTCTATCCAAATCTCTAACGCAAGAGTTAACCAGTACCCTCAATCATTCATCCCTTTCACTGGTAAACTCTGGAGCTCCCTCCCTGTATCTGTATTTCCGACTTCCTACAACTTATCTTCTTTTA
This sequence comes from Portunus trituberculatus, assembly GCF_017591435.1. Taxonomy (NCBI): domain Eukaryota; kingdom Metazoa; phylum Arthropoda; class Malacostraca; order Decapoda; family Portunidae; genus Portunus; species Portunus trituberculatus. Next base: position 15,263,669 of record NC_059301.1, on the reverse strand, counting down.
AGAGTATCGAGACATTTGCTCCCCAGTTTTGGTTGACGCTTTCCCACTTTTTTAGAGAGCCAGCACTCAAGTGGGCCTTTTTTATTTTTTTTTTTTTTTTGCCCTTGGCTGGCCTTCTCCCCTACATAAAAAATAATAGATAATAAATTCTAAGCGGCAGCAGTACACTTAAATTCCACAACAATAAATCTTGTATTCTGTTCTCCTTTCACACACACACACACACACACACACACACACACACACACACACACACACACACACACACACACACACACACACACACACACACACACACACACACACACACACACACACACACGAATTGAAATACATCAATGAGTCTATAAAGAGAAACATTCAACCTTACAGTTTTAAATATGAAAAGAAGGGTTTCGACCACCAACAAGCACTTCACGAATAAACAGATAGAAAAAAAAAGTTAGGTGAAAGCAAGTTTGAAATGGGCATGTTTTACTTAACGTGGAAAAAAGAGTAAAACGAAAAATAAAAGTTTAGGCGAAAAAAAAAAAAACGACACAAACTTTCGTAAAGGTTCAGAACGAGAGAGAAAATCCTACATACATTTTTTTTTACACTCTGATTCTTTTATTTTCTTATTTTTCTTTTCTTTCCCTTTCCCCGCGCCTCGTGCCAGCAGTAAAATCGGATAATACATGGAGTACTGAGGTTAACGTCTTCGTGAATGCCCTGAGCAAGGCATTATAACAGTATTAGGAATTATAATGACAAAGGCTTTCAGGATTATCGCTTTGTCTCGTGCATCAGCCTCCTCTATCCTGCGTGACTTGCAGTGGCGGGCCCAGGCGCAGGTCAAGGCTGGGGGCGTGCAGGGGGGAAGGTGCGGGGGAGGCTGGGGAGACAAACGCAGACTGGAGAGAAGGTGGAAAATGATTGTTATTATTTCTTATTAGTTTTTTTTTTTTTTTTTTTTGTGTGTGTATGTGTGTGTTTAGTTGGGATTTTGATACTCTAACGACCTGGCTCTCTCTCTCTCTCTCTCTCTCTCTCTCTCTCTCTCTCTCTCTCTCTCTCTCTCTCTCTCTCTCTCTCTCTCTCTCTCTCTATCAAAATAAAAATGAAAAAATAAATAAAAACAAGAGAAAGATAAGCCTCGTACAAAATCTTCTTCCCGCACCCCGTCCCCCGTCCACCGCCCCTCTAACCTGCCTGCCTGTGTCCTGCCCCTCGCGGTGAGCAGGAGCACATTGTCCGTGAAGCGTAACAAAGCGCCATCCCACGAATGAGTGAGTTATTGATTGTCTGAACCGTGATGGAGAGCGAGCTGGCTGCCTCTTTTATTATTGTTATTGGTCATCATTACCAGGAGAATAAGGGGTGGTTGTGAAGGCAGTAATGGTTAATAGAAGTAGTGCGTAGTAGTAGTAGTAGTAGTAGTAGTAGTAGTAGTAGTAGTAGTAGTAATAATAATAATAATAGTTGTTGTTGTTGTTATTATTTTGTTGTTGTTGTTGTTGTTGTTGTTGTAGTAGTAGTAGTAGTAGTAGTAGTAGTAGTAGTAGTAGTAGTAGCAGTAGTAGTGGTGGTAATAGTAATAGTTGTTTTGTTGTTGTTGTTGTAGTAGTAGTAGTAGTGGTGGTGGTGGTTTTGGTGGTAGTAGTATTAGACGTGGTGGTGATGGTGGTGGTGGTGGTGTTGATTTAATAATGTACGTATAATCCACCAACTTTCTGACCTTCTAGCTGTGTGGTTGTCTTGAATCGATCATCCCCTTTCGTCTTGGTTTATGCAGACAAAGTATCTACCGTAACCGCCGCATATATAGAGCTTCGTGACTGTCACATACTATTGTCGCAGTCTGCTCCATGAATAGTTCTTGCGGTATAGCGTATCATGATGACACGCCTGGTCATCGTTGGAACAGCATCTATCAATAATGGCGTTTAGAAATACTTTGATGTGATAATGACATTATGTGTGCAGGAACGGAGGCCTCTGTTTCACAATGCAATAATGGTGACCCGATCATTGGGACTTGTGGTGATTCCCCAAAGAAAAGAGAAAGTGGGACTGAAGCTCGTGGCTGGAGCATGCGTTGTAAGTTCTCCATTCACCGACATTTGTGATGGACCTTGGCAGGAGCGGCGCTGCAGGATGTCTTGTTTCTTTCATTGGCGAGTGTCACAGCGAGGTGGAGGCGGTGACATAGAGAGATGGTGAAGGAAGTAGGTCCTGGAGCTGACCGTATAACCAGGCAGCCCCTCCAAGGCGTCCTGCCCGGCGTGACAAGGCGTGGCTTCACTCCTTAATTGTTGTCGCGTAGAGGTCTTTCCACATTGACAAGTCAGGTTATAGATGCTTTAGTGAAATACGGAAGTTTTTCTGTAACCTCAACCTTAATACTTAATGATGATAGTACAAGAAGTGAATGAAATATTGGAATCTTGATATGCTGTGCACTCTCACCCCGCGTTGCTGGTGGCTGTCTTGTTGAGCTCCGCGCAATGGCCACAGGCGTCAGCCACACAACAGATATTCTTTCCTGTTAACAGCATTGCGCTGGTCGCATGGGGAGGAATATTACCGCAAGAAAGTCCATGAAACTATGCTTTAGATCTTATCATACAGAAAATCAATATATTCATTTACTCGGCTGTTTTCCATATAGGAGATCGAATTTATTTTTATTTTTTTCTTATAAAGTGAGCTTAGGATTGATATTTCATGTTGTAGTGTTTTGTTACAGCTTTAACTAATATCCCGGATTGAATGTTAAGTGAACATGGCATTGCTTGTGTTCCTGTTACCTGCAGACAGGCTTTGTTATTGCTCTCTCTCTGCATCACTCGTGTATCGTCTGCTGCAAAAATCACCTCCGGCAAATATCACTTGTTATTTATTATATTTAGCTTTTCTCTCCATGTCAGAGTCTTATTGCAATAGCACGAAAGTCTGCCAACATGCACACACAGAACATTACTGGAAACTATCTTTTATTCAGTTTTTAATAATGTATTGCTGATGCTTCTCTTACTCGTGTAGTTTTAAGACTGTCGTGCTTTTACTTTGAATACATTTCAGTGTTTCCTTTTTGGCTTTTATGTGTCTGTTTTCATTAAATGTTTGCATAGATAACTTCAAGTGAATCAAGCATTTGTTTTTCCGTGCGAAGGGAATGAGAAAAGCGTTTATCATATTGCACTTCTTCATTGTTTATACCACGGCATGATTACCACCAATACCTCAATACCCGCCACGAAACATGCTATCAGCCTTGCCCTTTGTAACATTGCTTGTGTCTCCCTTCTCTCGCTTCAACTTGCAAATAATAGCTAGGTAAATAGATCAGGAAATTTAAGGCAACATTCGTCCTTCACTCTTCTCTTCTTTTCCTTCTCCTCCTTCTCTTTCTCTTCCTTTGCTTAATGTTGAAGAGTTCTATGGCAGGAGAGACGCTGAGACACGAGAAGAGAGAAGAGGAAATGAAAGAGCGCGGTGTGTCTTTTCAGGGTGACTAGCTGGTGAAGGAACAAAAAAAAAAAAAAAAAATGCTGCGTGCCTTTCAGCTTCACACCATCCAGAAACGTCCAAGGTTCCGTTGTGTCTAATTAATCCGCGAGTATTGTGTGTAGTCTGTGATCGCGCTCAGTATTCGTGCCAGATTCCAGATGTGAAGGGGAGGAAAGAAGAGGCAGTTTGATTAATTCCGATGAATGATGATGCTCTCTCTCTCTCTCTCTCTCTCTCTCTCTCTCTCTCTCTCTCTCTCTCTCTCTCTCTCTCTCTCTCTGTTTTTTTTTTTTTTTTTTTTTTTTTTTTTGCTTATTACAGACTTAAAGGGAGAAAAAGGATTAGACAAATTACAACAAGTAAATACAACCAAGAGAATTTGAGTATGGTATGGTTCAGACTGCTACTATTACTTCTTCTATCTCACCTTGCTACCTTTTGTTTTCCTTGACGTGCGTGGCTGTCTGCTTTCTTGCTGATCCACTCAATACATCACCCAACCAACTATTCTATCCTTTTCCTCGTCAGCTGTGTGCCGGAGTGAAAGCCGTGCCTCTCTTGAACACGTGACCGCCGGCGTCCCCGACTCTGAATGGGCACTGCTATATACCATGTGGATCACTCGTCAAGGAGGCACAGAGCGAGCACAGCCAAATACCACCGCAGTCCACTCATGTCAATAGTTGGGGTATGCTAAACATCTCTCTCTCTCTCTCTCTCTCTCTCTCTCTCTCTCTCTCTCTCTCTCTCTCTCTCTCTCTCTCTCTCTCTCTCTCTCTCTCTCTCTCTCTCTCTCTCTCTCTCTCTCTCTCTCTCTCTATTTTGTCATGTAGTATTATACATATGCGTATTCAATCAGTAAGAGTTAAAAGTATTCCAAAACAGTCTGTTGGTCACACAAATAGGATACTTGTACCTTGTAGAGAAGAACACTTTTACTAGAGAGAGAGAGAGAGAGAGAGAGAGAGAGAGAATGTCTAACCATTAATTGGGTTTTCATGGGCAGTCCTGTAAGTTTCTTGAGGTTTTTAGGGTATTATCAGCAATGAGGTTTGTAGTGGTGGACAATTATGCGATCAACACATGACATGGGAATGACAGAAAAGGACACACACACACACACACACACGTAACGACGGAAAAAAATATCGACGCCGCTGTTAGTGGAAACGAATGGTATAGAGGGGCGTGCGTTAGTGGAGGCCGTGTCCGCCTTGTTAGCGTTGGGTGGTCGGTGACGGCTTGATGGCACGCTGCGGGAACGGACAGACGGGACGGGGCATACCCACTCCCTCCCTCCCTGTCCCTCTGATTCCTCTTTCACGTCAGCTCGTGTAATGGTTCTATCTCCAACCTTCCGCTTCGCTGACTTGGTAGATGATACGATTCACTCCTGTGTACGTGTATACTGTTCCCCTAAACATTCACTGGCCGGGAATATCTCGTTCCAGTTTATTTTGGTTTGCTTTGCTTTGTTTCTGTAAGTGTACAGTAATATCCGTATATCATAGGACTGTTTTACGTAGGTATTTTTCTAGGACGTGTTCATATCCACTGGCAGCAAAGTTTAGGCAGTTGTTATGCCACAAACGTTGCTGCATGACAGAGCACACACACACACACACACACACACACACACACACACACACACTGCAGCAGATCAAACAGTGAATTACACACACACACACACACACACACACACACACACACACACACACACACACACACACACACACGAGGATTAAAGGAAACATCGCAGAATAATCAGTATTATAATCAGCCTGGGGGAGGCGGGTGGGCTGAAGGTAGGAAGGTAAGGGGGGGGGGGACGTCTCACAGAGAAAAGTAATCATTGCCTCGCCTCTCATCTCGACCTCACTACCACAGTATATCCTTCCTAATCGTGCTTTGTTGGTCTAGGACTTTAGGTCCTATAGTCTAGAATTTCTGGTGGCTTTTGTAGAGATTTATTATTATTGTTATTATTACTATTATTATTATTATTATTATTATTATTATTATTATTATTATTATTATTATTATTATCATCATCATCATCATTAGCATTGTCAATAATGATGTGCACAGGGGAAACACGCAAATTGACAGCCACTCGTCCAACACTCTTCCTTCCGTAATGCTATATACGACTTAGCGTCTAGAGTCAAGACCCTAAAGGAAATATGTCACTGTTTGGTGTAACTTATTTATTAGTAATTATCAGAAACTGTAAGATGGCTGTGTCTTGTTTCCATTCATTCCAAGGCTTAAGACAGTGTCTTCCTCAACACGTCCTGCGTGTCCTGATATTTATGGGTGAAGTGTACCGGATGTTTGTCCCCGACATCAGACTCACAAGGAGACGCTGGGTGGTGCATGCGTCACGTAACACCGATGCGGATTACTTCAGGTTGTACTAGCTCCATCAGCTCCACCACACAGCTTTTGTTGTAAATAAGGAACTAGGATTGTGTCACCACAGGCGGCGTGGCGGAGCCTGGTGAGGGCTGGGATGGCCAGGTCAGGAGAGGTCACCGCGTCACCATCATGGACGGCGTGAAACAATCATAGTTAACGAACATCAGAACATGTATGTAGGGCATGGCGAGTGTATGCTTGTCGATCTCGTAATTTTTTTGTCGAACAATTATGGTGTAAAAGAAAAGAAAGGAAAAATTAAATGTTTGTAACAATACATGATAGTGATGATGATGATGATTTTATCTGGCATAGATGAAGAAAAATACATTATGCTTTGTACGTTGATGGTATTGGTGGGTGTTCAGCCTTGACGAAACGCGGGACTGGCTTTGCAAGTTCTTAGTCACTCCTGATGTGGTGGTGTGAACTACAAGCCTTCGTAATGAAAACATACAATAATTTCAGTACAAGTTGAGTTTGAAATATATTTCATGGTTCGGAAAGATGAGGAAAGTGTGGAGCTGCGGTGTCCGAGTGGTTAAGGAGATGGACTTGAAATCCATTGGGCTCTGCCCGCACAGGTTCGAATCCTGTCCGCAGCGGCTAATGTTTTTCACTTTTATTTTTCCGTTTTCTTTACACTTTCAAGTCAGCGTGCATCATAATAGTCGCCATGGTGCTACATATACACAGACGATACATTGTTGAGGGAAACAAATATCCAAAAGTGATTTTGAAAGATCAATATTTCGAGGCGTAAGGAAAACAAGGCAGCGCGCGGCGATACGTGGGGGTTGGGGGGAGGCATGCTGGAGAAGTAATAAGAGTCATGCATGCTGAATGGGCCGTGGGTATATCGAATAGGATTTCATTATTCCTAGTTTCCTGTGTAGGCGCGTCCCTCCCGCTGGGTTGTTATTCTCCGCCTCACGAGCCGCGCCTCCCTCGCGCCGCTGGCCTATCTGCACTCCATCATCATTCAATTATGAGCTCTGGTGCTCCCCGCGCTGTGTCTGATATTACATCAGGGTTGTGGCTCCTCGCACCTTTCTTACTTACTCAGGACTGTGGTGTCATTCACTTGAAATATATGGTGGACAATAAAATACAACTCTGAGTAAATAATGACAAAAATAATAATGATAATAATAATAATAATAATAATAATAATGATAATAATAATAATGTTTTCCTTGTCAATTCTGAACAGAAGTAGCGGCATTTGTGTGGATAGTGAAGGTGTCCCTGTGCAGTGTTCCGGCAGGAGGGACAGGCCTGGGAGGGGGCAATGCTTCCGAATAAAATTTCATCATTGTCAGTCCTTGGAGGTTGGGGTTGATTTTTCACTCATGGGATCATGAAGTAGACGCCTCTATTGTTGGAGAAATGTATACAACAGACCGGTGCGACGAGACTGATTCTAAAGAAGACAAAGCTGCTAAAACCGGTGCCGCCGCCACCCGCGGGATAAAGCCGTGCGTTCGTGCGTGTGTCAGCCAGATTCGTGCTGCCATCTATCGCCAGCGAGAACCACTGCCATCGCCACCGCATCATTGTTCCCTTTTCATCACGTTTCGCGCACTGAAACTTTATTCCTGCATATATTTTACTTACTAATACGTAAAGGCTAAACCAAGTGTGAGCGAATTGGAGCTAAAATTGTACGCTGTGGACAGGATTCGAACCTGTGCGGGCAGAGCCCAATGGATTTCGAGTCCATCTCCTTAACCACTCGGACACCACAGCTGTGTACTAACGTTGGGAACACTTAGGATGTCATTGTGTAATTCATCCCCTTGGCTTTGTTTGTACTATACTACAAAATTTGGCGAGTTGTTTCATTTGTGTTTGTTTAGTGTTACGCAGTCCTTGATTGATTTTAAAGATGATGTGTTGTAAGAAGGGAGACAAAACAATGTGCTGCACAGGTTCCAGTTTACTGGCATGGTGCTGTCCACGTGTACACAATAGTACACACTTGCGTATACGTATATTATTAAACACACTGACACATCAACACGCACAGACATCAGTAGTGATACAGTGCGTATCCCAGCAGTCTGGAATGCGTATTATAGGTATTGCGTAGAGAGAGAGAGGTATGTTGGTGCATAATGAGTACTTGTCATTTGGTTCGCACTTGCCAGAACGCGTCCTTGTTGTTGTGTTGTTATTTTTGTTTTAATCACTGATACTTTTAATATTAACCCTGCACTACTGCCAATAACAACAACATCGACATTATTGTTACTGACACAAGGAACACCACCGTCACTACCAATTACACCACTATTACTACTACTACTACTACACACACACACACACACACACACACACACACACACACACACACAAGGATGGTAAAGAAGGAAGGAAAGATGGAAGAGTCTCGCCATGTTATTTTCAGTCAAGTCAGTCGAAGCACCACAATGAAATGACGAGGCTGGTGCAATAGGAAAAGATCACCGCCTATCATCGAAAAGATACAACACCAAGATTGACATAACCCTTGTACTGCCGTCACCCCTCTGATCTCCTTCTCCTCCTCCTCCTCCTCCTCCCCCAAACATTTCTTCCGTCAATGAAGGTAGTTGGTGCGAAGTCCTTATCTTTCCGCATCACTGGAGAGGAGAAAGAAAGAACATAGGGTGGCCCATGAGAGAGAGAGAGAGAGAGAGAGAGAGAGAGAGAGAGAGAGAGAGCAAACATATCATCACCTCCCACTTGAGTCGCTCCTTGATCTGAAACACAGGCAAAAGCCTCTTCCTCTGTTCGAATTAATCGTCGCCTCGACCTGTTTGTGCACGTTCTGTGAGAGAACATGCAACATCCTCATATCCTGCGAAAGTGGACGATGGGTGAGTCCGACACTAGTAACAAGTTATGGTTGAAATGGCAAGAGCAAGTTTGTTTTCACGCCCTGCCATCCTGCCGTCACTGTCAATGGTGCAGGTTGCTGGCAAGGTATGTTCTGCGTACCATCTGCAGCAGCGTCGTCAGAATGTGGAAAGAAACTGAACTGAACTGCGTTGTGTGGTAACTGAGCTGCGTAGAAGCTGTAACAGTGCCGAGCTGCAGCCTATTCAAGTAGTGTAGGAGACGATAATACAGTATAGACAATCACCGCTATGTGGCTGTCGTCATCAATGAACTGCGATAACTTGAGGTGCTGCCACCAAAGAAATGCGGCACAACTTTGAGGAACATGTTTCTGCCTGGTTGGTAGCGCGAGGCGTTAGGACAACATCACGATCAAGAGGCCTGTCACCAGCCATGAGTGGTTATACTCTCAGAGGCGACCAGGAGGCGGTCATAATGGCAGACATTATCGTGCAGGGCGGTAAAGAGAACCGTGTTTGGGTGCGTAGAAACTGTCCATGGTACAGTGGGGCAGAGGCACACGTGCTCTGACTTACTTAGGTAATTGACAAGTCTTGTGCCATGCACATATGCATGATCGATGATCTCACCACCAAACAGTAAGGAAGAAAGATCAGTAATTCAAATCACTCTTGACAAGTGGCCGAGCGATGAATATTTGAACATGGTCCTGCACTTCATGTGAGCTGATGGTGAGCATCCCTAAGGAATCACTCAACGAGAGAGAGAGAGAGAGAGAGAGAGAGAGAGAGAGAGAGTGCATGCGCAAGAGGATGAGAACCGAATAACACAAATCTACAAACAGATTCTAGGATACATTCAAATACTTACAACTTTCCCTGGAAGTATTTCAGTACCAAATATGTGAAACTTGAAATCATTTGAATGACGGGTGCATTGCTTTACGCATTATGTATTTGAATGCAATTCAAACATCGCGAATGGGGGCCTAAGACATGCAGCCCGCCCGCCATAGCCGCGGCCAGGCGACGCCCCGCGGGTGGGCCGCCACTCCACCCATGCAGGCTCTTGATTGTTTACGCACAGTTGTACAAAAGAATAATAACACAAAGGAAGGTGTAAGAAGTCCGATAGCTTATATACACGGGGTTGGGAGAGAAAATGGTAACGGTAATGCTGGGCCAGGTGGTTATCTTAGTTACCGGTGATTCCAACAAGATCTCAGCAAGTGTTATGCGGTGACTGTATCTAAAATTCACATGACATAACTAATATTGCAAGAGTTTACTCCTTTCCAACTCGCCTCAACACGCAGCGCAAGCAGGCTAAAGTGATTACCTAAAGTAAATCACTGGCGTTGCTGGAGACACATGCAGTGCGCTCAGAGTTAGTGCTGTACAAGTTTCCTCTCGTCACCTCACGGATGACTCAATTTTCTCACTCGCGACAGCCAAACTCACTATTCGTGTTGTTTCGGAAACTTTGAAACCAAAATCTGTTCCGACCCGTAAGCAGGGGGAGCGTACTGGAGGAGAGGGTGGCTGTCTGGTTCCACCCGGGGCCCAGGGCGGGGATTTGGAAGCAAGTCCCACTCCTTCACCTCCTTATTCAGATACGATCGTGCACTTCCAGCCCTTCACACCCACAAGAAGCCAGCGTTAATAAGAGAAAACAACGCACCATACACCAGATACTGCCATCAGAAGGGTCCTGAAGGGGAGATCAGGCCTCCTCCAGTGTCTGGTAAATTACGTTTTTTTCTTCTTTTTTTTTTATGTAAGGGAAAACTACTAAGGGCAAAAAAATGAATATTAGAAAAAAAAGGACCCACTTGAATTGTAGTCTCCATAAAAAAATCAAAAGAATTAGTAAAAATTCAGCGATAAATGTATATAGTGGTTCATCAAAATTCCTTGTTCAGAAGCTAACTACAAAGGAGAAAACACCTGCCCTCCGCCACGCCCCGGACACTGTCATGTGAGGGACCTCTTTTGGGGTGGAGAGTGCGCCTTCCATGGTAGTGTCTGGTGGGCTGTCGAAATTTTCTTTTTGATGACTGATGACCTCTTGTGTGAGGGGGTTGAGGGTTGCACCGCCACTGTCCCCACACTTTCCTGCTTGCCTGGCATGGCTGCTGAAGGGCAGAAAGGAAGGAAAACTTACCTCAACATAGCTTTGCTATCGTTAAATCCGCGTCGTGAAACTCACTTCGTTATCGTGATTCCCACTTCCCTATTGTGAATCTCGCTTCGTTATTGTGAAATTCTTCCCCTTGTCGTGGTTCCCGCTTCGTTAAGGCGGCGTCACACTAGCATTTTTCCGTCTTCTTTTTCCGTCAATTTTGTGACGACTGTCAACTTTTGCAGACGGTGGCCGTCACACACAAGCTTGCTTGCTTCCGCCTTTGCCGCGCTTGTCGATTGTAAACAAACATGGCTCCTCATTCACCCCAGCAAGCCGCGGCTTTTTTGCACCTCATAATGTAATCAGCTGTTCTGTGATCCCAAAGGCAACGGTGACCTCTAATACTCTCTATGAGAAATTCGTCAGTGTGTTTTGTCCACTGCTCATCTTGGCCAGCTACTTGGAAGTTGCCTTGGAAATATTCAAAAGCGTCGCACATTCGCACTCCCCTTGAAATGTACACAAACAACTGAGGAACTTTTCATTTCTAGGCTAGAAGAAAAAAAAAAAAATGTATACAAATATATATTCACCAACTCATTTAAATTTTATGCCATGATAATAACATTCTTCCGTTTAACAAAAAAATATTTTTTTTAATAAAAGTGTTGATTAGATACCATAGTTCTTATTTTGACTAAAAATTGGCGCTAGACGAAAACGATGCGTTCCGTCTGACTCAAGACGACGGAAAGAGTTGACGGAAGAGTAAAAAGACGACGGAAATCGCCTGAGACGACGGAAAAAGTGCTAGTGTGACGCCGCCTTTATCGTGATATTCGCTTCGTTATCGTGGTTCCCGCTTCGTCATCGTGGTTCCCGCTTCGTTATCGTGATTCTCGCTTCGTTATGAAATTCGCTTCGTTATCTTCAAATGCACTTCGTTATGGCGGCACCGACATCCTTATTATTTATTTATTTTTATTTATTCAGTTATTCATATCGCTCTATTCACTTTGTGTTCATGTTTTGTTTTTATTCAATTTATCTTTCGTTCATTTATTTTACCTGACGTGAGCCTCAGTCTGCCGCTCACTGACACACTTGCCCATCCTGTGTGTGTGTGTGTGTGTGTGTGTGTGTGTGTGTGTGTGTGTGAGTGGACCATATCGTGACACTTTTGGCCGCACCTCGATTACTATCACAAGGCTCCATGAAGTTTAGTTGAAGTGCCTTTTTTTTTTTTTCTGTGTGTGACAGATTTGTGACAGATTAACAAGATTTCTACTTATCCGCGGGAGAAACACTCTTGAAAACCCATCTAATTATGGTGATAGAGCAGAGCAGTGTTGTTTCGTTGCTCATGTTGCCTTTATAAAGTATTGCTTATGACAAATGATTTAATCCCTATTTGGTTGATTTTGCATGAAGTATAAAGGACTAACATGTGACAGTGAGATGGGGTGGTGAGAGCAATGCACCGTCAAGGCCGTTGGTGCAGCAGAAGCAAAGAATATCATGTTAACACTACAATCTCCTTGTCTTGAGCCCTTGACTGCTGCATTGATGCCGCCTGCTCAGCCTCACTCTTCTCTCTTAACCAAACGCTCACTTTCCAAATAAGGAATCTTACCTTATCATTCTTCCTACTAATCTCCTTCATCAATGTTGTCTTGTATGTTGATTGCAAAGCGTTCACACATAGATATCCGAAGTCTTCATTTAAACATAATTTTTTTAAAGATTTCCATAATGTCTTCAGCTCTCCGCGGTGACTGAATGCTGATGAATTTCACATCTTCACCTCTGTTTTCGCAGGGTATATCTGTTCTGTCGGAAGTAAATGACAACAATATGAAAGCAGTCTTAGTTATGACAATTACTCTTTTTGATCGCTTTCAGTTGCATCGATTTCTTTTCCGTGTACATGTCTTTGAAATTGCACAACCTTTAGGCGTTTTCTTCTTTTTTTTTTATTGTTGTTTATGCGTCATCAAATTCTTTTATATTTCACCTGCTGGCGGCAACTTCCAACGCTACATTGAAGAGACCATAAAGAAGACGAGAAGGATTGCAGACTGGATCATAAGAACTTTTTACTTAATTATCAACAATCATAGTCAGCATTCTCCGTGAAACAATTACCGAAAGGAAAAGCTAGTTGATGAAAGATGTTGATGTACAGCGGCCAACCTTACAAATAGATATCCACTTTCTACTCAATCATTAAAGTCTTGTGATGACGCTGTACTCCTTCTATATCATGACGCGGTTTCATATTCATTCTGCTTACTATTTGCTGATTTTATTCAGCTTCAGAAACTTATGTGAGTATTAAAATAGTGAAGACTGGCCATTAACCCATAAACCCTTCCTAATGTAAATAAAATCGTTTAATCATATCCATAACTCATGGTAAAAAGCTTCCCATCACTAAAGGATTAAGAGTGTGACATCACTTTTAACACAACTCTTCAGGCTCTTCTTGTTCTCATATCTCTCGTTAGTGTGTTTAGCAGAAAGTATGTATTGACTATATTGAAGGTAAGGAAGGAGAAAGGAAGGAAAGAAGGGAGATGGATGTCTTTTTTTTTTAGTATCACTAAGAATTCTACAGACAACATGCGTATCAATAATATCATTACCGTAACATAAGAAAAAATGCTTCGTATGAATGGTCCTCAGAAAGCTCTGCGAGGTACAAATGATGGTGATTGGTAGCGGAGAGATCTGACTGGAGGAGTTTTACATTGAAGTATAGTACTGGAGCAGTGAAAGCCAGTCCACGAATTATTTCAAAGGGTAATAGGAAGTATATTGGATTATATGCAGGGATACAGTGCATGACGTGGCCGGAGTTTAGAAGAGCGAACAGTGTCATGTAAGAAAGTAATTTGTGTTGGGATTAAAGTATTACGAATTCATATTTTGCATTAATATATCAAACTACGACGCAACTCGCGGCTCATTGGTTTGTGATTTATATATATATATATATATATATATATATATATATATATATATATATATATATATATATATATATATATATATAGATATATATAGATATATATAGATAATTTTTTTTTTTTACTATTTTCGTACGAGTCAGGGTAGATTAATTTCTTTAAAGCTTGCAGAATGATGAACTTAAATAAGAATGAATAAGTAATAACACTGATGTAGCGTGTACAAATCACCAGATGATGCGCGTATAAATTACTAGGATAGTTGACTGGGAACTTAGTAACATTGCTACTATGATGCTCCAATTTTTTTTTTTTTTTTTTTTTTTTCTGAAGTCATTTAAAATACATTTTAACATTCAGATTTTGTTGAAGATCCTGATCCTTCTCTCTCATTGCATCCTTTCAACCATGGTGAGTGTGGCGGGCGCTGCTCCTGGTGGCGGCGTCAGTAGGCTTAAAGGAGGCTGGTGCGCCCTGCTGCTCTTCCCTGGCAACGTATGTAATTAGTGCCCTTCGTAGGAGACGCTTCACTCTCTTCCGCTCACTGTATTGAGAGAGAGAGAGAGAGAGAGAGAGAGAGAGAGAGAGAGAGAGAGAGAGAGAGAGATAATTACATAGCTTTACGAAAAAATATATGCATCAATAAGTTGGAAAAGTACAGCAGGACAAGGCACTGTATTTGTGACGTGCTTGCCGAACTTAGTAATATTGGCATCCTCTGAATAACGAGCGGCGAGCTTCTTGTGGTGACGGAAATTAATTTATCAGTTGTGACGTCACTAGTCGATGGCCAGCACGGTCTCAGAACTGATCTCCTATATCCTATATCTATTCTAACTGGCTTTGCATAGGGTGAAGTTATGCTCCATTGTAATCGACAAGCAAGTAAGAAGAGTAGAGGTAATGTCATACTTCCCTCTCACTGCTGGCGTAGCGAGATAGAAGTATGATCGTGTATTGAGGAAGTGGCACCTCTTCCTAGCCTCGCTCGGACCGCCACACACGCCACCGCGCTTGGGCCTCTGCTGAAAAGGTCTGTCAGCTGGCAACGTTGCGAGATCTGTAATTTTTCCTTGGCTTTCCGTTAAGCACAGCTGTATCACACGCAAAGATTGTCATGGTGTGAGCTGTAATGCACCACATCCACGCTCTGCCATCACCGCATCCTGGCGTGGTGTAGCTGGGGCCGTGTTAGCTGAAACAGAGTTATAAAATCCGAAGCAAAAGAGACGGCAATATTGTGTGTGTGTGTGTGTGTGTGTGTCGCGCTGGCGGCGGGTGTGCTGCTTCGCGCTGGCAGCACCCTGCACGCTCCCTAGCTCTCTTCTCGTCTCTTCAACCCTGTAGTGCCCTCCCAGCAGTGCTTTTTCACCCTAATAGTCCCTCAGCCGCCCCCTCCCGGCCCGCCATCTCTTTTTCAACTCTCATCACTCTTCCTCTTAAAAATCCATCATTAGCTGAATAATGAGCATGTTTTTTTTTTTTTTTATTTATTATTTTTTTGTCGCCACGCCTGCATAATGGATATATTTTTTTCTGTGAGCTTGAGAGGTGAAAGGTAGCTTTAATTTTTATTAGAGAATCTATAAAACAATAAGTAAAAAAAAAAAAAATAGCGCCATGAAAACATCTGCGGGAAGTGAGCAGTTTTAGGGAAGGAAGGGACAAGTAACAATGCGGCCAGTTAAGTGTTGTGACAAGAAATCAACGAAGAATACTGAGGAGGGGAAGGCCTTCACCCACCAGATAATAGGCATAACATTTTATCATAAAGCAAAGGACAACCCCACTCAACTTACGACGCAAAAAACTTTTCTATTAAAAGTCCTGATACCAATATCAATGTGCACTTGAAAACACTTAGGTCACCGCCTTCTTCCAACCCTCAGCAGTATTTTTTTATTTATTTATTTATTTTTTTATTTTGACCGCTTGACAAAAGATTAGGTGAATATTATCGGTAGATAAATTTTGTCGTAGCAGCAGCAAGGTCACAGTTATGCCACATGAGGGGGTGAACAAGGCTGGTTATCGCAGGTGCAGAGGGCCAGTGCGATTACTCGTGATGAACATTTTTGATGTGTATATATGTGTGTGAGAGTGTCGCATCACTAACATCAAAGCAACTCTGATTTATTTGTAACTTTAAAAATGGTGACTCCCATTCATTGCACGGCCTGTTTTTGTGCGAAACTACAATTTTTTGGGACACCGGTATCATGCATGTGTGCGCGCAAACACACACACACACACACACACACACACACACACACACACACAAAAAAAGAGAAAAGAAAAAAAGAGAGAGAGAGAGAGAGAGAGAGAGAGAGAGAGAGAGAGAGAGAGAGAGAGAGAGAGAGAGAGAGAGAATGTAAAAAAAAAAAACACTCAAGATGAAGCATGATGCACGGTTGGTTATGGCCGTTGCAAGGTGATCAGACACCACCAGCGTTCAGCGCCAAGGCTTATCAGTGAACACGAGTGCTTAATAGCTGGTTAAATATTACCGACCCGTCCTGTGTATCGCATCCAAACAGCTTCTCACACTGCTTTTTGCTTTTCTCCTACCAGCCTGTCAAGAGAGTGCCATCCCTCAAGACAGGATCACCTTTAAAGTCTTTGATAATATGTCACTGAATTACCAAGAAACATTGCCTTGTTTCCTCCGTAAGAATATAAAGTGTTATGAGCAGAAGAATGTCACGGTTTGTACTTTCTTGTCGGTATAGATGATATAGATTATTGTGGGAATTGTCACCTACAGTCACTGAATAGTGTCACCTACCGGCCACTAATATTATATACCGTGAGGTGTCATGCCGCATTAACAAAGCTGTGTACTGCACCTACAGATAGGGCCGCTCACGTACACACCATGGAAACGCAGTACCTCGATACCTTGTAGACGTTCTCTTAGTGCGCTTTCTTTAGATTAGATAATCTATACAGTTAAACACCCTTCTATAAGACTCAACAAACCGGCGATGTTTAGTCTCCCTTTGTTGTTCCTGTGTGTGTGTGTGTGTGTGTGTGTGTTTAGTAAAAGAGAAAAAGATATTTCATCCTCAAATAACAGTCTCATCTCCGCCATTTTTTATCTGTGAAATACTTGACGTCATCATCTTGGGTAAATATCACGTAATATTAATGATTTTTAGACGTGCCATAAACATAAAAAGACAAAACATGGAAAGAACTGCGAAATGTAACGACGGGTATATATAGTGCACACCACGCCGCGGCAGCCTCGCTTCGACCCGGGCGCAGGTGAAGAGGTGATGAGCGCCAATTAGTAAAGATTACCGATGATCTGCTGCCGTCCCCTTCCCTCTCTTTACCCAGGTGTGCCGCCGGTGCCTCTCCCCTCTCACTACTCTGGGTGGACGTGATTTGTGATACAGTTGTGTGCGCGCGTGCGTGTGTGAGTGAAATAAATAAATAAAGGGAACCATAATCCTAAATGTATCAGCACTTTATTATGGATATTGTTAAGACAAAGTACTGACAGTTATTGGAATTGTTAAAGGAGTTTTCCATGATTCTAGTGCATGACGGTTCATTGTTGGTTCATTCTTTGCAGGTTGTGAGTGGAAGGAAAAGCTTTGCTCTACAATGTGAATCTATGCAGTGTTTTCAATGTATGTAACAAAGAGCTGAACGACAGGATATGCTAACTCCTTCAATACCAATGCATGACACGTTTTCATATTCATTCTGCTTACTATTTGGTGATTTTATACAGCTTCAGAAACTTATGGGAGGATTAAAATAGTGAAGACTAGCCGTTAATCTTCTGACCTCCATAAACCTTTCCAAATGTAAATAATATTATGTAATCATGTCCAGAACTCGTGGTAGAAGTGCGTCCCAGTACTGAAGGGGTTAAACAGTACAATTTCTTAAAGGAGTTCGTTCATTACGTGAAATAAAGTGGAGCTATCGCTGACAAAGAAGACGAATCCAACACACTTTTCAACGTCACTTATACGCTCTGGTGCCTCAGAATAGTCGGAGATTCAAGTGTAGGACCTAAACACCCACTCGTAATGTATAGTAATCTTGAGGATTGTCATCTTAAATACATCGAGTTCCCGCTTTATGTGTAAGGTGGAGTTCTGATGCAATAGTTTTTAGCAATATAATTTTTTTTAACCGTATATTATTCCAATCTCACAAGGTAAGTCGTTTACTTTTCTTTTTAATGATCCTGAATACTTGAACACCACGTCACGATAGAAAAAGAAAGAAATACGTGAAATTATAAGAAAGTGAAGCTTACGAAGGTACTCGCTGTAAGATTGTGGCAGTGGGTATTTCCAACCTTTGTGGCGACACTCTTACTTGTCTTCCGTAACCAGGGAGCTGCCAGATAGCGCCCAGCCACCCACATCCTCAGGAAGGCTGCGCTCGGCTGGTCAGTAAACAAACCAACTCTCAGAAATAGAAGCGGCAACATTGAGGTTACGAGTATCCCGCTTGCTAGACCCACATTGCGCCGACACAGATACACCAGCCACTCACCACCACTCTTTACTTCGAGCACTGCTGTGGCTCACTGTTCGTATAATAATTTGGCGTGATGGTGGTGATGATAATGATTGTAATGATAACTAACCCCGTGATTACCAGGACGCGTTTCCGTATTCATTCTGCTTACTATTTGGTGATTTTATACAGCTTCAGAAACTTATGTGCATGGGAGATTAAAATAGTGGAGACTGTGCACATGGCCATTAATCTTCTGACCTCCATAGACCCTTCGTAATGTTAAGAAAAAGATTTAATCGTACACAAATCTCAAGGAGAAAATGTGCCCCAGTATTGAAGGGGTTGATAATGATAATACTGCAACAAAAAACAATGATAATAGTAATAATGATAGTAATAGAAATTATAATAACAAAATCAACAATATATAAGGAACTATACACATACTGTTTGAATAATATCAGTAATTTATATCAATACTACCTATGAAAACACACTTCTCGTTTAAAGGAAAAAAAGAAAAGTCCTTGATATCAAACCAGTCCGTTGTGTTTGTCTTGTAAGGGCACTCAAGTATATTTCCGTCTTGATAATACATAGTGGTTGTCTGGATGTTACCCTGTCATATTTTACACACACACACACACACACACACACACACACACACACACACACACACACACACACACACACACACACAAAGAAGCAAACAAACACGTAAACACACTATGATTTGCTCATTTCAGTCTGGAAATGCTCGGAAATCCATGGAAACAAGTCAGAACATGGTGGGCGCTTGAAACGTATGTATACCCATCACCTTGTTGGAGGAATATTTATCTATTTTTGGGGTTTAATTTTGGTTTTCCTTCCTCTGAGTCTGGAAACACAAGGGAATTTAGAAATATTGATATACAGACCAGATGGAAGGCAGGGTGTAGCTATGTGCGTTTGTGGCTGTTATTTACGTAAATGTTTTCATTTCTAAAATGGAAAGAAAAAAAAAGCCTCCCAGACCGGAATGCTCTACATTTTTTGATGTGCCATGTATATTAACAAATACCCAAAATATGAAAACATTTTAAGGCCCAGTATTGAAAAACGTAAATCCATGAAACCCTCTATGATCTCTTTCAACGCCACGGCAAAAACATCATAATACATAAGAAGGAAGACTCACGCAGGATGAATTATTTTACAAACTGAATATATATATATTTTTTTTTTACTTTCTAGCTAAATAAAGAAAACACGCATTCTTTGCCGTATAAATAATTTTCTTTTCAAATTCGGCACCATAAAACAGTTGTTAATTTGAAAATACGCATAGTTAGATTTCACTTTATTGTTCGTTGTTAATTCACAAAGTGATTTAAAATATTGTTCTTTCAAAAGATTAAAACACAGGTAGACTCCATTTTATTATGTTTTATTCCTGGTTATACTTTGTTCATAATAAATTAGAGCAATGCCAACTCCATAAATAAAACAGATTGAAATTACTCTAGCGCTGAGATGCTAGTTTTTTCCACCTCTGGGCGGCAAGTCCTCTTCCCTCCCTCTCACATTTCTTACTTGAAGCACCCTACCATTATCTTTACCAGCTAGACCGACATATCAACTATATGTAAATAGGCAAACCTCTCTCTCTCTCTCTCTCTCTCTCTCTCTCTCTCTCTCTCTCTCTCTCTCTCTCTCTCTCTCTCTCTCTCATGTTTAACTCCTTCCAATCTTCTTTTTCATGTTCTTCCAGTCGTAATTAAGTCTAGCCCCGAAATTAACCCGAGTATTTTCACTACATTGCATTACATCCTTTACATTATAGATCTCCCTCCCCCCTCTAATAAGTCAGCATTAAGTAGGTGGCGGCAAGGAGGGGCGTGAGGATAGCAGCGTGAAGAAGAGTGAGGCAGGATGTCGTTATACTGAGAGTGGCCTCGTGCTGTGTTGCTGCCACACTGTTATTATGATTTGTGATGATTACTTTCTTTCTCTCTTTTTTTTTTTTTTTTTTTATTTATTCATAATTTGGTGTTCTTATGCATATTGTAATTTTTGGCGGGAAACTGTTAGTGCTATTTTCTTTTTCTCTCTCTCTCTCTCTCTCTCTCTCTCTCTCTCTCTCTCTCTCTCTCTCTCTCTCTCTCTCTCTCTCTCTCTCTCTCTCTCTCTCTCTCTCTCTCTCTCTTTGTTATTTATTTTTTTTATTTATTCATTTATTTTTTTTATTTGTGTGTTACTTTCTTTTTCGTGAGTGGATGGGTGGGTGTAGCGGAGAGAGAGAGAGAGAGAGAGAGAGAGAGAGAGAGAGAGAGAGAGAGAGAGAGAGAGAGAGAGAGAGAGAGAGATGAAAATGATAGTTATGATGGATAGTATACACACTAGATAATAAGAGATTAATTCAGAAGTAATTGCATGGTGTCCTTAGTGTGATGCTTGATTATAGGGAAGAGACGTGTAAATAGTGTGTGTAGTGGCTGAGAACATGACACAGTAACAAGAGAGGGAGGGTGTCATCGTGCGATATGACCTCCTAACAGATGGCTTACGAGTTACTATAAATACCAGCAGTCTTACATATCAGTTCCGATACAGATACGTCTAAAATAAACGATTTGCAGGGCATGTAAAGAAGTCACGCCGAGAAGTCAGGTCGCTAATATCCACGGGTTAGAAAAATGTGCATCGGCCGGGAATCGAACCCGGGCCTCCCGCGTGGCAGGCGAGAATTCTACCACTGAACCACCGATGCTTATAGATATTTCTTAAAAAACTTTGATAAGAATCACATTTGTTTATAAATATACTTCTAGTTATGATGTTAAAGAATGTAAGTATCATATGAGCTGCATCTTATTGTCAAGACGAGCAAGGGTTGTTGTGTGTGTGTTTCCTGACGGTGACCTTGCCTCGCCCACGGACGCTCCTACCCTCTCTCCCATTCATGAATCCTGCCCTTACCTCGCCAAACATGTCCATTGCTCATGTTGACGATAGTGGCTGAATGTCAACTCTCTCTCTCTCTCTCTCTCTCTCTCTCTCTCTCTCTCTCTCTCTCTCTCTCTCTCTCGCAAGCTACCTCTGTCTCTACCTTCTATCGCCTCCTCGCCGCGTCAGGACCACACCAGTTCGATCCCTGGAGCCGGCGGTACATTTTTTTTATATATTTTTATACCACATTCCACAACTCCTGTCACACAGAATCTCTTTCACTACAAACCATAAGCAACGAGAAGCACTAAGCAATCTTAATGTACGTGGTGGCTTCTGGTATAAGGTCATTTAATGGAGATGAAATTAAGATAGCTAGCGGCGCCTCATCATCTGGCAACTCTATACGTGCAAGTTGACACGTTGCCGCCAATAGAATGTTATGTTCCCTCCTCGACCCTTGCTATCCTCGCCCGCCCCTTCCTCTCTCCCTCCTTCCTCCTTTCTGATCGCTTTGCTGTGAGGGGGTGGGGTATTCTCTCTTGTCTCGTTGTCTTGTAGAGATTACCAGGAGGACGCAGAAGAAGGAATGGATCAGGAAAAATTAAAAGAACTGTTACTGCAAGGATCATATTGTTTGAGGTCCCGCATACGAAAACAGTGTGGTGTGTGTGTGTGTATGAAGTGACGGATTGTACACACACACACACACACACACACACACACACACACCTCTTTAACTCCTTCAGTACTGGGAGGCTTTTTTACTATGAGCTTTGGGTATGATTAGACGATTTTATTGACATTAGGAAGAGTCTATGGAGGTCAAAACATTACTGGTCAGAGTCTTCACTATGTTAACCCCCTCTTAAGTCTCTGAAGCTGTATAAACTCACTAAATTGTAACCAGAATGAATATGGAAACGCGGCATTGTATACTAAAGGTGTTAATCATGCATATACAAACGTAAGTGGTGTAGGTTGTAATGATAACTGGCAGCGTTAGGTTAGTGTGCGTTCGTGTCATCTCTTGCTGGTTGTTGCGTGGTTCAGTGATGGCAGTCAAGATGATTAGGAGCAGTTTTTATTTTATTTTATTTATTTTTTATGGAATAGGGGAAGTTAACAAAAGGCAACAAAAAAATGAAAAGAAAAAAAAATGCCCACTTCATTGTCAGTTCCCTAAAAGATAAAGCGAGTTAGCCAAGAATCTGGAACGAATGTCTTGAAACCTGATATGAAGGTGACGGATAATGATAACTCAATAACGATGATGGTGTCAGTAACAGTCGACAGTGCTTTATTGTGTTAGTAAGTATTGTGTTACTAGTGCTGTGTTAGTAAGTATTGTGTTTGTAAGTTAGTAAGTAGGATATGGAGGAACTGAATAGATGTACAATGTAATGGCAGAGATGGGTGGCAGTCACTTTTAGTCCCTTCAGTACTGGGACACATTTTTTTCTTTAGATTTGTATACAATTAGACCATTTTCATTGACATTAGGAAAGGTCTATGGAGGCCAGATTAATGGCCATAGTCTTCATTTTTTTAATCCTCACAAAAGTTTCTGAAGCTTTATGAAAGAAACCACCAAATAGTAAGCAAAATTAATATGGAAATGCGTTATGGTACTGAAGAAGTTAAAAGCAGGGTAAAATCTCTCTCTCTCTCTCTCTCTCTCTCTCTCTCTCTCTCTCTCTCTCTCTCTCTCTCTCTCTCTCTCTCTCTGAAAACCACAAAGCGCAAAGCATACACAATCTACCTTATTCAGTACTAACACTCCCTGCATACACAATCTACCTTATTCAGTACTAACACTCCCTGCACTGATGTAATACTGTGATCAGACAATGTTCTCACTGTAGTGCTTAGGAAGGTGGATCAGCCACGTGAAGAAGAATTTTTCGTCTCTACATTGACTGTGATTGTGAATGAACAGGAAACAATTCAGTGAGTGCGTTGATTGATTATCCTTTCAAGAGGGAACGCTGGAATGCAAAGTATATCTTTACTGATAAGCTTTAGGATGTTGAGGAGTGTTCTTGATAGGCCGTGAGTGTTTGTGATGAATGGGATGAGAATGAAGACTTGTAGCAGTATTTCCGTGCCTCTCTTACCGCCCGCTTATACCCTCTTCACCCACACCCACACACACACTTTATTTACATTATATTATTTGTATGAAGCCCTTAGTCATGCATGAATGAGGAAATACCTATTGTCCTTAACCGCTTCAGTACTGGGATGCATTTTTGCCGTAAGGTTTGGATATGATTAGACGATTTTATTGACATTAGGAAGGATCTATGGAGGTCAGAGAGTAATGGCCAGTCTTCACTATTCTAATCCCCCAACATAAGTTTCTGAAGCTGTATAAAATGACCAAATAATAAGCAGAATGAATATGAAAACGCGTCATGCTACTGACTACATTTTCACCTTGAGATTTCTGTACCATTAGACCATTTCAGTGACATTAGGGAGTGTGAAGGTCAGAAGATTAATGGCGACAGTCTTCACTATTCTAACTCCCCACATAAGTTTCTGAAGCTGTATAAAATAGTAGGCAGAATGAATATGAGAACGCGTCATGCTACTGAAGGAGGTTAAGTTTAATTCAGAACCACACGGAAAAACTGCTTTCTTATCCCTTCATTCATCTCCCCTGCACCTCCCATCACTGCCCTTCATGACGTCTTGGTGAGAGCCACAAGTACTTCAGTATTCAATCATAGCACGGGTAGTTTTGAATAACTTGTCTTGGGTCACTATAACACTTAACCCTTTGAGCACCAGGACACGTTTTCACATTTATTCTGGTTATTATTCGGCAATTATATACAACTTCAGATACATATGTGGGAATTAGAATAGTGAAGACTCCGGCTATTAGTTTTCTGACCTCCATAGATCCTTCCTTCCTAATGCACATAAAATCGTCTAATTATAACAAAAAAATCAAGGAAAAACTGCGTCTCAGTGTTGAAGAGGTTGATGCATTAGCTCTCGATGCCCGAACTTTACTTAGGGCATGCAGTTATGAATGAGGCGGATGGGAGCTGGTTCACATTTCACACTCAACTTCTTCAAGTGCTGGGACGCATTTCTACCTTAACTTTTGGGCATGATTAGACGATTTTATTGACATTAGGAAGTGTCTATGGAGGTCAAAGTATTAACCCCTTTAGTACCATGACGCGTTTCTGCTTATTATTTGGTGATTTTATACAGCTTCAGAAATTCGTGTGGGGGATTAAAATAGTGAAGACTGTGGCCATTAATCTTCTGACCTCCATACACCCCTTCCTTATATCAATAAAAATGGTTTAATGACACCCAAAACTCAAGGGAAAAATGCGTCCCAGTACTGAAGGGGTTAATGGCCAAAGTCTTCACTATGTTAATTCCCATATGAAGTTTTGAAGCTGTATAGAATCACCAAATAGTAAGCAGAATGAATATGAAAACGTCTATTGTAGGTAATTATGCATAAGTGTGTAGCAACGAATTAAAAAAAAAGACTGAAAGAATAACTAAAATTCTTATGACTTTTTTGTTTTTATTATTCGTATATGGTACTTGAGGAGGTTAAAAGATGTTAACGTTCACAGCATTCATCTCCTTTCTTGTATTGTGAGGTGCACTTCATGCTGTTAATCTCGAGGGAACTTTTGCGGTTCTATTTCCTGTTTGCTTTGGGTTTTCTCTCTTATGGTTATTGAATAGAGAAGGTTGTTATATTCCTGATCTTAGTCCCACACAAAAAAGTAATTCATAGTAGATACTTTTACTGTTTATTTCATTTATATACTTTATATATTTACTCTTTTTCACAGTTGACCTTGTTACCATACCAAAGGAACTGATAGGAGATGTCTTACCCTTTATCTTATCTATTTATCTACTTTTCTTTGCAGTTTAACCCTTTCATTACCGGGGCACATTTTTACCTTGAGATTTGTGTATGATTAGACTATTTTACTTACATTACGAAGGATCTATTCAGGTCAGAAGATTAATGGCCTCAGTCTTCACTATTTTAATCCCTCACGTAAGTTTCTGAAGCTGTATAAAATCACCAAATAGTAAGCAGAATGAATATGGAAACGCGTCATAGTACTGAAGGGGTTAAAGCGTACGCAAGAGTTCCACAACACGCCACACCTTCATTCCCCAACACGGAAATTCTTGGATCCCTGCTGCCGGCGAAGTATTCTGCCAGGCACTTAATTAAAGGGAATGGATATGAACAACCACTGAGAAAGCGTTTTCTCGATTTATGAAGCAGTAAAGGAAATATCTTGCTTCAATACAGTTTCCGAGATGTATAGCAGTGTGTATAGTGGTAGTATATAGAAGCGCTTGCCAAGAGTATATATAGAAGCGCTTGCCAAGAGTATATTGATTGTGGTGATGATTAGAATATAGATCCACTCGCCCATATTCAGAAACGCCTTTTCCCTCTTCACTACGACAATTTTCCAAGGCCACAGAGACAACCAGCAGAGTTTTCAAGACAGTTTTTCCTCTTAAGAAACTAGAAATCTTGCCAATCTAACACCAGAACCATAAATATGCTCTTGAAAATACGAGTATCTTCAACCTGAGCCTTTGGAAAGCAGTGATGGTGCGAGGGTAAAGCGTTTCAGAATACGGACCATTGTTTGTTAGGTTTCGTTATTCCTCTCTCATCTCCGCCGAAGCCTGATCAGTGATGGGAGAAGTACTGTACAGGTGTGTCGTGTTTGCGTGCTCCACAGGTGTTACTGCACATCTGTGTGTGAGGCAATGACGTGCGCTGCATCTTAATTCACATTGCATTGGTTGTATAATCTGTAATCTTTCTTCTTCTTCTTCTTCTTCTTTTCTTCTCCTTGTCGTCTTCCTTTTTCAGATCATTTAAGTTTTATTGAGCGCGTTTGTAGTAATCTGGTCATTTCAGTTGATTTTGCCCCGCGCCGTTCAGTATAGACGTGTGGAGAGTCTTGCCTGCCTGCACGCATGCCTATCTATCTATCAATCTAATCTATCTATCTATCTATCTATCTATCTATCTATCTATCTATCTATCTATCTATCTATCTATCTATCTATCTATCTACCTACCTACCTACCTACCTACCTACCTACCTACCTACCTACCTACCTGCCTACCTGCCTGCCTGCCTGCCTGCCTGCCTTACCTTGATGATATGTTAATGCGCTCCTCATAAAAGCTCCCCGTTGTAGTTCGGGTTACAAAACACGTAGTCATTAGATGGAGTATTCGTATGAAGTAAAGCGCCGGCGATGAAGAAAATGATCCCTAATGCTCACCAAGTCTCCGGATATGAAGGATATTACGATTATTACAGTCTCTTGCAAACACCACAGCTGGCCACCGAACACAATAGCGGGGGGTGAGGTGGCGGTGGTTGCTGCGTGGCGGATGTGCATGTAGCTACCGTTAAATAGTTGCACGTGGTATGAATTGTTATTATGAAAGAGATTACGTGCTTCTTCACACCAACAGTTATGATTTATTACCCTTCTAAGGTTCTCGGGTGGACAAGGTGGTGTGTGTGTGTGTGTGTGTGTGTGTGTGTGTGTGTTATTGATATTTGCTTACATCGGGGAGACTTGTTTTGTTTGTTATCAGGTTAAATTATAATGTGGTAATTTCCTGAAGGTTCTTGTATCCCTTCCCATCGTTTTTGTAACCCCTGCAGTGGCTAAAACATTTCTGTCTTCCACTTTACGTTTTCTTCAGCTTTCGATAAACCTTTCTTCTTTCTCATCATTGTTTCCTATTGTTTTTTTTTTTTTTTTTTTTGTTTTTCGCAAATTCGTGGAGTCTGATTTTCTTTCAATTCCCACTTTCAGTTTTCAAGCCTGACTATTCGTAATTTCACTGTCTGTCTGAAGAGGACATTGTTAGGCCACACTGAGTCACACCGAGTGGCGGAGGCAAGAATTTGTTTTCCTCAACAGACCAGCTGTTTTGACGCCAGCGCAGATAAAAAGCCCCAGAGAGAGAGAGAGAGAGAGAGAGAGAGAGAGAGAGAGAGAGAGAGAGAGAGAGAGAGATCAATACGTGGAATTTCTGAATATTGTGAGACACTTAATTAGTATTTTAATTAATTGAAACTAGCTTCACGGATTACATTAGAGAGAGAGAGAGAGAGAGAGAGAGAGAGAGAGAGAGAGAGAGAGAGACTACATAGAGTATATTTATTTCGTTGGGGCGGGTGGAGTGAGCCCGGCTAGCTCAGTCGGTAGAGCATGAGACTCTTAATCTCAGGGTCGTGGGTTCGAGCCCCACGTTGGGCGCTTCATTTTGGTTTTATTACTTTGTGATTAGGTTGATTGATACCTTTATTGTTGAATTAATAAATAATTACACGTTTTAGTAATAACGAGTAGTGAGATGTTGTTGTGTGTTAAACCCAATACATTTATTTTAATAGATGGCTAGTCCCCATGGCGCAGTGGATAGCGCGCTGGACTTCTAATCCAGAGGCCGCGGGTTCGAATCCCGCTGGGGATGAACTATTATTTTCTATTAATTTTATATTAATGTATTATGAACATTCTCTCTCTCTCTCTCTCTCTCTCTCTCTCTCTCTCTCTCTCTCTCTCTCTCTCTCTCAGGCATTCACTATACACACTTACATGTGCGGTACGTACTTGAGTTTTAATTCTGGTATCATATACTAGTTATTTGTTTAATTTCGCCAGTGTACAGTACTTACTTAACTATAGGCTTCCATTTCTTCCCATGGTTTTCAGGACCATACACCCTGGGGGGCGAGAAGCGGGCGTGCCTGTACCGCCGCCCGCCTTAGTGAACCTTGCCCTGGGCCTAGAGGCGACGGCAGGTGCTTGGCGGGCGTGACGCATTGATCGTTCCGCCGGTGAGGCGCGGCTAGGCCCGGCGTGAGGTGCCTTGCCTAAGAGACACTGTACAGTACATCAGGGTAATTATTTGCTGTTTTATATTATGTCTATTCGGCATAGAAAAGCATTTTGTTTATTATAACTGAAGTGCATTTTGAGTTGTAGTAGTCCGTATCCTTAAATCGCTTGTTTGAAATAGTTTGAACAGGATCTAGTGAAAGAAGTTAAGATTTCCGTAAGTGTTGTCTTAGTTTGCATGGTCATCGATGGAAAAAATGCACCTACTAATATTCTCAGGTCTTACAAAGTGTTCCTCATCGGAGCCCCAGTGTTTAGGAATGCCGTTGCTAATACTAGAATTAAATGCACGAGTTGCTGTACTTTGTTTCCATACATATGAAGCTGCTGCATTTCACAAACAATAATAGCACGGCCTGGCGCATGGTTAGTTTGGTATAAATAATTCCACAGAGCGTATTAGCAATCTGTGTGTGTTACGCGGTGGCTTTTGTTGCATCCATTCCTGAACGCCTGGCAATGGCGGCCAGGACGCGGTGGTGCTCCATGTGCGGCTCGGCGGCTTTGATGAGCGGCTCTTCATTAACCTGTAGATGTAGTGACTTCAATACGAAACGATGGTCATACATAGATGGGGAACAGCGTGGTAATGAAATACAGCGGCGTGTCATTACCGCGTAGTTCCATTGAACGAGGGGCGTGTCAACAATTTCTGAAAATATACGCATGAGTGTTCATAAACGATGTAACGAGATCCTTATAAGAAGCAATGTATATTTTTCTTTCTTTACTTATTTACTTAGCATATGTTTTTGGCCCATGGATTCCTAAAATGAGATACGTCCGCCAAGTGACATTTGAATGAATTTTGAGGCTTACTGCGCTGCATGTCACTGGCAAGGTCATGGAGTGATGCCAGTGTAGGCGTGCTGGCCGTCAGGAAGCCTCGTCAGTATACACGAACTGTCTCTCCAATTAAAAACATGGTGTGTACAGACTCCCGCAGCATCCTGGACCTGCTCCGTCGAACAACACAATAACGACATCATGGAAAGGGATTCTCGCAACAGTTACACGAAACTCTCTAATAAAAGATGATACTGGTGCCTCGATGGTGTATTTTTGTTTTAGAGAGAGAAGCGAGTGAAGAGAGAGACTCATTCTTTAACCATCTGACAGAGGGCAATATAGTCACCAAAGCAAAATATTGAACGACGTTGTGTCATCGCGTATCAACTGAGGCATCGTCAGCGGTGTCTGTTTATAAGGCGCCCCACCAAGCTATGAAGCCCTTCTTAATGTAGTCATAGATGGATTTACAGCTCAGCAATCGCTTCATCCCTAATTTCATCATTCTTCTGGCCGCCGCTCAAAGGCTCGGGTAAAAAGTGGCGCTTTTATGTTCTTACTTGAACTGTTCGATGCTTCAGATTCATTGCATCGCGGCTCAAGAATTCTCGCCTTGATCCGTGTGATAATTCACATATGATTTTAGTGTGCATTCTGAATATTCTTTAGGAAATATGTATAGAAACTCAAAATAACTAGTTAACTGATAATGTCATCTTGATCTAATACTTCTTGATCTAATACTTCTATAGTTTACTTAGGTTTAGTTTTCTTGAGAATTTCGCAGCAGCTTTAGCCGGTAATATCACCAGCAGGCCGCCGTGCACACTGACGCCCACGTAACAGTGTGTTTCTTAGTGCGAAGTGAGTAGGGCCAGATGAGGTGAGGTATGGTGGAAGGCGGCACCACTGCTACGTCTTATCACTGTCGTTGATTTGGGTATGTATGTGCGTGTTTAGTATTCCCGCTAGTATATTTTAAAATGAACTTGTATTACTGTACTCAATGCTAAAATGTTCCTTCATGCTTACTACAGATTGGATAGTTATACAGTTTTGTTTAATGGACCGTGTTCTTTAACATTACAATTATTTTCAGAAGCTACTTAATTAAATAACTTAGGAATCTCATTGATTTTTTTTTATTCATTCATTGCTATTATTATTATTATTATTATTATTATTATTATTGACTTACTGTTGTTGGTCCAGAATCCTTATTAAACTGTTACTATAATCATGAAGACTCCAATAGCCTCTACTACTACTAAAAGATGAATGAAAAGCTGTTGAAATACACGAACGGAATATCTGAGTATACAATCGCAGGTCACTAACAAGGAGTCTCGTGTTTCGGCGGCAACAAGAGATTCATGCGTAAGAGGCAATCAGTTTATAGCACCTTCAGTAACATGACGCTTTTTCATATTCATTCTGCTTACTATACTTGGTGATTTTAAACAACTTCAGAAACTTATATGGGAATTATAATAGTGAAGACTCTGGCCATTATTCTACTGACTTCATCGACCTTCCTAATGCAAATAAAATCGTCTAATCATACCCAAAATTCAAGGCAAAAGTGTGGCCCAGTAGTGAAGGGGATAGAACGTGTGTATAACATTGTCATAACATTTCCCTACTAACGAATGATGACGTATTTCTGTGTAAGAGGATCAATGGTGATTTTAGTATGATTTGATAATGCTACTAAAAGACGTGCATATCATAACATTATTTCACTAACAAATGATGACGTATTTCTGTGTAAGAGGATCAATGGTGATTTTAGTATAATTTGATAGTGCTACGGAGACATGTGCAGTATACCATGTCGGGATCAAAAACATGCAAGTAAATCAACGTCGTGAAGTCGCAGCGTGTGTGGGAAATGTGGGGCGATATTCTCAAGCAGCGGTACCAACAAACAATGCGCGTGTGTGTCCATGTCAGCACTCTATCACAACGAAAGATAACGACCCATAATTTGAAGCGCTGTGGACTGACTCGCATAAAAGAAAATGTTTGTAAAGACCTCATAGATCATTAGTCGGATTATCTTTTTTTTCTGGTGCAGAGAGAGCAAATACTAACTCTGCTTGATATATTACTTGTTCAACGACCTTGTAACAACCAGGGATACATCGCCGACGCATGTTATAATTAGACGTGGACTGAGCCTGCTGTACGCCTCCCCCTCCCCCCCATTCTCTCTCTCTCTCTCTCTCTCTCTCTCTCTCTCTCTCTCTCTCTCTCTCTCTCTCTCTCTCAGACATTACTGTTTGGAGTGTTCCTTTGTCCGCCATCTTGCACCTCTGCGCCAGCTTCGTGATAATAGCTTTTTTTTTTTTTTATGTAAGAGTGAAAAACTGGCCAAGGGCAACATTAACGAAGAAAAAGTCCCACTAAGTTGCCAGTCTCCTTGAAAGTCTGAGAGTGTTACCCAAAATAAAGGGGTAAATGTCTTAAAACCTAGCTCTTAAATAGAAGGCTCCAGAGTTTACCAGTTTATAAGCATCTGTTTATTAACCCACAGGAGGAAATATTGTTGCGCCGCCCTCGTTTTGTGAGATACAGATATAACTTGAATGTTCATCGCGACTATTTTCAGAGGTCACAGAGACAAGTATATAGTCGAGTTTTCATCGTTGTTTTCCTCCGCTGATAATGCAAAGTAATTACTCATGAATCACTAAAAGCATGAAAACCCGCTTGAGCTTCGCCATCAGCTTCCATTAGAGACTGTTGAAATTAGTGGAGATATAAGGCTTCGTGTTTTAGAATAGTGCTCTTAGTGTGAAGTCAGCACTCATCATGTCTGGCACTCAGCTGTTGTCTGCGATAAAACATGATGCTAGCACAGTACAGTGTCTGCGGGGGTTACTTAGCTTCGTGGACCAATATGCTAACGGTATTATGACGAGCAGCAGCCTCCATGATACCACTGCAGCATCAAGACACCCCTCATCCCCCTCCGCTCATCATGCTCATCACTGTCAGCTGTCCGTCTCTTCTTCGCCATAAAGTGTGATGTGCGAGTCGACAAAGATCATCACGAGTATATAAAGACATCCGCAGGCCTTTCCGTCACTAATCAGTCTAGTACATTCCACTCAAGTACTGTTTTTTTTTTCTTCTTCTTTCTCTTCTTGTTCTTGTTCTTGTTCTTCTTGTTCTTGTTCTTATTGTTGTTGTTGTTGTTGTTGTTATTGTTCTTCATCTTCTTCTTGTTCTTGTTCTTATTCTTATTCTTGTTCTTCTTCTTCTTCTTGTTTTCTTCTTCTTCTTCTTTCGTAAATCAGTATATATATTCATATACCACTTTGTCTGCCTTCGCTCTCCAATCCTGGTTCGCCTGTATCTGATTCTAATGTTGTAAGGACTGTGGCTTACCTTTTCCCGTAACATGAAATGGTTCGTCTCTTTCTCTTCCTTGATGGCATTCACATATAAAAAAAAAAAGCTTCACATGAGTCATTCCCGCGTATCTATCTGTTTTGCCATTCCTCTTTGAACGATTGTAAGTTTTCATTTTTCGTTATGTAAAGTTTGAAATTTATATATATATATTTCTTTTCTTGATATGTTGGTTTGCATTATCTTCTTTCTATCTCTCCTTTGGTTTCGGTTTCATTGGCTAAGTATACGCCAAGTGCTATCTCAAGGATTTTTGGACATGAAAGATTAGTGTCTTCACAAATTATTCTTTCACACTTACCTCATTGCCATTTTGTAAAGTCATCTTAGGCACGCAATTAGAAATCATGGGAAGCCGCTCCATTCTCCTTCTCCCTCCTGCTGCAGTAATAATTCCCATTTTTCTTCCTTACATAGATCGAGGCTGCAGTGTTGGCGCCATACTACCTTCTACGTGACACATCATATTTCATCTCGGGTCTGCCTCCCATGCTCCACTTACAGCTGTTTTGAAGGAACTGACCATTTACGTGTGAAGTAAGTTTTCAGCCTTTATCGTCATTCAAGACTATCGCAACTGTTTCTTTCTTTTGGCTTCACTGCCGCTCAATGTATTTCTCTGATAATCGCCTTGAAAACCTTGCATCCGCCATTCCTATATAACTGCCACACGTAACAACTAATTATTGCTAAGATACAAAAACATCGCTTTGAAAACCTTGCATCCGCTATTCCTGACTGCAGCACTTAACTGATTATTGCTGAGTTATATTACAAAACTTTCCACGACAATGAAGACAACCATGGCTTCCACAATTGCCACATTTAATCTGCCTTCATCTCGTGTGTTCTTGTCTTCACCGCAGCCCGCTTTCTCTCCTGCGCTATCCTTGTGCTGCGATGCTTCTTCAGTGATGTCCCCCCTTGTAGTCATCCTCGTGGCTGCTGGTGTAAACTCCGCCTCAGTCACGGCGTCTTGTTAAACGCTATCCTTCATGCGCGGACTCTGCACAAACAGCGTGACGATTTATGACTTGCTTACGATGCAGTTGGTCTGATCATATTTACGTCCCAGTGTATCAGCGGCGTGACTGATCGCTTACTTACTCAGCTATAACTCGGTCTCGTAAATTGTAGTTGTGCATTGCCTTCTGTGTGTGTGTGTGTTGTGTGTGTGTGTGCGTGTGTGTGTGTGTGTGTTGGTGCTGCTGGTTGTATGTTCTAGGTTTGTGGTTTCTCTTGGTGGTGATTGCGGTGGTAGTAGTAGTAATTATTGTTTTTGGTGGTGATGGTGGTAGTGGTGGTGATGTGATGGTGGTGGTGTACAGAGTAAGAATGGTACTACGTAATATACATAAAAGTAAAATAAATGTGCTGCCTTCATAACATAACATACATCGTCCGCTTCATACAATATTACCTCATAAATATACGCTAATTCTCCTCCTCCTCCTCCTCCTCCTCCTCCTCCTCCTCCTCCTCCTCCTCCT